>NW_027649858.1:152500-588833 GCF_965287045.1 Carcharhinus amblyrhynchos
CTCTCTCTGTCGTTCTCTCTCTCACTCTGTCTCTCTCTCACTCAATCTCTCTCTCTCTCTCACACTCTGTCCCTCTCTCTGTCTGTCTGTCTCTCTCATTCTCTCCCCCTCAGTCTCTCGTTCTGTCTTTCACTCTCTCTCTCACTCTCTGTCTCTGACTCTTTCTCTATCTCGCTCTCTCTGTCTCTCACTCTGTATCTCTCTCACTCTGTCTGTCTGTCTCTCTCTCTCAGTCTCTCTCCCTCTCACTCACTCTGTCTCTCTGTCTCCCTCTCTCTGTCTCTCTCTCTCAATCTCTCCTCTCTGTCTCTCACTCTCTCTCACTCTCTCTCTGTCTCTCTCACTCTGTCCACTCCCTCTCTCTCTGTCTGTCCCTATGTCACTCTCTCTCCTGGTCTCTGTCTCTGTCTCTGTCTCTCTCTCTCCCTCCCTCTCTCTCTGCCTCTCCCTCTCTCTCTCCCCCCCTCTCTGAGTCTCTCACTCTCTGTCTCTGTCTCTCTGTCACTCTCTCTCTCCTTGTCTCTGCCTCTCTCTCTTTCTGTCACTTTCTCTCTCTCTCTATCTCTCTCTCACTCTGTCTCTCTCTCTCTCTGTCCCTCTCTCTATCGTTCTCACTCTCTCTCTCCCTCTGTCTTTCTCTCTCTCTGTCTCTCTCTCTCTCTTTGACTTACTCTGCCTCTCTCTCTCTCTCTCAATCTCTGTCTCCCTCTTTATCTCTCTCTCTGTCTCTCACTCTCCGTCTCTCTCTCACTGTCTCTGCCTCTCTGTCTGTCTTACTGTCTCTCTCTGTCTGTGTGTCTCTCTCTCTGTCTCTCTCTCTCTCTCTCGCTCTCTCTGTCTCTCTCTCTCTCACTCTGTCATTGTCTCTCTCTCTATCTCTGTCTCTCTCTCTCTGTCTCTCTGTCTCTCTCTCTCTCTGTCTATCTCCCTCTGTCTCTCACCCTCTCTGTCTGTCTGTCACTCTCACTCCCTCTCTCTCTCTCACTCTGTCTCTGTCTCTCTCTCTCTCTCTCACTTTGTCTGTCTGTCTCTTTCTCTCTGTCTCTCACTCTCACACTCTCTCTGTCTCCCTATCTCTGACTCTGTCTCTCTCAGGCTCTCACTCTCTGTCTCTCTCTCACACTCTGTCTCTCTCACTCTGTCTCTCCCTCTCTCTCTCTCTCTCTCTCACTCTCTCTGCCACTCTCCCTGTCTCTCTCTGTTTCTCTCACTCTGTCACTCTCTCTCTCCCTGAATCTCTCTCTCTCTGTCTCTCTCTCACTCTGTCTCTCACTCTCTCTGTCTCTCTCTCAGTCTGTCTCTCTCTCTCACTCTGTCTCTCTCTCACTCAGTCTCTCTCTCTCTGTCTCTCTCTCTGTCTGTCTCTCTCTCTTTCTGTTTTCCTCTCTGTCTCTCTCTCCCTCACTCTCTCTGTCGCTCTCTCTCTCACTCTGTCTCTCTCTCACCCAGTCTCTCTCTCTCTCACTCTGTCTCTCTGTATGTGTCTCTGTCTGTCTCTCTCTTTCTCTCCCCCTCAGTCTCTCGCTCTGTCTTTCAATCTCTCTCTCACTCACTGTCCCTGACTCTTTCTCAATCTCGCTCTCTCTGTCTCTCAATTTGTATCTCTCTCACTCTGTCTGTCTGTCTCTCTCTCTCTCTCAGTCTCTCTCCCTCTCACTCACTCTGTCTCTCTGTCTCCCTCTCTCTGTCTCTCTCTCTCAATCTCTCCTCTCTGTCTCTCACTCTCTCTCACTCTCTCTCTCTCTCTCTCACTCTGTCCACTCCCTCTCTCTCTGTCTGTCCCTATGTCACTCTCTCTCCTGGTCTCTGTCTCTGTCTCTGTCTCTGTCTCTGTCTCTGTCTCTCTCTCTCTCTCCCTCCCTCTCTCTCTGCCTCTCCCTCTCTCTCTCCCCCTCTCTGAGTCTCTCACTCTCTGTCTCTGTCTCTCTGTCACTTTCTCTCTCTCCATCTCTCTCTCACTCTGTCCCTCTCTCTATCGTTCTCACTCTCTCTCTCCCTCTGTCTTTCTCTCTCTCTGTCTCTCTCTCTCTTTGACTCACTCTGCCTCTCTCTCTCTCAATCTCTGTCTCCCTCTTTATCTCTCTCTCTCTGTCTCTCACTCACTCTCCATCTCTCTCTCACTCTCTCTGCCTCTCTCTCTCTCTCTGTCTTACTGTCTCTCTCTGTCTGTGTCTCTCCCTCTGTCTCTCTCTCTCTCACTCTCTCTGTCTCTCTCTCTCTCACTCTCTCTGTCTCTCACTCTCTCTCTCTCTCTGTCTCTCTCTCTCTCACTCTCTCTGTCTCTCTCTCTCTCACTCTCTCTGTCTCTCTCTCTCTCACTCTCTCTGTCTCTCACTCTCTCCCTATCTAGGGATCTAGGTGTGTGTGTACATAGATCCCTGAAAGTTAGGAATCAAGTAGATAAGGTTGTCAAGAAGGCGTACGGTGTCTTGGCGTTTATTGGTAGGGGGATTGAATTTAGGAGTCGCAGTGTAATGTTGCAACTGTACACTACTCTAGTGCGGCCGCACTTGGAGTACTGTGTGCAGTTCTGGTCCCCGCATTACAAGAAGGATGTGGAGGCGTAGGAGAGGGTGCAGAGGAGGTTTACTAGGATGTTGCCTGGTATGGTGGGGAGGTCCTATGAGGAGAGACTGAGGGATCTAGGGTTGTTTTCGTTGGAAAGAAGGCGGCTAAGAGGGGATCTTATTGAAACATATAAGATGATTAGAGGTTTAGATAGGGTGGATAGTGATAGCCTTTTTCCTCGGATGGAGAAAGCTAGCACGAGGGGGCATGGCTTTAAATTAAGGGGGGGTAGCTACAGGACGGATGTCAGGGGTAGGTTCTTTACCCAGAGGGTGGTGAGGGATTGGAATGCCCTGCCTGCTGCAGTTGTAAATGCGTCTAGTTTGGGGGCGTTTAAGAGATCTCTGGATAGGTTTATGGACGAAAAGGGATTGGTATAGGCTAGTGGGTCATTGTTTTTGTAACTGGTCGGCGCAACATCGTGGGCCGAAGGGCCTGTTCTGCGCTGTAATGTTCTATGTTCTATGTTCTATCTCTGTCTCTCTCTCTCTCTCTCACTCTGTCATTGTCTCCCTCTCTATCTCTGTCTCTCTCTCTCACTCTCTCTGTCTCTCAGTCTCTTTCTCTCTCTGTCTCTCTCCCTCTGTCTCTCACCCTCTCTGTCTGTCTGTCTCTCTCACTCCCTCTGTCTCTCTCTCTCTCTCACTCGCTCTCTGCCTCTCTGTCTCTGTCCCACTCTCTATCGCTCTCACTCTCTCGCTCCCTCTCTCACTCCCTCTCTGTCTCTCTCACTCTCTGTCTCCCTCTCTCTCGCTCTGTCTCTCTCTCTCTCACACTCCGTCTCTCCCTCACTATCTCTGTCTCTCTCTCTCTCACTCTCTCTGTCTCTCTCTCTCTGTCTCCCACTCTCTCTGTCTGTCTCTCTCTCTCTCACTCTCTCTGTCTCGCTCTCTCTCTCTCACTCTCTCTGTCTCTCTCCCTCTCTGTCTTGCTGTCTCTCTCACTCAGTCTCTCTCTCTCTGAATCTCTCTTTCTCTCTTGCTCTGTCTCTTACTCTCACTCTCTCTCTCTCTCTGTATCAATCTCTCTCTCTCTCACTCTCACTCTGTCTTTCTCACTATCTATCTCTCTCTTCTCTCTCACTCTCTCTGCCTCTCTCTCTGTCTCTCTCTTTTTCTCTCCCTCTATCTCCCTCTCTCTCTGACTCTCTGTCTTTCTCTGTTCTCTCTCTTTCACTGTCAATCACTCTGTCTCTCTCACTCTGTCACTCTCTCTCTCCCTGACTTTCTCTCTCTCAGTCTCTCTCTCTGTCTGTCTCTCTCTTTCTGTTTTCCTCTCTGTCTCTCTCTCCCTCACTCTCTCTGTCGCTCTCTCTCACTCTGTATCTCTCTCACTCTGTCTCTCTCTCACTCAGTCTCTCTCTCTCTCTCACACTCTGTCTCTCTCTGTCTGTCTGTCTGTCTGTCACTCTCTTTCTCTCCCCCTCAGTCTCTCGCTCTGTCTTTCACTCTCTCTCTCACTCTCTGTCTCTGACTCTTTCTCTATCTCGGTCTCTCTGTCTCTCACTCTGTATCTCTCTCACTCTGTCTGTCTCTCTCCCTCAGTCTCTCTCCCTCTCTCTCACTCTGTCTCTCTGTGTCCCCCTCTCTCTCTCTCTCTCTGTCTTTCTCTCTCTCCCACTGCCTCTCTCTCTCTGTCACTCTCCCTGTCTCTCCTCTGCTTATATCTCTCTCTCTGTCTCCCTCTCTCTGTCTCTCTCTCTCAATCTCTCCTCCCTCACTGTCTCTGTTTCTCACTTTCTCTGTCTCTCACTCTCTCTCACTCTCTCTCTCTCTCTCTCACTCTGTCCACTCCCTCTCTCTCTGTCTGTCCCTATGTCACTCTCTCTCCTGGTCTCTGTCGCTGTCTCTCTCTCTGTCTCTCTCTCTCCCTCCCTCTCTCTCTCTCTCTCTCCTCTCTCTCTCCCCATCTTTGAGCCTCTCACTCTCTGTCTCTGTCTCTCTGTCACTCTCTCTCCTTGTCTCTGTCTCTCTCTCTCTGTCTCTTTCTCTCTCTCTCTCTCACTTTGTCTCTCTCTGTCCCTCTCTCTATCGTTCTCACTCTCTCTCTCCCTCTGTCTTTCTCTCCCTCTGTCTTTCTCTCTCTCTCTCTCTTTGACTCACTCTGCCTCTCTCTCTCTCTCTCCGTCTCTCGCAATCTCTGTCTCCCTCTTTCTCTCTCTCTCTGTCTCTCACTCTCACTCTCCGTCTCTCTCTCACTCTCTCTGTCACTCACTCTCACTCTCTCTGCCTCTCTGTCTTACTGTCTCTCTCTGTATGTGTCTCTCTCTCACTCTCTCTGTCTCTCTCTCTCTCTCACTTTGTTTCTGTCTCTCTCTCTATCTCTGTCTCTCTCTCTCACTCTCTTTGATTCTCTGTCTCTCTCTCTGTCTCTCTCTCTCTGTCTCACCCTCTCTGTCTCTCTCTCTCCCTCTGTCTCTTTCTCTCTCACTCTGTCTCTGTCTCTCTCTCACTCTCTCTGGCTCTCTCTCTCACTCTCTGTCTCTGTCTGTCTGTCTCTCTCCGTCTCTCGCTCTCTCTGTCTGTCTGTCTGTCTCTCTCACTCTCTCTGTCTCCCTATCTCTCATTCTGTCTCTCTCAGGCTCTCACTCTCTGTCTCTCTCTCTCACACACACACTCTCTCGGTCTCTGTCTCTCTCTCTCTCCCTCACTCTCTCTCTTTCTCACTCTCTCTCTGTCTCCGTGTCTATCTCTCTCTGTCTCTCTCTCTCTGCCTCTCTCTCACTCAGTCTCTCTCCCTCTCCCTCTGTCTGTCTCTCTCTCTCTCTGTCTGTCTCTCTCTCTATCTCTGTCTCTCTCTCTCACTCTCTCTGCCTCTCTCTCTCACTCTCTGTCTCTGTCTCTCTCTCTCTCTCTGTCTCTCACTCTCTCTGTCTGTCTGTCTCTCTCACTCTCTCTGTCTCTCTCTCTCTCACTCTGTCTCTGTCTCTCTCTCTGTGTCTCTCTCTCTCCCTCTCTCTCTCTCTCTCACTCTGTCTCTGTCTCTCCCTCTGCCTCTCTCTGTCTCTGTCCCACTCTCTATCGCTCTCACTCTCACTCCCTCTCACACTCTCTCTCTGTCTCTCTCACTCTCTGTCTCCCTCTCTTTCGCTCTGTCACTCTCTCTCACTCTCCGTCTCTCTCTCACTCTCTCTGTCTCTCTCTCTCTCTCACTCTGTCTCTCTCTCTCTCTCGCTCTGTCTCTTTATATCTCTGTCTCTCTCTCTCACTCTCTCTGTCTGTCTCTCTCTCTCTCTCTGCCTCTCACCCTCTCTGTCTGTCTCTCTCACTCTCTCTGTCTCTCTCTCACTCTGTCTCTCTCTCTCTCTCACTCTCTCTGGCTCTCTCTCTCACTCTCTGTCTCTGTCTGTTTCTCTCTCTCTGTCTCCCACTCTCTCTGTGTCTCTCTCTCACACTCTCTCTGTCTCTGTCTCTCTCTCTCTCACTCTGTCTCTCTCACTCTCTCTCTCTGTCGATCTCTCTCTTCCTCTCTCTCTCTCTGTCACTCTCTCACTCTGTCACTCTGTCAGTCTCTTTCTCCCTCTCTCTCACCTAGTCTCTCTTTCTCACTCTGTCTCTCTTTCTCTCTCCCTCTGTCTCTTTGACTCTCTCTCTGTCTCTGTCTCTCTCTCTCTCATCCTGTCTCTCTCTCTGTCTCTCACTCTGTTTCTCTCGCTCTGTCTCACTCTCTGTCTCTGTCTTTCTCTCTCTCTCACTCTGTCTCTCTCTCTTTGTCACTCTGTTTCTCTCTCTCTCTCACTCTTCTCTCTCTCTGCCTTTGTCACTCTCTTTCATTCTGTCACTCTCTCTCTGTCTTTCTCTCTCTCACTCTCTGTCTCTCTCTCTCTGTCTCTCACTCTGTCTCTGTCTCTCACTCTCTGTCTCTCACTCTGCCTGTCTCTCTGTCTCTCTCTCTCTCTCCCACTCTGTCACACTGTCTGTCTCTCTCTCTCTCCCTCTGCTTCTCTGTCTGTCTCTCTCTTTCTCTCCCTCTCCCTCTCTCTCTCCCTCTCACTATCTCTGCCTCTCTGTCTCCCTCTTTCTCTCCCCCTCTGTCTCCCTCTCTCTCTGACTCTCTCTCTCTCTGTTTCTCTCTCTATCACTGTCTCTCCCTCTGTCTCTCTCTCTCTGTCTCACTCCCCCTCTGTCTCTCTCTCTCTCCCTCTGTTCTCTCCCCCTGTTCTCTCTCTCGCTGACTCTCTCTCTCTCTGACTCTCTCTCACTCTCTGTTTCTCTCTCTATCTCACTCTTTCTCTCTCTCTCTTGCTGTCTCTCTCTCTCTCTCTCCCTCTCTCTCTCACTCTCTCTGTCTCTCTCTCACACTCTCTGTCTCCCTCTCTCACTGTCTCTGTCTCTCTCTCTCTCTTTCTCTCTGTCTCACTCTCTATCTCTCTCTCTCTCTCCCCCTCATCATTCTCTCTGTCTCTCGCTCTCTCTGTCTCTGTCTCTCCGTCACTCTCTCTCTGTCCGTGTCTCTGTCTCTCTCTGTCTCTCTGTCACTCTCTCTCTGTCTCTCCCTCTGTCTCTGTCTGTCTGTCTCTCCCTCTCTGTATCTCTTTCTTTCTCCCTCTGCCTCTCTGTCTCTCTGTCTGTCTCTCTCTTTCTCTCTCCCTCTCTCTCTCTCTGTTCCTCTCTCTGTCTCACTCTCTGTCTCTCTCTCTGTTTCTCACTCTGTCTCTCTATCTCTGTCTCTGTCACTCTCTCCCGCTGTCTCTCTCTCTCCCTCTCTCTCGCTGTCTCTCTCTCTATCTATCTCTCTCTGTCTCTCTCCCTCTGTCTCTCTCTCTCTGTCTCTCTCTCTGTTTGTCTTCCTCTCTGTCTCTCTCTCCCTCACTCTGTCTTTCCCTTTGTTAATCTCTCACTCTCTCTGTCTCTAACTCTCTCTCTCTCCCTATTTTTCCCTCTCACTCGCTCTCTCTCTCCCTCTCTGTCTCCCTCTCTCTCTCTGTCTCTCTGTCTATCTGTCTATCTCTCTCTCTCACTCCCTCTGCCTCTCTGTCTGTCTGTTTTTCTCTCTCCATCTGTCTTCCTCTCTCTCTGTCTCACTGTCTCCCTCTCTCTCTCTCTGTCTCTGCCTCTCTTTCTCACTGTCTGTCTGTCTGTCTCTCTCTCTCTGTCTCTCTCACTCTGTCTCTCTCTCCGTCTCTCTGTCTGTCTCTCTCTTTCTCTCTCCCGCTGTCTCTCGATTCTCTCTCACTCTCTGTCTCTATCTCTCTCTCTCCGTCTCTCACTCTGTATCTCTCTCACTCTGTATCTCTCTCGCTCTGTCTCTCTCTGCTCTCACTCTCTGTCCCTCCCTCTCACTCTCTCTGTCTCTGTCTCTCTGTGTCTCCCCTTTCTTTTTCTCTGTCTCTCGCTCTCTCTGTCTCTGTCTTACTGTCACTCTCTCTCTCTCTCCTTGTGTCTCTCTCTCTCTGTCTCTCTCTCTCACTGTCTCTCTCTCTCTCTCTGCCTGTCTCTCTATCTCTCTCCCCCTCTGCCTCTCTCTTTCTCTCTCTCTCTCTCTCTCTGTCTCTCTATCTCTCTGTCTCCATCTCTCTCACTCTGTCTCTCTCTGCCTCTCCCACTCTCTCTGTATTTCTCTCTCCCTCACTCTGGCTCTTACTCTGTCTCTGTCTCTCTCTCTCCCTGTCTCTGTCTCTCTCTATCTTTGCTTCTGTCTGTCTCTCTCACTCTGTCTCTCTCTCTCTCTCTTCATCTGTCTCTTTCTCTTACTCTCTCTCTCTGTCTCTCTCTCTGTATTCTTCTCTCTCTCTGTCTTTCTCTCTCACTCTGTCCCTCTCTCTCTTCTCCCTCTCTGTCTCTCTCTCTATCTCTCTCTTCTTCTGCCTCTCTGTCTGTCTCTGTCTTTCTCTCTCCCGCTCTCTCTGTCTCTCTCTCTCTGTCTCTCGATCTCTCTGTCTCTTACTCTGTCTCTGTTTCTCTCTCTCCCTGTCTCTGTCTCTCTCTGTCTCTGTCTCTCTCTCTCACTCTTGTCTCTCTCTCTCTATGTCCTTCACTCTGTCTCTGTCTCTATCTCTCTCTCTGTCTCTTTCTCTCGGTTCCTGTCTCTCTTTCTCTCTCTCACTCACTCGGTCTCTCTCTCTCTCTTTCTATCTCTCTCTCTGACTCTCTCTCTCTGACTCTCTTTCTCTCTGACTCTCTCACTCTGTCACTCCCTCTCTCTGTGACTATCTCTCAGTCTCTCTGTCTGTCCCTCTCTCTCATCTGTCTCTCATTCTCTCTCACTCTCTGTCTCTCTCTCTCTGTCTTTCCGTCTCTATCTCCCTGTCTCTCTCTCTCTGTCTTCTCTCTCTCTCTGCCTCTGTCTCTGTGTCTCTCTCTCACTCTCTCAGCCTCTGTGTGTCTCTCTCTCACTCTCTCTATCTGTCTCTCTGTCTCTCGCACTCTATTTCCCTCTGTCTCTCTCTTTCTTTCTCCCTGTGTCTCTCTCTCTCTCTATCTCTCTGTCTCTCTTGATCCCTGTCTCTCTCTGTCTGTCTCTCTCTCTCACTCTCTCTCTGTCACTCTCTCTCTCTCTGTCTCTCTCTGTCTCTCTCTCTGACTCTCCCCTCTGTCTCTCACTCCCTCTCTTTGTCTCTATCTCTCTCTCTCAATGTCTCACTCTGTCTCTCTCTCTCTCTGTCACAGTGTCTCTCACTCTCTCTCTCTGTCTGTCTCTCTCTGTCTCTCGCACTATATTTCCTTTTGTGTTTCTCTTTCTCTCCCCCTCTGTCTCTCTGTCTCTCTCTCTCTCTGTCTCCCCCATCTCTCTCTCTCTGTTTCTCGCTGTCTCGGTCTCTGTCTCCCTGTCACTCTCTCTCCACCTTGTCTCCGTCTCTCTGTCTCTCTCCCTCTCTGTCTCTCTGTCTGTCTGTCTGTCTCTCCCACTGCCTCTCTGTCTGTCTCTCTCTTTCTCTCTCCCTCTGTCTCTCTCTCTCTGTCTCTCTCTGTGTCTCCGCCATCTCTCTCTCAGTTTCTCGCTGTCTCTGTCTCTGTCTCCCTGTCACTTTCTCTCTCTCCTTGTCTCCGTCTCCCTGTCACTCTCTCTCTCACCTTGTCTCTGTCTCTCTCTGTCTCTCCCTCTCTGTGTAT
Source organism: Carcharhinus amblyrhynchos (assembly GCF_965287045.1). Classification (NCBI taxonomy): domain Eukaryota; kingdom Metazoa; phylum Chordata; class Chondrichthyes; order Carcharhiniformes; family Carcharhinidae; genus Carcharhinus; species Carcharhinus amblyrhynchos. The sequence goes on from NW_027649858.1 coordinate 162,121, forward strand.
CTCTCTGTCTGTCTCTCTGTCTCTCTCTCTCCCACTGCCTCTCTGTCTGTCTCTCTCTTTCTCTCTCCCTCTGTCTTCCTTTCTCTCTGTCTCACTGTCTCCCACTCTGACTCTCTCTCCCTCTGTCTCTCTCTCTGTCTCTCTCTCACTCTGTCTCTCCCTCTGTCTCTCTCTCTCTCTCACTCACTTCTCCCTCTCTCACTCACTCTCTGTCTCTATCTCTCACTGTCTGTTCTCACTCTGTGTCTCTCTCATTCTGTCTATCTGTCTCTCTCTCTCTCTCACTCACTGTCTCTCTCCCTCTGTCTCTCTCTCTCTCTGTCTCGCTCTCTCTCTCTGTCTCTCTCTCACTGTCTCTCTCTCTCTCACTGTCTCTCTCTCTCTCTGTCTCTCTCTCTCCCTCTCTCTCTCTCTCCCTGTCAAACTGTTTCCCTCTCGCTCTCTCTCACTCTGTCTCTCCCTCTGTTAATCTCTCACTCTCTCTGTCTCTGTCTCTCTCTGTCTCTCAATCTCTCTATCTCCTCTCTCACTCTCTCTGTCTCTGTCTCTCTCTGTCTCTCAATCTCTCTATCTCCTCTCTCACTCTATCTGTCTCTCTCCCTCTCTGTCTCTCTCTCCCTCTCTGTCTCTGTCTCTTACTCTCTGTCTTTCTCTCTCTCACTGTCTCTGTCTCTCTGTATCTCTCTCTTTCCCTATCTATCTCTCTCTGCCTCTCTTTCTGTCTCTCCCTCTGTCTCTCTCTCTCACTCTCTCACTTTGTCTCTCTCTCTCTCTCACACACACTCTCCCTGTCTCACTCTCTCTCTCTCTGTCTCTCTCTCTCTCTCTCACTCTCTCTCTCACTCTGTCTCTCTCTCTGTGCCTCTCTCTTTCATTCTGTCTCACTCTCTCTCTACCTCTCTGTCTCACTCTCTTTCCGCCTCACTCGCTCTCTCTCACTGTCTGTCTTGCTCTCTGTCTCTTTCTCTGCCTCTCTCTCACTCCCTGTCTCTCTCTCTCTCACTCTCTGTCTCTCACTCTCACTGTCTGTCTTTCAGTCTCACTCTCTCTTCTGGTCTCTCTCTCTCTCTCTCCCTCTGTCTCTGTTTGTCAGTCTTTCCCTCTCTATCTCTCTCTCTTTCTCCCTCTGCCTCGCTGTCTCTCTGTCTGGCTCTCTCTTACTCTCTCCCTCTGTCTCTCTCTCTCATTCTGTCTTTCTCTCTGTCTCTCTCTCTCTCTCTGTCACTCTGTTTCTCTCTCTATCTCTCCCTCTGCCTCTGTCTCTCTCTCACACTCTCTCTCTGCCCCTCTCTCACTCTCTCTCTCACTTTCTCTCTCTCTCTCCATCTGTCTCTCCCTGTCTCTCTCTGTCTCCCTCTGCCTCTCTTTCTCTCTCTCTCTGTCTCTCTCACTCAGTCTCTCTCTCCCTGTCCCTCCCTCTCTATGACACTCTCTCTCTCTCACTTTCTCTCTCTCTCTCTAATTCTCTCCCTTTCTCTCTCTCCCTCTCTCACACACACATACACTCTGTCTCTCTCTGTCTCCCATTCTGTCTCACTCTCTCTGTCCCTCTGTCTCTCTCTCTTTCTCTGTCACTCTCTCTCTGTCACTCTCTCTCTGTCACTTTCTCTCTCACTTTCTCTCTCCCTCTGTCTTTCTCTCTCAGTGTCCCAGAATCTCAGAGTCTCAGAGTCCCTGAGCCTCAGATTCTCTGCGTCCCAGAGGCTCAGCGTCTCAGAGTCTCTGTGCCTCTGCATCTCCGAGCCTCCGCGCTCCGAATCCCTGCGTCTCAGAGACTCTGCGCATCAGAGTCTCTGCATCCCTGCGTCTCGGAATCACAGCGTCTCTGAAACTTAGCGTCGCTGCATCTCGGAGTCTCTGAGTTTCTGCTTCTCAGAGCCTCCGCGTCTCAGCGTTTCTGAGTCTCAGTGTCTCTGCATCTCAGAGCCACTGCATCTCAGAGTCTCAGTGTCTCTGCATCTCAGCGTCTCTGCGTCTCAGCGTCTCAGAGTCCCTGCATCTCAGAGTCTCTGCGTCTCTACATCTCATGCTTTCTGGGTCTTTGAGTCTCTGCGCCTCAGAGTCTCTGCCTCTCTGCCTCTCTACGTCTCTGCGTCTCAGAGTCTCTGCGTCTCAGCATCTCTGATTCTCATTGTCGCTGCGTCTCGGAGTCTCCGAGTCTCTGCTTCTCAGTGTCGCTGCGTCTCAGCGTTTCTGAGTCTCAGCGTCTCTGCATCTCTGCGCCTCAGAGTCTCTGTATCTCAGAATCTCAAAGTCTCAGAGTCTCTGTGTCTCAGAGTTTCTGCGTCTCAGCGCCTCAGCGTCTCAGCCACCTCTGCGTCTCTGGATCTCTGCTTCTCAGAGTCTGGGCGTCTCTGCGTCTAAGAGTCTCTGCATCTCTGCCTCTCTGCATCTCTGCGTCTCAGAGTCTCTGCGTCTCAGAGGCTCTGCGCCTCTTTGTGTCTGCCTCTCTACCTCTCTGCATCTCTGTGTCCCAGAGTCTCTGCACCTCCGCATCTCTACGGCTCTGCGTCTCAGAGTCTCTGCATCTCAGAGTCTCAAAGTCTCTGCGTCTCATAGTCTCTGTGCCTCAGAGTCTCTGCGTCTCAGTGTGTCTGCGTCTCAGAGCCTCTGCATCTCTGCATCTCTGCGTCTCCAAGTCTTTGTGTCTCTGCTTCTCAGAGTGTCTATGTCTCAGAGTCTCTGTGTCGATGCCTCTCTGCGTCTCTGCCTCTCTGCATCGCTGCATCTCTGCGTCTCAGAGTCAGAGTCAGAGATGCAGAGACGCAGACACACAGAGACGCAGAAACTCTGAGACACAGAGACTCTGAGACGCAGAGACACTGAGACGCAGAGACTCTGAAACGCAGAGACACACTGAGATGCAGAGACTCTGAAACGCAGAGACTCTGAGACGCAGAGACTCTGAGATGCAGAGACGCAGAGATTCTGAGACACAGAGATGCAGAGAGGTAGAGAGGCATCGACACAGAGACTCTGAGACGTAGGCACTCAGACGCAGAGACACAGAGACTTGGAGACGCAGAGACTCAGAGACCAGAGACACTGAGACGCAGAGTCGCAGAGAGGCAGAGGGGCAGAGACTCTGAGACGCTGAGACACAGAGACTCAGAGATGCAGAGACTCTGAGATGCAGAGAGGCAGAGACGCCGAGACGAGGCGACACAGAGACTCTGAGACGCACAGACACAGAGAGGCAGAGACACAGAGACTCTGAGACGCAGAGACTTTGAGACTCTGAGACGTAGAGCCGTAGAGATGCGGAGGTACAGAGACTCTGGGACACAGAGATGCAGAGAGGCAGAGTGGCATAGTCACAGAGACTCTGAGACATAGACACTCTCAGACACAGAGACACTGAGACGCAGCGACACTGAGACACGGAGATGAAGAAACGAAGAGATGCATAGACTCTAAGATGCAGAGACGCAGAGACTCAGAGACCAGAGAAGCTGAGACACAGAGAGGCAGAGATGCAGAGACGGAGAGTCGCAGAGGGGCAGAGACGCAGAGACGCAGAGACACAGAGATGCTGAGAGTCTGAGACACAGTGATGCAGAGGGGCAGAGAAGCAGACACGCAGAGACTCTAAGACGCGGAGACTCTGAGATCCAGTGACGCAGCGACGCTGAGACGCGGAGACGAAGAAACGCAGAGATGCATGGACTCTGAGGTGCAGAGACGCAGAGACTCAGAGACCAGAGAAACTGAGACACAGAGACGCAGATATTCAGAGTCTCTGCATCTCTGCGTCTCTGGGTCTCAGAGTCTCTGGGTCTCTGTGTCTCAGAGTCTCAGCGTCTCAGTGTCTCTGCGTCTCCATGTCTCTGCGTCTCCGCTTCTCAGTGTCTCTGTGTCTCTGCGTCTCAGTGTCTCTGCGTCTCTGGTTCTCAGTGTCTCTGCGTCTCAGTGTCTCTGCGTCTCTGCAGCTCAGGGTCTCAATGACTCTGCGTCTCTGAGTCTCTGCGTCTCAGGGTGATCACGCCTCTGCATCTCAGAGTGTCTGAGTCTCTGAGTCTCTGAGTCTCAGTGTCTCTGTGTCTCTGCGTCTCTGTGTCTCTGAGTCTCTGTGTCTCTGGGTCTCAGAGCCTCTGAGCCTCTATTACTCTGAGACTCTGAGTCTCTGTGTCTCTGAGTCTCTGAGCCTCTGTGTCTCTGTGTCTCTGGGTCGCAGTGTTTCTGAGTCTCTGTGTCCCTGGACCTCTGTGTCTCTGGGTCTCTGGGTCTCTGTGTTTCTGAGTCTCAGTGTCTCTGTGTCTCTGAGTCTCTGAGCCCCTGTGTCTCTGCGTCTCTGAGTCTCTGTGTCTCTGAGCCTCTGTGTCTCTGCGTCTCTGTGTTTCTGAGTCTCTGTGTCTCTGGTTCTCTCTGTCTCTGTGTCTCTGGGTCTCTGTGTCTCTGAGTATCTGAGTCTCTGTGTCTCTGAGACTGTCAGCCTCTGCGTCTCTTTGTCTCTTAGTCTCTGAGTCTCTGAGCCTCTGTGTGTCTGTGTCTCTGGGTCTCTGAGCCTATGTGTCTCTGTGTCTCTGGGTCTCTGAGCCTATGTGTCTCTGCGTCTCTGTGTTTCTGAGTCTATGAGTCTCTGTGTCTCTGAGTCTCTCAGCCTCTGCGTCTCTTTGTCTCTTAGTCTCTGAGTCTCTGAGCCTCTGTGTGTCTGTGTCTCTGGGTCTCTGAGCCTATGTGTCTCTGCGTCTCTGTGTTTCTGAGTCTCTGTGTCTCTGAGTCTCTGTGTGTCTGCGTCTCTGAGCCTCTGAGCCTCTGTGTCTCTGTGTCTCTGGGTCTCTGAGCCTATGTGTCTCTGCGTCTCTGTGTTTCTGAGTCTATGAGTCTCTGTGTCTCTGAGACTGTCAGCCTCTGCGTCTCTTTGTCTCTTAGTCTCTGAGTGTCTGAGCCTCTGAGTCTCGTGGTATCTGAGCCTCTGCGTCTCTGTTTCTCTGGTTCTCTGTGTCCCTGAATCTCCGTGTCGCTAAGCCTCTTATTGAACGAGCCTCTTTGTATCTGCGTCTCTAAATCTCTGCGTCTCTGTGCCTCTGGGTCTCTGAGTCTCTGTGTCTCTGAGCCTCTGTGTCTCTGAGTCTCTGAGCCTTTGTGTCTCTGCATCTCTGAGCCTCTGTCTCTCTGTGTCTCTGTGTCTCTGAGTCTCTGAGCATCTGTGTCTCTGAGTCTCTGAGTCTCTGTGTCTCTGCGTCTCTGTGTTTCTGAGTCTCTCTGTCTCTGGGTCTTTGTGTCTCTGTGTCTCTGGGTCTCGTTGTCTCTGTGTCTCTGAGTCTCTGAGTCTTTGTGTCTCTGCGTCTCTGAGTCTCTGGGTCTCTGAGGCTCTGAGCCTCGATGTCTCTGAGTCTCTGAGTCTCTGTGCCTCTGTGTCTCTGTGTTTCTGAGTCTCTGTGTCTCTGGGTCTCTGTGTGTCTGTGTCTCTGGGTCTCTGAATCTCTGTGTCTCTGAGCCTCTGAGCCTCGATGTCTCTGAGTCTCTGAGTCTCTCTGTCTCTGAGACTCTGAGCCTCTGTGTCTCTGCGTCTCTGAGTCTCTGTGTCTCTGAGCATCTGTGTCTCCGAGTCTCTGTGTCGCTGGATCTCTGAGTCAATGAGCCTCTGTGTCTCTGGGTCTCTGAGCCTCTGTGTCTCCAAGTCTCTGGGACTCTGAGCCTCTGAGCCTCTGAGCCTCTATGTCTCTGAGTCTCTGAGTCTCTGTGTCTCTGAGTCTCTGAGCCTCTGTGTCTCTGCGTCTCTGAGTCTCTGAGCCTCTGAGCCTCTGTGTCTCTGGGTCTCTGTGTCTCTGAGTCTCTGTGTCTCTGAGTCTCTGAGCACCTGTGTCTCGGTGTCTGTAAGTCTCTGAGACTCTGTGTCTCTTTGTCTCTGAGTCTCTGAACCTCTGTGTCTCAGCATCTCTGATTCTCTGAGTGTCTGTGTCTCTGGGTCTCTGCGTCTCTGACCCTTTGTGTCTCTGAGCCTCTGTGTCTCTACGTCTCTGAGTCCCTGAGTCTCTGAGCCTCTGTGTCTCTACGTCTCTGAGTTCCCGAGTCTCTGAGCCTCTGTGTCTCTGAGTCTCTGTGTCTCTGAGCCTCTGTGTCTCTGCGTCTCTGAGCATCTGTGTCTCGCTGTCTGTAAGCCTCTGAGACTCTGTGTTTCTGTGTCTCTGAGGCTCTGTGTCTCTGTGACTCTGAGTCTCTGTGTCTCTGTGTCTCTGAGTCTCTGAACCTCTGTGTCTCTGCGTCTCTGAGTCTATGAGTCTCTGTGTCTCTGCGTCTCCGAGTCTCTGAGTATCTGAGCCTCTGAGCCACTGTGTCTCTGCATCTCTGAGTCTCTGGGTCTCTGAGCCTCTGAGCCTCGATGTCTCTGAGTCTCTGAGTGTCTGTGTCTCTGAGTCTCTGAGCCTCTGTGTCTCTGCGTCTCTGTGTTTCTGAGTCTCTGTGTCTCAGGATCTCTGAGCCTCTGAGCCTCTATGTCTCTGAGTCTCTGTGTCTCTGTGTCTCTGAGCCTCTGTGTCTCTGTGTCTCTGAGTCTCTGAGCCTCTGTGTCTCTGCGTCTCTGAGTCCCTGAGTCTCTGAGCCACTGAGCATCTCTGTCTCTGCGTCTCTGAGTCTCTGAGCCTCTGAGCCTCTGTGTCTCTGGGTCTCTGTGTCTCTGAGTCTCTGTGTCTCTGAGTCTCTGAGCATCTGTGTCTCGGTGTCTGTAAGTCTCTGTGTCTCTGAGTCTCTGAACCTCTGTGTCTCTGCATCTCTGATTCTCTGAGTGTCTGTGTCTCTGACCCTCTGTGTATCTGACCCTCTGTGTCTCTGTGCCTCTGAGCCTCTGTGTCTCTATGTCTCTGAGTCCCTGAGTCCCTGAGTCTCTGAGCCTCTGGTTCTCTACGTCTCTGAGTCCCTGAGCCTCTGAGCCTCTGTGTCTCTGGGTCTCTGTGTCTCTGAGACTCTGAGCATCTGTGTCTCGGTGTCTGTAAGTCTCTGAGACTCTGTGTCTCTGGGTCTCTGTGACTCTGAGTCTCTGTGTCTCTGAGTCTCTGAGTCTCTGAACCTCTGTATCTCTGCGTCTCTGATTCTCTGAGTATCTGTGTCTCTGGGCCTCTGTGTCTCTGAGTCTCTGAGCCTCTGTGCCTCTGCGTCTCTGAGCCTCTATGACTCTGCGTCTCTGAGTCTCTGTGTCTCTGAGTCTCTGAGCCTCTGTGTCTCTGCGTCTCTGAGCCTCTGAGCCTCTGTGTCTCTGGGTGTCAGTGTCTCTGAGTCTCTGTGTCTCTGAGTCTGTGAGCATCTGTGTCTCGGTGGCTGTAAGCCTCTGAGACTCTGTGTCTCTGTGAATCTGTGTCTCTGATTCCCTGTGCCTCTGGGTCTTTGTGACTCTGAGTCTCTGTTTCTCTGAGTCTCTGAGTCTCTGTGTCTCTGTGTCTCTGAGTGTCTGAGCATCTGTGTCTCGGTGTGTGTAAGTCTCTGAGACTCTGTGTCTCTGAGGCTCTGTGTCTCTGGGTCTCTGTGACTATGAGTCTCTGTGTCTCTGAGTCTCTGAGTCTCTGAGTCTCTGAACCTCTGTGTCTCTGCATCTCTCAGCCACTGCGTATATTTGTCTCTTTGTCTCTGAGTCTCTGAGCCTCTGTGTCTCTGCGTCTCGGAGTCTCTGATTCTCTGTGTCTCTGGGTCTCTGAGTCCCTGCGTCTCTGAGTCTCAGTGTCTCTGAGTCTCTGGGTCTCAGTGACTCTGAGTCTCTGAGCCTCTGTGTCTCTGCGTCTCTGAGTCTCTGAGCCACTGAGTCTCTGTGTCTCTGAGTCTCGTGGTATCTGAGCCTCTGTGTCTCTGCGTCTCTGTGTCTCTGGGTCTCTGTGTCTCTGGGTCTCTGTGTCCCTGAGTGTCTGAGCCTCTGTTTCTCTGCGTCTCTGAGTCTATGAGTCTCTGTGTCTCTGTGTCTCTGGGCTCTGTGTCTCTGAGTCTCTGAGCCTCTGTGTCTCTGCGTCTCTGAGTCTCTGGGTCTCTGTTTCTCTGGGTCTCTGCATCTCTGAGCCTCTGTGTCTCTGCGTCTCTAAATCTCTGAGTCTCTGTGTCTCTGGGTTTCTGTGTCTCGGTGTCTCTGAGTCATTGGGTCTCTGGGTCTCTGTGTCTCTGCGTCTCTGTGTCTCTGAGTCTCTGAGCCTCTGTGTCTCTGCGTCTCTGAGTCTCTGATTCTCTGAGCTCTGAGCATCTGTGTCTCTGAGTCTCCGTGTCGCTGAGTCTCTGAGAAACTGAGCCACTGTGTCTCTGCGTCTCTGAGTCTCTGGGTCTCTGAGCCTCTGAGCCTTGATGTCTCTGAGTCTCTGAGTCTCTGTGTCTCTGAGTCTCTGTGCCGCTGTGTCTCTGCGTCTCTGTGTTTCTGAGTCTCTGTGTCTCTGGGTCTCTGAGCCTCTGAGCCTCTATGTCTCTGAGTCTCTGTGTCGCTGAGTCTCTGAGTCACTGAGCCTCTGTGTCTCTGCGTCTCTGAGTCTCTGGGTCTCTAAGCCACCAAGCCTCTATGTCTCTGAGTCTCTGTGTCTCTGTGTCTCTGATTCTCCGTGTCGGTGAGTCTCGGAGCTTCTGTGTCTCTGCGTCTCTCAGTCTCTGGGTCTCTGAGCGTCTGAGCCTCTTTGTCTCTGAGTCTCTGAGCCTCTTTGTCTCTGAGTCTCTGAGTCTCTGTGTCTCTGGGTCTCTGTGTCTCTGAGTCTCTGCGTCTCTGTGTCTCTGCGTCTCTGAGCCTCTGTGTTGCTGCGTCTTGCGTCTCTGAGTATCTGAGCCTCTGTGTCCCTGATTCTCCGTGTCGCTAAGTCTCTGAGTCACTGAGCCTCTGTGTATCTGCGTCTCTAAATCTCTGAGTCTCTGTGTCTCTGGGTCTCTGTGTCTCGGTGTCTCTGAGTCTCTGTGTCTCTGGGTCTCTGTGTCTCTGAGTCTCTGAGCCCTCTGTGTCTCTGCATCTCTGAGCCTCTGTGCCTCTGCGTCTCTGAGTCTCTGTGCCTCTGAGTCTCTGTGCCTCTGCGTCTCTGAGTCTCTGTGTCTCTGCGTCTCTGAGCCTCTCTGCCTCTGAGTCTCCGATTCTCTGAGTCTCTGAGTCTCTGTGTCTCTGGGTCTCTGAGTCCCTGAGTCTCTGTGTCTCTGGGTCTCTGCGTCTGTTTGCCACTGAGTCTCTCTGTCAATGGGTCTCTGTGTCTCGGAGCCTCTGTGACTCTGCATCTCTCCATCTCTGTGTCTCTGAGTCCCTGAGTCTCTGAGCCTCTGTGTCTCTACGTCTCTGAGTCCCTGAGCCTCTGAGCCTCTGTGTCTCTGGGTCTCTGTGTCTCTGAGACTCTGAGCATCTGTGTCTCGGTGTCTGTAAGTCTCTGAGACTCTGTGTCTCTGTGTCTCTGAGTCTCTGAGTCTCTGAACCTCTGTATCTCTGCGTCTCTGATTCTCTGAGTCTCTGTGTCTCTGGGCCTCTGTGTCTCTGAGTCTTTGCGTCTCTGGGTCTCTCAGCCTCTGAGTCTCTGAGCCTCTGTGCCTCTGCGTCTCTGAGTCTCTGTGTCTCTGCGTCTCTGAGCCTCTCTGTCTCTGAGTCTCTGAGCCTCTGTGCCTCTGCGTCTCTGAGCCTCTATGACTCTGCGTCTCTGAGTCTCTGTGTCTCTGAGTCTCTGAGCCTCTGTGTCTCTGCGTCTCTGAGCCTCTGAGCCTCTGTGTCTCTGGGTCTCAGTGTCTCTGAGTCTGTGAGCATCTGTGTCTCGGCGGCTGTAAGCCTCTGAGACTCTGTGTCTCTGTGAATCTGTGTCTCTGATTCCCTGTGCCTCTGGGTCTTTGTGACTCTGAGTCTCTGTTTCTCTGAGTCTCTGAGTCTCTGTGTCTCTGTGTCTCTGAGTGTCTGAGCATCTGTGTCTCGGTGTGTGTAAGTCTCTGAGACTCTGTGTCTCTGAGGCTCTGTGTCTCTGGGTCTCTGTGACTATGAGTCTCTGTGTCTCTGAGTCTCTGAGTCTCTGAGTCTCTGAACCTCTGTGTCTCTGCATCTCTCAGCCACTGCGTATATTTGTCTCTTTGTCTCTGAGTCTCTGAGCCTCTGTGTCTCTGCGTCTCGGAGTCTCTGATTCTCTGTGTCTCTGGGTCTCTGAGTCCCTGCGTCTCTGAGTCTCAGTGTCTCTGAGTCTCTGAGTCTCTGGGTCTCAGTGACTCTGAGCCTCTGAGCCTCTGTGTCTCTGCGTCTCTGAGTCTCTGAGCCACTGAGTCTCTGTGTCTCTGAGTCTCGTGGTATCTGAGCCTCTGTGTCTCTGCGTCTCTGTGTCTCTGGGTCTCTGTGTCTCTGGGTCTCTGTGTCCCTGAGTGTCTGAGCCTCTGTTTCTCTGCGTCTCTGAGTCTATGAGTCTCTGTGTCTCTGTGTCACTGTGTCTCTGGGCTCTGTGTCTCTGAGTCTCTGAGCCTCTGTGTCTCTGCGTCTCTGAGTCTCTGGGTCTCTGTTTCTCTGGGTCTCTGCATCTCTGAGCCTCTGTGTCTCTGCGTCTCTAAATCTCTGAGTCTCTGTGTCTCTGGGTTTCTGTGTCTCGGTGTCTCTGAGTCACTGGGTCTCTGGGTCTCTGTGTCTCTGCGTCTCTGTGTCTCTGAGTCTCTGAGCCTCTGTGTCTCTGCGTCTCTGAGTCTCTGATTCTCTGAGCTCTGAGCATCTGTGTCTCTGAGTCTCCGTGTCGCTGAGTCTCTGAGAAACTGAGCCACTGTGTCTCTGCGTCTCTGAGTCTCTGGGTCTCTGAGCCTCTGAGCCTTGATGTCTCTGAGTCTCTGAGTCTCTGTGTCCCTGAGTCTCTGTGACGCTGTGTCTCTGCGTCTCTGTGTTTCTGAGTCTCTGTGTCTCTGGGTCTCTGAGCCTCTGAGCCTCTATGTCTCTGAGTCTCTGTGTCGCTGAGTCTCTGAAGTCACTGAGCCTCTGTGTCTCTGCGTCTCTGAGTCTCTGGGTCTCTAAGCCACCAAGCCCTATGTCTCTGAGTCTCTGTGTCTCTGTGTCTCTGATTCTCCGTGTCGGTGAGTCTCGGAGCTTCTGTGTCTCTGCGTCTCTCAGTCTCTGGGTCTCTGAGCGTCTGAGCCTCTTTGTCTCTGAGTCTCTGAGCCTCTTTGTCTCTGAGTCTCTGAGTCTCTGTGTCTCTGGGTCTCTGTGTCTCTGAGTCTCTGCGTCTCTGTGTCTCAGCGTCTCTGAGCCTCTGTGTTGCTGCGTCTTGCATCTCTGAGTATCTGAGCCTCTGTGTCCCTGATTCTCCGTGTCGCTAAGTCTCTGAGTCACTGAGCCTCTGTGTATCTGCGTCTCTAAATCTCTGAGTCTCTGTGTCTCTGGGTCTCTGTGTCTCGGTGTCTCTGAGTCTCTGTGTCTCTGGGTCTCTGTGTCTCTGAGTCTCTGAGCCTCTGTGTCTCTGCATCTCTGAGCCTCTGTGCCTCTGCGTCTTGAGTCTCTGTGCCTCTGTGTCTCTGTGCCTCTGCGTCTCTGAGTCTCTGTGTCTCTGCGTCTCTGAGCCTCTCTGCCTCTGAGTCTCCGATTCTCTGAGTCTCTGAGTCTCTGTGTCTCTGGGTCTCTGAGTCCCTGAGTCTCTGTGTCTCTGGGTCTCTGCGTCTGTTTGCCACTGAGTCTCTCTGTCAATGGGTCTCTGTGTCTCGGAGCCTCTGTGACTCTGCATCTCTCCATCTCTGTGTCTCTGTGTCTCTGGGTCTCTGAGTCCATGTGTCTCTGAGTCTCAGCGACTCTGAGTCTCTGAGCTTCTCTGTCTCTGAGCCTCTGTGTCTCTACATCTCTGAGCCTCTGTGTCTCTGCATCTCTGAGTCTCTGAGTCTCTGAGCCTCTGTGTCTCTTGGCCTCTGTGTCTCTGAGTCTCTGTGTCTCTGAGTCTCAGAGCATCTGTGTCTCGGTGTCTGTAGCTCTCTGAGACTCTGTGTCCCTGTGTCTCTGAGTCTCTGTCTCTGGGCCTCTGTGACTCTGAGCCTCTGAGTCTCTGAGCATCTGTGTCTCTGAGTCTCTGTGTCTCTGTATCTCTGAGCCTCTGTGTCTCTGTGTCTCTGAGGCTCTGGGTCTCTGAGCCTCTGTGTCTCTGCGTCTCTGTGTTTCTGAGTCTCTGTGTCTCTGGGTTTCTCTGTCTCTGTGTCTCTGGGTCTCTGGGTCTCTGTGTCTCTGGGCTCTGTGTTCTGAGCATCTGAGTCTCTGCGTCTCTGAGTCTCTGGGTCTCTGAGCCTCTGAGCCTCTATGACTCTGCGTCTCTGAGTCTCTGTGACTCTGCGTCTCTGAAGTCTCTGTGTCTCTGCGCCTCTGAGACACTGAGCCTCTGTGTCTCTGCGTCTCTGAGTCTCTGGGTCTCTGAGCCTCTGAGCCTCTATGACTCTGCGTCTCTGAGTCTTGGTGTCTCTGAGTCTCTGAGCCTCTGTGTCTCTGCGTCTCTCTGTTCCTGAGTCTCTGTGTCTCCGTGTCTCTGCATCTCTGAGCCTCTGTGTCTCTGCGTTCTGTGTCTATGAGTCGCTGAGCCTCTGGGCCTTGATGTCTCTGAGTCTCTGAGTCTATGTGTCTCTGAGTCTCTGAGCCTCTGTGTCTCTGCGTCTCTGTGTTTCTGAGTCTCTGTGTCTCTGGGTCTCTGAGCCTCTGTGTCTCTGCGTCTCTGAGTTTCTGAAGCATCTGTGCCTCTGAGTCTCTGTGTCGCTGAGTCTCTGAGTCACTGAGCCTCTGTGTCTCTGCGTCTCTGAGTCTCTGCGTCTCTGAGCCACTGAGCCTCTGTGTCTCTGGGTCTCTGTGTCTCTGAGTCTCCGTGTCGGTGAATCTCGGAACTTCTGAGTCTCTGAGTCTCTGTGTCTCTGGGCCTCTGTGTCTCTGTGTCTCTGGTCTCTGAGTCTCTAAGCCTCTGAGCCTCTGTGTCTCTGAGTTTCTGAGTCTCTGAGTCTCTGGGTCTCTGTGTCTCTGTGACTCTGAGTCTCCGTGTCGCTGAGTCTCTGAGCCTCTGTGTATCTGCGTCTCTAAATCTCTGAGTCTCTGTGTCTCTGAGTCTCTGAGCCTCTGTGTCTCTGCATCTCTGAGCCTGTGTGCCTCTGCGTCACTGAGTCTCTGTGTCTCTGAGTCTCTGAGCCTCTGTGTCTCTGCATCTCTGAGCCTCTGTGTCTCTGCGTCTCTGAGTCTCTGAGCCTCTGTGTCTCTGCGTCTCTGTGTCTCTGGGTCGCTGAGCCTCTGAGCCTTGATGTCTCTGAGTCTCAGTGTCTCTGAGCCTCTGTGTCTCTGCGTCTCTGTGTTTCTGAGTCTGTGTGCCTCTGGGTCTCTGAGCCTCTGAGCCTCTATGTCTCTGAGTCTCTGAGTCTCTGTGTCTCTGAGTCTCTGAGCCTCTGTGTCTCTGCGTCTCTGAGCCTCTATGTCTCTGAGTCTCTGATTCGCTGTGTCTCTGAGTCTCTGAGCCTCTGTGTCTCTGCATCTCTGAGTCTCTGGGTCTCTGAGCCTCTGAGCCTCTGAGCCTCTATGACTCTGCGTCTCTGAGTCTCGGTGTCTCTGAGTCTCTGAGCCTCTGTGTCTTTGCGTCTCTGTGTTCCTGAGTCTCTGTGTCTCCGTGTCTCTGCATCTCAGAGCCTCTGTGTCTCTGCGTTCTGTGTCTATGAGTCGCTGAGCCTCTGGGCCTTGATGTCTCTGAGTCTCTGAGTCTTTGTGTCTCTGAGTCTCTGAGCCTCTGTGTCTCTGCGTCTCTGTGTTTCTGAGTCTCTGTGTCTCTGGGTCTCTGAGCCTCTGTGTCTCTGCGTCTCTGAGTTTCTGAGCATCTGTGCCTCTGAGTCTCTGTGTCGCTGAGTCTCTGAATCACTGAGCCTCTGTGTCTCTGCGTCTCTGAGTCTCTGCGTCTCTGAGCCACTGAGCCTCTGTGTCTCTGGGTCTCTGTGTCTCTGTGTCTCTGAGTCTCCGTGTCGGTGTGTCTCGGAACTTCTGTGTCTCTGCGTCTCTGAGTCTCTGGGTCTCTGAGCGTCTGAGCGTCTATGTCTCTGAGTCTCTGAGTCTCTGTGTCTCTGCGCCCCTTTGAATCTCAGTCTCTGAGTCTCTGAGCCTCTGTGACTCTGCGTCTCTGAGTATCTGAGCCTCTGTGTCTCTGATTGTCTGAGTCTCTGTGTCTTTGAGCCTCTGTGTCTCTGTGTCTCTGCGTCTCTGAGTCTCTGAGTATCTGAGCCTCTGTGTCTCTGTGTCTCTGCGTCTCTGAGTCTCTGGGTCTCTGAGCCTCGATGTCTCTGCGTCTCTGAGTCTCTGAGCATCTGTGCCTCTGAGTCTCTGAGTCTCTGTGTCTCTGAGTCACTGAGCCTCTGTGTCTCTGCGTCTCTGAGTCTCTGGGTCTCTGAGCCACTGAGCCTCTGTGTCTCTTAGTCTCTGAGTCTCTGTGTCTCTGAGTCTCTGAACATAATAACATAAGAACATAAGAAATAGGAGCAGGAGTAGGCCATCTAGCCCTTCGAGCCTGCCCCACCATTCAATAAGATCATGGCTGATCTGTTGTGGCTCAGTTCCACTTTCCCGCCCTCTCCCCATAACCCTTAATCCCCTCTCTTATCAAAAACCCATCAACCCGCTTCTTAAAAATATTTAGCGAGGCAGCCTCCACCACTTCAACGGGCAGAGAATTCCAGAGATTCACCACCCTTTGAGTGAAGAAGTTCCTCCTCAACTCCGTTCTAAACCGCCTCCCCTTTATCTTGAGGCTGTGCCCCCTAGTCCTACTGTCTTTTTTGAGCCGGAAGAGTCTCTCCACCTCTATCCTATCTATGTGTCTATGTGTCTCTGGGTCTCTGTGTCTCTGTGTCTCTGAGTCTCCGTGTCGGTGAGTCTCGGAACTTCTCTGTCTCTGCGTCTCTGAGTCTCTGGGTCTCTGAACGTCTGAGCCTCTATGACTCTGCGTCTCTGAGTCTCTGTGTCTCTGCATCTCTGAGCCTCTCTGTCTCTGTGTCTCTGGGTCGCTGAGCCTCTGAGCCTTGATGTCTCTGAGTCTCTGAGTCTCTCTGTCTCTGAGTCTCTGAGCCTCTGTGTCTCTGCGTCTCTGTGTTTCTGAGTCTCTGTGTCTCTGGGCCTCTGTGTCTCTGTGTCTCTGGTCTCTGCATCTCTGAGCCTCTGTGCCTCTGCGTCTCTGAGTTTCTGAGTCTCTGTGTCCCTGGGTCTCTGTGTCTCTGTGACTCTGAGTCTCCGTGTCGCTGAGTCTCTGAGCCTTTGTGTATCTGCGTCTCTGAGTCTCTGAGTGTCTGGGTCTCTGAGCCTCTGAGCCTCTACACCCTGAGTCTCTGAGTCTCTGTGTCTCTGAGTCTCTGAGCCTCTGTGTCTCTGAGGCTATGAGCCTCTCTGTCTCTGAGTCTCTGAGTCGCTGTGTCTCTGAGTCACTGAGTCACTTTTCTCTGGGTCTATGTGTCTCCGAGTCTCTGTGTCTCTGGGTCCCTGGGTCTCTGAATCTCTGGGTCTCTGAGTCTCTGCGTGTCTGAGCCTGTGTGTGTCTGCGTCTCTGAGTCCCTGAGTCTCTGAGCCTCTGTCTCTCTGCGTCTTTGAGCCTTTGTGTCTCTGGGTCTCTGTGACTATGAGCCTCTGTGTCTCTGAGTCTCTGAGCCTCTGTGTCTCGGCGTCTCTGATTCTCTGAGTCTCTGTGTCAATGGGTCTCTGAGTCTCTGAGTCTCTGCGTCTCTGGGTCTCTGAGTCTCAGAGTCTCTGTGCCTCTCTGTCTCTGAGTCTCTGATTCTCTGTGTCTCTGAGTCTCGGAGTCTCTGTGTCTCTGCGTCTCTTTGCGACTGAGTCTCTCTGTCTATGGGTCTCTGTGTCTCTGAGCTTCTGTGTCTCTGCATCTCTCCATCTCTGTGTCTCTGTGTCTCTGGGTCTCTGAGTCCTAGTGTCTCTGAGTCTCAGCGACTCTGAGTCTCTGAGCTTCTCTGTCTCTGAGCCTCTGTGTCACTACGTCTCTGAGCCTCTGTGTCTCTGCATCTCTGAGTCTCTGAGTCTCTGAGCATCTGTGTCTCTGAGACTCTGAGCCTCTGAGCCTCTGTGTCTCTGGGCCTCTGTGTCTCTGAGTCTCTGTGTCTCTGAGTCTCTGAGCATCTGTGTCTCGGTGTCTGTAACTCTCTGAGACTCTGTGTCCCTGTGTCTCTGAGTCTCTGTGTCTCTGGGCCTCTGTGACTCTGAGCCTCTGTGTCTCTGCGTTTCTGAGTCTCTGAGCATCTGTGTCTCTGAGTCTCCGTGTCGCTGAGTCTCTGAGTCTCTGAGCCACTGTGTCTCGGCGTCTCTGAGTCTCTGGGTCTCTGAGCCTCTGAGCCTCGATGTCTCTGAGTCTCTGAGTCTCTGTGTCTCTGTATCTCTGAGTCTCTGAGCCTCTGTGTCTCTGTGTCTCTGTGTCTCTGTATCTCTGAGTCTCTGAGCCTCTGTGTCTCTGTGTCTCTGAGTCTCTGGGTCTCTGGGTCTCTGATCATCTGAGCCTCGATGTCTCTGAGTCTCTGAGTCTCTGTGTCTCTGCGCCCCTTTGAATCTCAGTCTCTGAGTCTCTGAGCCTCTGTGACTCTGCGTCTCTGAGTAACTGAGCCTCTGTGTCTCTGATTGTCTGTGTCTCTGAGTCTCTGTGTCTCTGCGTCTCTGAGTCTCTGAGTATCTGAGCCTCTGTGTCTCTGTGTCTCTGCGTCTCTGAGTCTCTGGGTGTCTGAGCCTCTGAGCCTCGATGTCTCTGAGTCTCTGAGTCTCTGAGCCTCTGTGTCTCTGCGTCTCTGTGTTTCTGAGTCTCTGTGTCTCTGGGCCTCTGTGTCTCTGTGTCTCTGGTCTCTGAGTCTCTGACCCTCTGTGCCTCTGCGTCTCTGAGTTTCTGAGTCTCTGTGTCTCTGCGTCTCTGAGTCTCTGATTCTCTGTGCTCTGAGCATCTGTGTCTCTGAGTCTCTGAGTCTCTGGGTCTCTGAGCCTCTGAGCCATTATGACTCTGCGTCTCTGATTCTCTGTGTCTCTGGGTCTCTGTGTCTCGGTGTATCTGAGCCTCTGTGTGTCTGCGTCCCTGAGTTCCTGAGTCTCTGTGTCTCTGGGTCTCTGCATCTCTGAGCCTCTGTGTCTCTGCGCTCTGTGTCTCTGGGTCGCTGAGCCTCTGGGCCTTGATGTCTCTGAGTCTCTGAGTCTCTCTGTCTCTGAGTCTCTCTGTCTCTGAGTCTCTGAGCCTCTGTGTCTCTGCGTCTCTGTGTTTCTGAGTCTCTGTGTCTCTGGGCCTCTGTGTCTCTGTGTCTCTGGTCTCTGCATCTCTGAGCCTCTGTGCCTCTGCGTCTCTGAGTTTCTGAGTCTCTGTGTCCCTGGGTCTCTGTGTCTCTGTGACTCTGAGTCTCCGTGTCGCTGAGCCTCTGAGCCTCTGTGTATCTGCGTCTCTGAGTCTCTGAGTGTCTGGGTCTCTGAGCCTCTGAGCCTCTACACCCTGAGTCTCTGAGTCTCTGTGTCTCTGAGTCTCTGAGCCTCTGTGTCTCTGAGCCTCTGAGCCTCTCTGTCTCTGAGTCTCTGAGTCGCTGTGTCTCTGAGTCACTGAGTCACTTTTCTCTGGGTCTATGTGTCTCCGAGTCTCTGCGTCTCTGGGTCCCTGAGTCTCTGATTCTCTGTGTCTCTGAGTCTCGGAGTCTCTGTGTCTCTGCGTCTCTTTGCGACTGAGTCTCTCTGTCTATGGGTCTCTGTGTCTCTGAGCCTCTGTGTCTCTGCATCTCTCCATCTCTGTGTCTCTGGGTCTCTGAGTCCATGTGTCTCTGAGTCTCAGCGACTCTGAGTCTCTGAGCTTCTCTGTCTCTGAGCCTCTGTGTCACTACGTCTCTGAGCCTCTGTGTCTCTGCATCTCTGAGTCTCTGAGCATCTGTGTCTCTGAGACTCTGAGCCTCTGAGCCTCTGTGTCTCTGGGCCTCTGTGTCTCTGAGTCTCTGTGTCTCTGAGTCTCTGAGCATCTGTGTCTCGGTGTCTGTAACTCTCTGAGACTCTGTGTCCCTGTGTCTCTGAGTCTCTGTGTCTCTGGGCCTCTGTGACTCTGAGCCTCTGTGTCTCTGCGTTTCTGAGTCTCTGAGCATCTGTGTCTCTGAGTCTCCGTGTCGCTGAGTCTCTGAGTCTCTGAGCCACTGTGTCTCGGCGTCTCTGAGTCTCTGGGTCTCTGAGCCTCTGAGCCTTGATGTCTCTGAGTCTCTGAGTCTCTGTGTCTCTGTATCTCTGAGTCTCTGAGCCTCTGTGTCTCTGTATCTCTGAGTCTCTGAGCCTCTGTGTCTCTGTGTCTCGGAGGCTCTGGGTCTCTGAGCCTCTGTGTCTCTGCGTCTCTGTGTTTCTGAGTCTCTGTGTCTCTGGGTTTCTCTGTCTCTGTGTCTCTGGGTCTCTGTGTCTCTGAGTCTCTGAGACTCTGTGTCTCTGAGTCTCTGGGTCTCTGGGTCTCTGAGCATCTGAGCCTCGATGTCTCTGAGTCTCTGAGTCTCTGTGTCTCTGCGCCCCTTTGAATCTCAGTCTCTGAGTCTCTGAGCCTCTGTGACTCTGCGTCTCTGAGTAACTGAGCCTCTGTGTCTCTGATTGTCTGTGTCTCTGAGTCTCTGTGTCTCTGCGTCTCTGAGTCTCTGAGTATCTGAGCCTCTGTGTCTCTGTGTCTCTGCGTCTCTGAGTCTCTGGGTGTCTGAGCCTCTGAGCCTCGATGTCTCTGAGTCTCTGAGTCTCTGAGCCTCTGTGTCTCTGCGTCTCTGTGTTTCTGAGTCTCTGTGTCTCTGGGCCTCTGTGTCTCTGTGTCTCTGGTCTCTGAGTCTCTGACCCTCTGTGCCTCTGTGTCTCTGAGTCTCTGAGCCTCTGTGTCTCTGCGTTTCTGAGTCTCTGATTCTCTGTGTCTCTGAGTCTCTGTGTCTCTGAGTCTCTGAGTCTCTGAGTCTATGAGTCTATGAGTCTCTGTGTCTCTGGGTCTCTGTGTCTCTGTGTCTCTGAGTCTCCGTGTCGGTGAGTCTCGAAACTTCTGTGTCTCTGCGTCTCTGAGCCTCTGGGTCTCTGAGCGTCTGAGCCTCTATGTCTCTGAGTCCCTGCGCCCCTTTGAATCTCAGTCTCTGAGTCTCTGTGTCTCTCGGTCTCTGTGTCTCTGCGTCTCTGAGTGTCTGAGCCTCTGTGTCTCTGCGTCTCTGAGTCTCTTAGTCTCTGAGTATCTGAGCCTCTGTGTCTCTGATTCTCTGAGTCTCTGTGTCTCTGTGTCTCTGAGTCTCTGTGTATCTGCGTCTCTGAGTCTCTGAGCATCTGAGCCTCTGTGTCTCTGTGTCTCTGCGTCTCTGAGTCTCTGGGTCTCTGAGCCTCTGAGCCTCTATGACTCTGCGTCTCTGAGTCTCTGTGTCTCTGCATCTCTGAGCCTCTGTGCCTCTACATCTCTGAGTCTCTGTGTCTCTGAGTCTCTGAGCCTCTGTGTCTCTGCGTCTCTGAGTCTCTGAGTCTCTGAGAAACTGAGCCACTGTGTCTCTGCGTCTCTGAGTCTCTGTGTCTCTGAGCCTCTGTGTTTCTGCGTCTCTGTGTTTCTGTGTCTCTGCGTCTCTGGGTCTCTGTGTCTCTGGGTCTCTGTGTCCCTGAGTGTCTGAGCCTCTGTTTCTCTGCGTCTCTGAGTCTATGAGTCTCTGTGTCTCTGGGTCTCTGTGTCTCTGGGCTCTGTGTCTCTGAGTCTCTGAGTCTCTGGGTCTCTGTTTCTCCGGGTCTCTGCATCTCTGAGCCTCTGTGTCTCTGCGTCTCTAAATCTCTGAGTCTCTGTGTCTCTGGGTTTCTGTGTCTCGGTGTCTCTGAGTCTCTGTGTCTCTGTGTCTCTGAGTCTCCGTGTCGCTGAGTCTCTGAGAAACTGAGCCACTGTGTCTCTGCGTCTCTGAGTCTCTGGGTCTCTGAGCCTCTGAGCCTTGATGTCTCTGAGTCTCTGAGTCTCTGTGTCTCTGAGTCTCTGTGCCGCTGTGTCTCTGCATCTCTGTGTTTCTGAGTCTCTGTGTCTCTGGGTCTCTGAGCCTCTGAGCCTCGATGTCTCTGAGTCTCTGAGCCTCTGCGTCTCTGAGTCTCTGAGCCTCTGTGTCTCTGTGTCTCTGTGTTTCTGAGTCTCTGTGTCTCTGGGTCTCTGAGCCTCTGAGCCTCTATATAGAACATAGAACATAGAACATTACAGCGCAGAACAGGCCCTTCGGCCCACGATGTTGCGCCGACCAGTTACAAAAACAATGACCCACTAGCCTATACCAATCCCATTTCGTCCATAAACCTATCCAGAGATCTCTTAAACGCCCCCAAACTAGACGCATTTACAACTGCAGCAGGCAGGGCATTCCAATCCCTCACCACCCGCTGGGTAAAGAACCTACCCCTGACATCCGTCCTGTAGCTACCCCCCCTTAATTTAAAGCCATGCCCCCTCGTGCTAGCTTTCTCCATCCGAGGAAAAAGGCTATCACTATCCACCCTATCTAAACCTCTAATCATCTTATATGTTTCAATAAGATCCCCTCTTAGCCGCCTTCTTTCCAACGAAAACAACCCTAGATCCCTCAGTCTCTCCTCATAGGACCTCCCCACCATACCAGGCAACATCCTAGTAAACCTCCTCTGCACCCTCTCCAACGCCTCCACATCCTTCTTGTAATGCGGGGACCAGAACTGCACACAGTACTCCAAGTGCGGCCGCACTAGAGTAGTGTACAGTTGCAACATTACACTGCGACTCCTAAATTCAATCCCCCTACCAATAAACGCCAAGACACCGTACGCCTTCTTGACAACCTTATCTACTTGATTCCCAACTTTCAGGGATCTATGTACACACACACCTAGATCCCTCTGTTCATCCACACTATTCAAGGTCCTCCCGTTAGCCCTATACTCGACACATCTGTTGCTCCTACCAAAGTGAATTACCTCACACTTCTCCGCATTAAATTCCATCCGCCACCTCTCGGCCCAGCTCTGCAACCTGTCTAAGTCTCCCTGCAGACTATGACACCCTTCCTCACAATCTACCACACCTCCAACTTTGGTGTCATCAGCAAATTTACTAATCCACCCAACTATACCCTCATCCAGATCATTAATAAAAATTACAAACAACAGTGGCCCCAAAACAGATCCCTGAGGCACACCACTCGTAACTGCACTCCATGATGAATATTTACCATCCACCACCACCCTCTGTCTCCTATCTGATAGCCAATTCCTGATCCAACTTCCTAGATTACCCACAATCCCATACATTGCATTTTCTGCAGAAGCCTACCATGGTGAACCTTATCGAACGCCTTACTAAAATCCATGTATACCACGTCAACTGCCTTACCCCCATCCACCTCTTTGGTCACCTTCTCAAAAAACTCAATAAGGTTAGTAAGGCACGACCTACCCGCTACAAAACCATGCTGACTATTTCTAATCAATTCATTACACTCCAAATAACTATAAATCCTATCCCTAATAATTTTTTCTAAAACCTTGCCCACAACAGAAGTAAGACTCACCGGTCTATAATTCCCGGCAAAGTCTCTGTTCCCCTTCTTAAACAATGGGACAACATTCGCTATCCTCCAATCCTCCGGGACTACACCAGAGACCAATGACGACCTGAAGATCTGAGCCAGAGGCTCTGCAATCACTATGTCTCTGAGTCTCTGTGTCGCTGAGTCTCTGAGTCACTGAGCCTCTGTGTCTCTGCGTCGCTGAGTCTCTGGGTCTCTAAGCCACTAAGCCTCTATGTGTCTGAGTCTCTGAGTCTCTGAGTCTCTGAGTCTATGAGTCTCTGTGTCTCTGTGTCTCTTTGTCTCTGATTCTCCGTGTCGGTGAGTCTCGGAGATTCTGTGTCTCTGCGTCTCTGAGTCTCTGGGTCTCTGAGCGTCTGAGCCTCTTTGTCTCTGAGTCTCTGAGTCTCTGTGTCTCTGGGTCTCTGTGTCTCTGAGCCTCTGTGTTGCTGCGTCTTGCGTCTCTGAGTATCTGAGCCTCTGTGTCTCTGTGTCCCTGATTCTCCGTGTCGCTAAGTCTCTGAGTCACTGAGCCTCTGTGTATCTGTGTTTCTAAATCTCTGAGTCTCTGTGTCTCTGGGTCTCTGTGTCTCGGTGTCTCTGAGTCTCTGTGTCTCTGGGTCTCTGTGTCTCTGAGTCTCTGAGCCTCTGTGTCTCTGCATCTCTGAGCCTCTGTGCCTCTGCGTCTCTGAGTCTCTGTGTCTCTGCGTCTCTGAGCCTCTCTGCCTCTGAGTCTCCGATTCTCTGAGTCTCTGAGTCTCTGTGTCTCTGGGTCTCTGAGTCCCTGAGTCTCTGTGTCTCTGGGTCTCTGCGTCTGTTTGCCACTGAGTCTCTCTGTCTATGGGTCTCTGTGTCTCGGAGCCTCTGTGTCTCGGTGTCTGTAGCTCTCTGAGACTCTGTGTCCCGGTGTCTCTGAGTCTCTGTGTCTCTGAGCCTCTGAGCATCTGTGTCTCTGGGCCTCTGTGACTCTGAGCCTCTGTGTCTCTGCGTCTCTGAGTCTCTGAGCATCTGTGTCTCTGAGTCTCTGTGTCTCTGTATCTCTGAGTCTCTGAGCCTCTGTGTCTCTGTGTCTCTGTGTCTCTGAGGCTCTGGGTCTCTGAGCCTCTGTGTCTCTGCGTCTCTGTGTTTCTGAGTCTCTGTGTCTCTGGGTTTCTCTGTCTCTGTGTCTCTGGGTCTCTGGGTCTCTGTGTCTCTGGGCTCTGTGTTCTGAGCATCTGAGTCTCTGCGTCTCTGAGTCTCTGGGTCTCTGAGCCTCTGAGCCTCTATGACTGTGCGTCTCTGAGTCTCTGTGTCTCTGAGTCTCTGAGCCTCTATGACTCTGCGTCTCTGAGTCTCTGTGTCTCTGCGCCTCTGAGACACTGAGCCTCTGTGTCTCTGCGTCTCTGAGTCTCTGGGTCTCTGAGCCTCTGAGCCTCTATGACTCTGCGTCTCTGAGTCTCGGTGTCTCTGAGTCTCTGAGCCTCTGTGTCTCTGTGTCTCTGTGTTCCTGAGTCTCTGTGTCTCCGTGTCTCTGCATCTCTGAGCCTCTGTGTCTCTGCGTTCTGTGTCTCTGGGTCACTGAGCCCTGGGCCTTGATGTCTCTGAGTCTCTGAGTCTTTGTGTCTCTGAGTCTCTGAGCCTCTGTGTCTCTGCGTCTCTGTGTTTCTGAGTCTCTGTGTCTCTGGGTCTCTGCGTCTCTGAGTCTCTGCGTCTCTGAGCCACTGAGCCTCTGTGTCTCTGGGTCTCTGTGTCTCTGAGTCTCCGTGTCGGTGAGTCTCGGAACTGCTGTGTCTCTGCGTCTCTGAGTCTCTGGGTCTCTGAGCGTCTGAGCGTCTATGTCTCTGAGTCTCTGAGTCTCTGTGTCTCTGCGCCCCTTTGAATCTCAGTCTCTGAGTCTCTGAGCCTCTGTGACTCTGCGTCTCTGAGTATCTGAGCCTCTGTGTCTCTGATTGTCTGAGTCTCTGTGTCTTTGAGTCTCTGGGTCTCTGTGTCTCTGCATCTCTGAGTCTCTGAGTATCTGAGCCTCTGTGTCTCTGTGTCTCTGCGTCTCTGAGTCTCTGGGTCTCTGAGCCTCGATGTCTCTGCGTCTCTGAGTCTCTGAGCATCTGTGCCTCTGAGTCTCTGAGTCTCTGTGTCTCTGAGTCACTGAGCCTCTGTGTCTCTGCGTCTCTGAGTCTCTGGGTCTCTGAGCCACTGAGCCTCTGTGTCTCTTAGTCTCGGAGTCTCTGTGTCTCTGAGTCTCTGAGTCTCTGAGTCTATGAGTCTCTGTGTCTCTGGGTCTCTGTGTCTCTGTGTCTCTGAGTCTCCGTGTCGGTGAGTCTCGAAACTTCTGTGTCTCTGCGTCTCTGAGTCTCTGGGTCTCTGAGCGTCTGAGCCTCTATGACTCTGCGTCTCTGAGTCTCTGTGTCTCTGCATCTCTGAGCCTCTGTGTCTCTGTGTCTCTGGGTCGCTGAGCCTCTGAGCCTTGATGTCTCTGAGTCTCTGAGTCTCTGTGTCTCTGAGTCTCTGAGCCTCTGTGTCTCTGCGTCTCTGCGTCTCTGTGTTTCTGAGTCTCTGTGTCTCTGGGCCTCTGTGTCTCTGTGTCTCTGGTCTCTGCATCTCTGAGCCTCTGTGCCTCTGCGTCTCTGAGTTTCTGAGTCTCTGTGTCCCTGGGTCTCTGTGTCTCTGTGACTCTGAGTCTCCGTGTCGCTGAGTCTCTGAGCCTCTGTGTATCTACGTCTCTGAGTCTCTGAGTGTCTGGGTCTCTGAGCCTCTGAGTCTCTGTGTCTCTGAGTCTCTGTGTCTCTGTGTCACTGAGTCACTTTTCTCTGGGTCTATGTGTCTCTGAGTCTCTGTGTCTCTGGGTCCCTGGGTCTCTGAATCTCTGGGTCTCTGTGTCTCTGCGTGTCTGAGCCTCTGTGTCTCTGCGTCTCTGAGTCCCTGAGTCTCTGAGCCTCTGTCTCTCTGCGTCTTTGAGCCTTTGTGTCTCTGGGTCTCTGTGACTATGAGCCTCTATGTCTCTGCGTCTCTGAGTCTCTGAGCCTCTGTGTCTCGGCGTCTCTGATTCTCTGAGTCTCTGTGTCAACGGGTCTCTGAGTCTCAGAGTCTCTGTGCCTCTGCGCCCCTTTGAATCTCAGTCTCTGTGACTCTGAGTCTCTGAGTATCTGAGCCTCTGTGTCTCTGTGTCTCTGCGTCTCTGAGTCTCTGGGTCTCTGAGCCTCTAAGCCTCTATGACTCTGCATCTCTGAGTCTCTGTGTCTCTGCATCTCTGAGCCTCTGTGTCTCTGTGTCTCTGTGTCCCTGGGTCGCTGAGCCCCTGAGCCTTGACGTCTCTGAGTCTCTGAGTCTCTGTGTCTCTGAGTCTCTGAGTCTCTGTGTCTCTGGGCCTCTGTGTCTCTGTGTCTCTGAGTCTCTGGTCTCTGAGTCTCTGAGCCTCTGAGCCTCTGCGTCTCTGAGTTTCTGAGTCTCTGTGTCTCTGGGTCTCTGTGTCTCTGTGACTCTGAGTCTCCGTGTCGCTGAGTCTCTGAGCCTCTGTGTATCTGCGTCTCTAAATCTCTGAGTCTCTGTGTCTCTGGGTCTCTGTGTCTCTGAGTCTCTGAGCCTCTGTGTCTCTGCATCTCTGAGCCTGTGTGCCTCTGCGTCACTGAGTCTCTGTGTCTCTGAGTCTCTGAGCCTCTGTGTCTCTGCATCTCTGAGCCTCTGTGTCTCTGCGTCTCTGAGTCTCTGAGCCTCTGTGTCTCTGCGTCTCTGTGTCTCTGGGTCGCTGAGCCTCTGAGCCTTGATGTCTCTGAGTCTCTGTGTCTCTGAGACTCTGAGCCTCTGTGTCTCTGCGTCTCTGTGCTTCTGAGTCTGTGTGCCTCTGGGTCTCTGAGCCTCTGAGCCTCTATGTCTCTGAGTCTCTGAGTCTCTGTGTCTCTGAGTCTCTGAGCCTCTGTGTCTCTGCGTCTCTGAGTCTCTGAGCCTCTATGTCTCTGAGTCTCTGATTCGCTGTGTCTCTGAGTCTCTGAGTCTCTGTGTCTCTGCATCTCTGAGTCTCTGTGTCTCTGATTCTCTGTGTCTCTGAGTCTCTAAGCCTCTGTGTCTCTGCGTCTCTGTGTCTCTGGGTCTCTGAGCCTCTGTGCCTCTCTGTCTCTGAGTCTCTGATTCTCTGTGTCTCTGAGTCTCTGAGTCTCTGTGTCTCTGGGTCTCTGAGCCTCTGTGTGTCTGCGTCTCTGAGCCTCTGTGTCTCTGCGTGTCTGAGTTTCTGAGCATCTGTGCCTCTGAGTCTCCGTGTCGCTGAGTCTCTGAGTCACTGAGCCTCTGTGTCTCTGCGTCTCTGAGTCTCTGCGTCTCTGAGCCACTGAGCCTCTGTGTCTCTGGGTCTCTGTGTCTCTGAGTCTCCGTGTCGGTGAGTCTCGGAACTTCTGTGTCTCTGCGTCTCTGAGTCTCTGGGTCTCTGAGCGTCTGAGCGTCTATGTCTCTGAGTCTCTGAGTCTCTGTGTCTCTGCGCCCCTTTGAATCTCAGTCTCTGAGTCTCTGAGCCTCTGTGACTCTGCGTCTCTGAGTATCTGAGCCTCTGTGTCTCTGATTGTCTGAGTCTCTGTGTCTTTGAGTCACTGGGTCTCTGTGTCTCTGCGCCTCTGAGTCTCTGAGTATCTGAGCCTCTGTGTCTCTGTGTCTCTGCGTCTCTGAGTCTCTGGGTCTCTGAGCCTCGATGTCTCTGCGTCTCTGAGTCTCTGAGCATCTGTGCCTCTGAGTCTCTGAGTCTCTGTGTCTCTGAGTCACTGAGCCTCTGTGTCTCTGCGTCTCTGAGTCTCTGGGTCTCTGAGCCACTGAGCCTCTGTGTCTCTTAGTCTCTGAGTCTCTGTGTCTCTGAGTCTCTGAGTCTATGAGTCTCTGTGTCTCTGGGTCTCTGTGTCTCTGTGTCTCTGAGTCTCCGTGTCGGTGAGTCTCGAAACTTCTGTGTCTCTGCGTCTCTGAGTCTCTGGGTCTCTGAGCGTCTGAGCCTCTATGACTCTGCGTCTCTGAGTCTCTGTGTCTCTGGGTCCCTGGGTCTCTGAATCTCTGGGTCTCTGTGTCTCTGCGTGTCTGAGCCTCTGTGTCGGTGAGTCTCGAAACTTCTGTGTCTCTGCGTCTCTGAGTCTCTGGGTCTCTGAGCCTCTAAGCCTCTATGACTCTGCATCTCTGAGTCTCTGTGTCTCTGCATCTCTGAGCCTCTGTGTCTCTGCGTCTCTGTGTCCCTGGGTCGCTGAGCCCCTGAGCCTTGACGTCTCTGAGTCTCTGAGTCTCTGTGTCTCTGAGACTCTGAGTCTCTGTGTCTCTGGGCCTCTGTGTCTCTGTGTCTCTGGTCTCTGAGTCTCTGAGCCTCTGAGCCTCTGCGTCTCTGAGTTTCTGAGTCTCTGAGTCTCTGGGTCTCTGTGTCTCTGCGTCTCTGAGTCTCTGAGTATCTGAGCCTCTGTGTCTCTGTGTCTCTGCGTCTCTGAGTCTCTGGGTCTCTGAGCCACTGAGCCTCTGTGTCTCTTAGTCTCGGAGTCTCTGTGTCTCTGAGTCTCTGAGTCTCTGAGTCTCTAAGTCTATGAGTCTCTGTGTCTCTGGGTCTCTGTGTCTCTGTGTCTCTGAGTCTCCGTGTCGGTGAGTCTCGAAACTTCTGTGTCTCTGCGTCTCTGAGTCTCTGGGTCTCTGAGCGTCTGAGCCTCTATGACTCTGCGTCTCTGAGTCTCTGTGTCTCTGCATCTCTGAGCCTCTGTGTCTCTGGGTCGCTGAGCCTCTAAGCCTTGATGTCTCTGAGTCTCTGGGTCTCTGAGTCTCTGAGCCTTTGAGCCTCTGCGTCTCTGAGTTTCTGAGTCTCTGTGTCTCTGTGTCTCTGGGTCTCTGTGTCTCTGTGTCTCTGTGACTCTGAGTCTCCATGTCGCTGAGTCTCTGAGCCTCTGTGTATCTGCGTCTCTAAATCTCTGAGTCTCTGTGTCTCTGGGTCTCTGTGTCTCTGAGTCTCTGAGCCTCTGTGTCTCTGCATCTCTGAGCCTGTGTGCCTCTGCGTCACTGAGTCTCTGTGTCTCTGAGTCTCTGAGCCTCTGTGTCTCTGCATCTCTGAGCCTCTGTGTCTCTGCGTCTCTGAGTCTCTGAGCCTCTGTGTCTCTGCGTCTCTGTGTCTCTGGGTCGCTGAGCCTCTGAGCCTTGATGTCTCTGAGTCTCTGTGTCTCTGAGACTCTGAGCCTCTGTGTCTCTGCGTCTCTGTGTTTCTGAGTCTGTGTGCCTCTGGGTCTCTGAGCCTCTGAGCCTCTATGTCTCTGAGTCTCTGAGTCTCTGTGTCTCTGAGTCTCTGAGCCTCTGTGTCTCTGCGTCTCTGAGTCTCTGAGCCTCTATGTCTCTGAGTCTCTGATTCGCTGTGTCTCTGAGTCTCTGAGCCTCTGTGTCTCTGCATCTCTGAGTCTCTGTGTCTCTGATTCTCTGTGTCTCTGAGTCTCTAAGCCTCTGTGTCTCTGCGTCTCTGTGTCTCAGGGTCTCTGAGCCTCTGTGCCTCTCTGTCTCTGAGTCTCTGATTCTCTGTGTCTCTGAGTCTCTGAGTCTCTGTGTCTCTGGATCTCTGAGCCTCTGTGTGTCTGCGTCTCTGAGCCTCTGTGTCTCTGGGTCTCTGAGTCCCTGAGTCTCTGAGCCTCTGTGTCTCTGCGTCTCTTTGCCACTGAGTCTCTCTGTCTATGGGTCTCTGTGTCTCTGAGCCTCTGTGTCTCTGCATCTCTCCATCTCTCTGTCTCTGTGTCTCTGGGTCTCTGAGTTCATGTGTCTCTGAGTCTCAGCGACTCTGAGTCTCTGAGCTTCTCTGTCTCTGAGCCTCTGTGTCACTACGTCTCTGAGCCTCTGTGTCTCTGCATCTCTGAGTCTCTGAGCATCTGTGTCTCTGAGACTCTGAGCCTCTGAGCCTCTGTGTCTCTGGGCCTCTGTGTCTCTGAGTCTCTGTGTCTCTGAGTCTCTGAGCATCTGTGTCTCGGTGTCTGTAACTCTCTGAGACTCTGTGTCCCTGTGTCTCTGAGTCTCTGTGTCTCTGGGCCTCTGTGACTCTGAGCCTCTGTGTCTCTGAGTCTCTGAGCATCTGTGTCTCTGAGTCTCTGAGCCTCTGTGTCTCTGCATCTCTGAGTCTCTGTGTCTCTGATTCTCTGTGTCTCTGAGTCTCTAAGCCTCTGTGTCTCTGCGTCTCTGTGTCTCTGGGTCTCTGAGCCTCTGTGCCTCTCTGTCTCTGAGTCTCTGATTCTCTGTGTCTCTGAGTCTCTGAGTCTCTGTGTCTCTGGGTCTCTGAGCCTCTGTGTGTCTGCGTCTCTGAGCCTCTGTGTCTCTGGGTCTCTGAGTCCCTGTGTCTCTGAGCCTCTGTGTCTCTGCGTCTCTTTGCCACTGAGTCTCTCTGTCTATGGGTCTCTGTGTCTCTGAGCCTCTGTGTCTCTGCATCTCTCCATCTCTCTGTCTCTGTGGCTCTGGGTCTCTGAGTTCATGTGTCTCTGAGTCTCAGCGACTCTGAGTCTCTGAGCTTCTCTGTCTCTGAGCCTCTGTGTCACTACGTCTCTGAGCCTCTGTGTCTCTGCATCTCTGAGTCTCTGAGTCTCTGAGCATCTGTGTCTCTGAGACTCTGAGCCTCTGAGCCTCTGTGTCTCTGGGCCTCTGTGTCTCTGAGTCTCTGTGTCTCTGAGTCTCTGAGCATCTGTGTCTCGGTGTCTGTAACTCTCTGAGACTCTGTGTCCCTGTGTCTCTGAGTCTCTGTGTCTCTGGGCCTCTGTGACTCTGAGCCTCTGTGTCTCTGCGTTTCTGAGTCTCTGAGCATCTGTGTCTCTGAGTCTCCGTGTCGCTGAGTCTCTGAGTCTCTGAGCCACTGTGTCTCTGCGTCTCTGAGTCTCTGGGTCTCTGAGCCCCTGAGCCTCGATGTCTCTGAGTCTCTGAGTCTCTGTGTCTCTGATTCTCTGAGCCTCTGTGCCTCTGCGTCTCTGTGTTTCTGAGTCTCAGTGTCTCTGTGTCGCTGGGTCTCTGTGTCTCTCAGTGTCTGAGCCTCTGTGTCTCTGAGTCTCTGAGTCTCTGGGTCTCTGAGCCTCTGAGCCTCGATGTCTCTGAGTCTCTGAGTCTCTGTGTCTCTGTATCTCTGAGTCTCTGAGCCTCTGTGCCTCTGGTTTTCTCTGTCTCTGAGTGTCTGGGTCTCTGGGTCTCTGAGCATCTGAGCCTCGATGTCTCTGAGTCTCTGAGTCTCTGTGTCTCTGCGCCCCTTTGAATCTCAGTCTCTGAGTCTCTGAGCCTCTGTGACTCTGCGTCTCTGAGTATCAGAGCCTCTGTGTCTCTGATTGTCTGAGTCTCTGTGTCTTTGAGTCTCTGGGTCTCTGTGTCTCTGGGTCTCTGTGTCCCTGAGTGTCTGAGCCTCTGTTTCTCTGCGTCTCTGAGTCTATGAGTCTCTGTGTCTCTGGGTCTCTGTGTCTCTGGGCTCTGTGTCTCTGAGTCTCTTAGCCTCTGTGTCTCTGCGTCTCTGAGTCTCTGGGTCTCTGTTTCTCTGGGTCTCTGCATCTCTGAGCCTCTGTGTCTCTGCGTCTCTAAATCTCTGAGTCTCTGTGTCTCTGGGTTTCTGTGTCTCGGTGTCTCTGAGTCTCTGTGTCTCTGTGTCTCTGAGTCTCCGTGTCGCTGAGTCTCTGAGAAACTGAGCCACTGTGTCTCTGCGTCTCTGAGTCTCTGGGTCTCTAAGCCTCTGAGCCTTGATGTCTCTGAGTCTCTGAGTCTCTGTGTCTCTGAGTCTCTGTGCCGCTGTGTCTCTGCATCTCTGTGTTTCTGAGTCTCTGTGTCTCTGGGTCTCTGAGCCTCTGAGCCTCGATGTCTCTGAGTCTCTGAGCCTCTGCGTCTCTGAGTCTCTGAGCCTCTGTGTCTCTGTGTTTCTGAGTCTCTGTGTCTCTGGGTCTCTGAGCCTCTGAGCCTCTATGTCTCTGAGTCTCTGTGTCGCTGAGTCTCTGAGTCACTGAGCCTCTGTGTCTCTGCGTCGCTGAGTCTCTGGGTCTCTAAGCCACTAAGCCTCTATGTGTCTGAGTCTCTGAGTCTCTGAGTCTCTGAGTCTCTGTGCCGCTGTGTGTCTGCATCTCTGTGTTTCTGAGTCTCTGTGTCTCTGGGTCTCTGAGCCTCTGAGCCTCGATGTCTCTGAGTCTCTGAGCCTCTGCGTCTCTGAGTCTCTGAGCCTCTGTGTCTCTGTGTTTCTGAGTCTCTGTGTCTCTGGGTCTCTGAGCCTCTGAGCCTCTATGTCTCTGAGTCTCTGTGTCGCTGAGTCTCTGAGTCACTGAGCCTCTGTGTCTCTGCGTCGCTGAGTCTCTGGGTCTCTAAGCCACTAAGCCTCTATGTGTCTGAGTCTCTGAGTCTCTGAGTCTATGAGTCTCTGTGTCTCTGTGTCTCTTTGTCTCTGATTCTCCGTGTCGGTGAGTCTCGGAGATTCTGTGTCTCTGCGTCTCTGAGTCTCTGGGTCTCTGAGCGTCTGAGCCTCTTTGTCTCTGAGTCTCTGAGTCTCTGTGTCTCTGGGTCTCTGTGTCTCTGAGTCTCTGCGTCTCTGTGTCTCTGCGTCTCTGAGCCTCTGTGTTGCTGCGTCTTGCGTCTCTGAGTATCTGAGCCTCTGTGTCTCTGTGTCCCTGATTCTCCGTGTCGCTAAGTCTCTGAGTCACTGAGCCTCTGTGTATCTGTGTTTCTAAATCTCTGAGTCTCTGTGTCTCTGGGTCTCTGTGTCTCGGTGTCTCTGAGTCTCTGTGTCTCTGGGTCTCTGTGTCTCTGAGTCTCTGAGCCTCTGTGTCTCTGCATCTCTGAGCCTCTGTGCCTCTGCGTCTCTGAGTCTCTGTGCCTCTGAGTCTCTGTGCCTCTGCGTCTCTGAGTCTCTGTGTCTCTGCGTCTCTGAGCCTCTCTGCCTCTGAGTCTCCGATTCTCTGAGTCTCTGAGTCTCTGTGTCTCTGGGTCTCTGAGTCCCTGAGTCTCTGTGTCTCTGGGTCTCTGCGTCTGTTTGCCACTGAGTCTCTCTGTCTATGGGTCTCTGTGTCTCGGAGCCTCTGTGTCTCGGTGTCTGTAGCTCTCTGAGACTCTGTGTCCCGGTGTCTCTGAGTCTCTGTGTCTCTGAGCCTCTGAGCATCTGTGTCTCTGGGCCTCTGTGACTCTGAGCCTCTGTGTCTCTGCGTCTCTGAGTCTCTGAGCATCTGTGTCTCTGAGTCTCTGTGTCTCTGTATCTCTGAGTCTCTGCGCCTCTGTGTCTCTGTGTCTCTGTGTCTCTGAGGCTCTGGGTCTCTGAGCCTCTGTGTCTCTGCGTCTCTGTGTTTCTGAGTCTCTGTGTCTCTGGGTTTCTCTGTCTCTGTGTCTCTGGGTCTCTGGGTCTCTGTGTCTCTGGGCTCTGTGTTCTGAGCATCTGAGTCTCTGCGTCTCTGAGTCTCTGGGTCTCTGAGCCTCTGAGCCTCTATGACTCTGCGTCTCTGAGTCTCGGTGTCTCTGAGTCTCTGAGCCTCTGTGTCTCTGTGTCTCTGTGTTCCTGAGTCTCTGTGTCTCCGTGTCTCTGCATCTCTGAGCCTCTGTGTCTCTGCGTTCTGTGTCTCTGGGTCGCTGAGCCCTGGGCCTTGATGTCTCTGAGTCTCTGAGTCTTTGTGTCTCTGAGTCTCTGAGCCTCTGTGTCTCTGCGTCTCTGTGTTTCTGAGTCTCTGTGTCTCTGGGTCTCTGCGTCTCTGAGTCTCTGCGTCTCTGAGCCACTGAGCCTCTGTGTCTCTGGGTCTCTGTGTCTCTGAGTCTCCGTGTCGGTGAGTCTCGGAACTGCTGTGTCTCTGCGTCTCTGAGTCTCTGGGTCTCTGAGCGTCTGAGCGTCTATGTCTCTGAGTCTCTGAGTCTCTGTGTCTCTGCGCCCCTTTGAATCTCAGTCTCTGAGTCTCTGAGCCTCTGTGACTCTGCGTCTCTGAGTATCTGAGCCTCTGTGTCTCTGATTGTCTGAGTCTCTGTGTCTTTGAGTCTCTGGGTCTCTGTGTCTCTGCGTCTCTGAGTCTCTGAGTATCTGAGCCTCTGTGTCTCTGTGTCTCTGCGTCTCTGAGTCTCTGGGTCTCTGAGCCTCGATGTCTCTGCGTCTCTGAGTCTCTGAGCATCTGTGCCTCTGAGTCTCTGAGTCTCTGTGTCTCTGAGTCACTGAGCCTCTGTGTCTCTGCGTCTCTGAGTCTCTGGGTCTCTGAGCCACTGAGCCTCTGTGTCTCTTAGTCTCGGAGTCTCTGTGTCTCTGAGTCTCTGAGTCTCTGAGTCTATGAGTCTCTGTGTCTCTGGGTCTCTGTGTCTCTGTGTCTCTGAGTCTCCGTGTCGGTGAGTCTCGAAACTTCTGTGTCTCTGCGTCTCTGAGTCTCTGGGTCTCTGAGCGTCTGAGCCTCTATGACTCTGCGTCTCTGAGTCTCTGTGTCTCTGCATCTCTGAGCCTCTGTGTCTCTGTGTCTCTGGGTCGCTGAGCCTCTGAGCCTTGATGTCTCTGAGTCTCTGAGTCTCTGTGTCTCTGAGTCTCTGAGCCTCTGTGTCTCTGCGTCTCTGTGTTTCTGAGTCTCTGTGTCTCTGGGCCTCTGTGTCTCTGTGTCTCTGGTCTCTGCATCTCTGAGCCTCTGTGCCTCTGCGTCTCTGAGTTTCTGAGTCTCTGTGTCCCTGGGTCTCTGTGTCTCTGTGACTCTGAGTCTCCGTGTCGCTGAGTCTCTGAGCCTCTGTGTATCTACGTCTCTGAGTCTCTGAGTGTCTGGGTCTCTGAGCCTCTGAGCCTCTACACCCTGAGTCTCTGAGTCTCTGTGTCTCTGAGTCTCTGAGCCTCTGTGTCTCTGAGTCACTGAGTCACTTTTCTCTGGGTCTATGTGTCTCTGAGTCTCTGTGTCTCTGGGTCCCTGGGTCTCTGAATCTCTGGGTCTCTGTGTCTCTGCGTGTCTGAGCCTCTGTGTCTCTGCGTCTCTGAGTCCCTGAGTCTCTGAGCCTCTGTCTCTCTGCGTCTTTGAGCCTTTGTGTCTCTGGGTCTCTGTGACTATGAGCCTCTATGTCTCTGCGTCTCTGAGTCTCTGAGCCTCTGTGTCTCGGCGTCTCTGATTCTCTGAGTCTCTGTGTCAACGGGTCTCTGAGTCTCAGAGTCTCTGTGCCTCTGCGCCCCTTTGAATCTCAGTCTCTGTGACTCTGAGTCTCTGAGTATCTGAGCCTCTGTGTCTCTGTGTCTCTGCGTCTCTGAGTCTCTGGGTCTCTGAGCCTCTAAGCCTCTATGACTCTGCATCTCTGAGTCTCTGTGTCTCTGCATCTCTGAGCCTCTGTGTCTCTGTGTCTCTGTGTCCCTGGGTCGCTGAGCCCCTGAGCCTTGACGTCTCTGAGTCTCTGAGTCTCTGTGTCTCTGAGTCTCTGAGTCTCTGTGTCTCTGGGCCTCTGTGTCTCTGTGTCTCTGTGTCTCTGGTCTCTGAGTCTCTGAGCCTCTGAGCCTCTGCGTCTCTGAGTTTCTGAGTCTCTGTGTCTCTGGGTCTCTGTGTCTCTGTGACTCTGAGTCTCCGTGTCGCTGAGTCTCTGAGCCTCTGTGTATCTGCGTCTCTAAATCTCTGAGTCTCTGTGTCTCTGGGTCTCTGTGTCTCTGAGTCTCTGAGCCTCTGTGTCTCTGCATCTCTGAGCCTGTGTGCCTCTGCGTCACTGAGTCTCTGTGTCTCTGAGTCTCTGAGCCTCTGTGTCTCTGCATCTCTGAGCCTCTGTGTCTCTGCGTCTCTGAGTCTCTGAGCCTCTGTGTCTCTGCGTCTCTGTGTCTCTGGGTCGCTGAGCCTCTGAGCCTTGATGTCTCTGAGTCTCTGTGTCTCTGCGTCTCTGTGCTTCTGAGTCTGTGTGCCTCTGGGTCTCTGAGCCTCTGAGCCTCTATGTCTCTGAGTCTCTGAGTCTCTGTGTCTCTGAGTCTCTGAGCCTCTGTGTCTCTGCGTCTCTGAGTCTCTGAGCCTCTATGTCTCTGAGTCTCTGATTCGCTGTGTCTCTGAGTCTCTGAGCCTCTGTGTCTCTGCATCTCTGAGTCTCTGTGTCTCTGATTCTCTGTGTCTCTGAGTCTCTAAGCCTCTGTATCTCTGAGTCTCTAAGCCTCTGTGTCTCTGCGTCTCTGTGTCTCAGGGTCTCTGAGCCTCTGTGCCTCTCTGTCTCTGAGTCTCTGATTCTCTGTGTCTCTGAGTCTCTGAGTCTCTGTGTCTCTGGGTCTCTGAGCCTCTGTGTGTCTGCGTCTCTGAGCCTCTGTGTCTCTGGGTCTCTGAGTCTTTGTGTCTCTGAGTCTTTGAGCCTCTGTGTCTCTGTGTCTCTGTGTTTCTGAGTCTCTGTGTCTCTGGGTCTCTGAGCCTCTGTGTCTCTGCGTGTCTGAGTTTCTGAGCATCTGTGCCTCTGAGTCTCCGTGTCGCTGAGTCTCTGAGTCACTGAGCCTCTGTGTCTCTGCGTCTCTGAGTCTCTGCGTCTCTGAGCCACTGAGCCTCTGTGTCTCTGGGTCTCTGTGTCTCTGAGTCTCCGTGTCGGTGAGTCTCGGAACTGCTGTGTCTCTGCGTCTCTGAGTCTCTGGGTCTCTGAGCGTCTGAGCGTCTATGTCTCTGAGTCTCTGAGTCTCTGTGTCTCTGCGCCCCTTTGAATCTCAGTCTCTGAGTCTCTGAGCCTCTGTGACTCTGCGTCTCTGAGTATCTGAGCCTCTGTGTCTCTGATTGTCTGAGTCTCTGTGTCTTTGAGTCACTGGGTCTCTGTGTCTCTGCGCCTCTGAGTCTCTGAGTATCTGAGCCTCTGTGTCTCTGTGTCTCTGCGTCTCTGAGTCTCTGGGTCTCTGAGCCTCGATGTCTCTGCGTCTCTGAGTCTCTGAGCATCTGTGCCTCTGAGTCTCTGAGTCTCTGTGTCTCTGAGTCACTGAGCCTCTGTGTCTCTGCGTCTCTGAGTCTCTGGGTCTCTGAGCCACTGAGCCTCTGTGTCTCTTAGTCTCTGAGTCTCTGTGTCTCTGAGTCTCTGAGTCTATGAGTCTCTGTGTCTCTGGATCTCTGTGTCTCTGTGTCTCTGAGTCTCCGTGTCGGTGAGTCTCGAAACTTCTGTGTCTCTGCGTCTCTGAGTCTCTGGGTCTCTGAGCGTCTGAGCCTCTATGACTCTGCGTCTCTGAGTCTCTGTGTCTCTGGGTCCCTGGGTCTCTGAATCTCTGGGTCTCTGTGTCTCTGCGTGTCTGAGCCTCTGTGTCGGTGAGTCTCGAAACTTCTGTGTCTCTGCGTCTCTGAGTGTCTGGGTCTCTGAGCCTCTAAGCCTCTATGACTCTGCATCTCTGAGTCTCTGTGTCTCTGCATCTCTGAGCCTCTCTGTCTCTGCGTCTCTGTGTCCCTGGGTCGCTGAGCCCCTGACCCTTGACGTCTCTGAGTCTCTGAGTCTCTGTGTCTCTGAGACTCTGAGTCTCTGTGTCTCTGGGCCTCTGTGTCTCTGTGTCTCTGGTCTCTGAGTCTCTGAGCCTCTGAGCCTCTGCGTCTCTGAGTTTCTGAGTCTCTGAGTCTCTGGGTCTCTGTGTCTCTGCGTCTCTGAGTCTCTGAGTCTCTGAGTATCTGAGCCTCTGTGTCTCTGCGTCTCTGAGTCTCTGGGTCTCTGAGCCTCGATATCTCTGCGTCTCTGAGTCTCTGAGCATCTGTGCCTCTGAGTCTCTGAGTCTCTGTGTCTCTGAGTCACTGAGCCTCTGTGTCTCTGCGTCTCTGAGTCTCTGGGTCTCTGAGCCACTGAGCCTCTGTGTCTCTTAGTCTCGGAGTCTCTGTGTCTCTGAGTCTCTGAGTCTCTGAGTCTCTAAGTCTATGAGTCTCTGTGTCTCTGGGTCTCTGTGTCTCTGTGTCTCTGAGTCTCCGTGTCGGTGAGTCTCGAAACTTCTGTGTCTCTGCGTCTCTGAGTCTCTGGGTCTCTGAGCGTCTGAGCCTCTGTGACTCTGCGTCTCTGAGTCTCTGTGTCTCTGCATCTCTGAGCCTCTGTGTCTCTGGGTCGCTGAGCCTCTAAGCCTTGATGTCTCTGAGTCTCTGGGTCTCTGAGTCTCTGAGCCTTTGAGCCTCTGCGTCTCTGAGTTTCTGAGTCTCTGTGTCTCTGGGTCTCTGTGTCTCTGTGACTCTGAGTCTCCGTGTCGCTGAGTCTCTGAGCCTCTGTGTATCTGCGTCTCTAAATCTCTGAGTCTCTGTGTCTCTGGGTCTCTGTGTCTCTGAGTCTCTGAGCCTCTGTGTCTCTGCATCTCTGAGCCTCTGTGTCTCTGCGTCTCTGAGTCTCTGAGCCTCTGTGTCTCTGCGTCTCTGTGTCTCTGGGTCGCTGAGCCTCTGAGCCTTGATGTCTCTGAGTCTCTGTGTCTCTGAGACTCTGAGCCTCTGTGTCTCTGCGTCTCTGTGTTTCTGAGTCTGTGTGCCTCTGGGTCTCTGAGCCTCTGAGCCTCTATGTCTCTGAGTCTCTGGGTCTCTGTGTCTCTGAGTCTCTGAGCCTCTGTGTCTCTGCATCTCTGAGCCTGTGTGCCTCTGCGTCACTGAGTCTCTGTGTCTCTGAGTCTCTGAGCCTCTGTGTCTCTGCATCTCTGAGCCTCTGTGTCTCTGCGTCTCTGAGTCTCTGAGCCTCTGTGTCTCTGCGTCTCTGTGTCTCTGGGTCGCTGAGCCTCTGAGCCTTGATGTCTCTGAGTCTCTGTGTCTCTGAGACTCTGAGCCTCTGTGTCTCTGCGTCTCTGTGTTTCTGAGTCTGTGTGCCTCTGGGTCTCTGAGCCTCTGAGCCTCTATGTCTCTGAGTCTCTGAGTCTCTGTGTCTCTGAGTCTCTGAGCCTCTGTGTCTCTGCGTCTCTGAGTCTCTGAGCCTCTATGTCTCTGAGTCTCTGATTCGCTGTGTCTCTGAGTCTCTGAGCCTCTGTATCTCTGCATCTCTGAGTCTCTGTGTCTCTGATTCTCTGTGTCTCTGAGTCTCTAAGCCTCTGTGTCTCTGCGTCTCTGTGTCTCAGGGTCTCTGAGCCTCTGTGCCTCTCTGTCTCTGAGTCTCTGATTCTCTGTGTCTCTGAGTCTCTGAGTCTCTGTGTCTCTGAGCCTCTGTGTGTCTGCGTCTCTGAGCCTCTGTGTCTCTGCGTCTCTTTGCCACTGAGTCTCTCTGTCTATGGGTCTCTGTGTCTCTGAGCCTCTGTGTCTCTGCATCTCTCCATCTCTCTGTCTCTGTGGCTCTGGGTCTCTGAGTTCATGTGTCTCTGAGTCTCAGCGACTCTGAGTCTCTGAGCTTCTCTGTCTCTGAGCCTCTGTGTCACTACGTCTCTGAGCCTCTGTGTCTCTGCATCTCTGAGTCTCTGAGCATCTGTGTCTCTGAGACTCTGAGCCTCTGAGCCTCTGTGTCTCTGGGCCTCTGTGTCTCTGAGTCTCTGTGTCTGAGTCTCTGAGCATCTGTGTCTCGGTGTCTGTGACTCTCTGAGACTCTGTGTCCCTGTGTCTCTGAGTCTCTGTGTCTCTGGGCCTCTGTGACTCTGAGCCTCTGTGTCTCTGAGTCTCTGAGCATCTGTGTCTCTGAGTCTCTGAGCCTCTGTGTCTCTGCATCTCTGAGTCTCTGTGTCTCTGATTCTCTGTGTCTCTGAGTCTCTAAGCCTCTGTGTCTCTGCGTCTCTGTGTCTCTGGGTCTCTGAGCCTCTGTGCCTCTCTGTCTCTGAGTCTCTGATTCTCTGTGTCTCTGAGTCTCTGAGTCTCTGTGTCTCTGGGTCTCTGAGCCTCTGTGTGTCTGCGTCTCTGAGCCTCTGTGTCTCTGGGTCTCTGAGTCCCTGAGTCTCTGAGCCTCTGTGTCTCTGCGTCTCTTTGCCACTGAGTCTCTCTGTCTATGGGTCTCTGTGTCTCTGAGCCTCTGTGTCTCTGCATCTCTCCATCTCTCTGTCTCTGTGGCTCTGGGTCTCTGAGTTCATGTGTCTCTGAGTCTCAGCGACTCTGAGTCTCTGAGCTTCTCTGTCTCTGAGCCTCTGTGTCACTACGTCTCTGAGCCTCTGTGTCTCTGCATCTCTGAGTCTCTGAGTCTCTGAGCATCTGTGTCTCTGAGACTCTGAGCCTCTGAGCCTCTGTGTCTCCGGGCCTCTGTGTCTCTGAGTCTCTGTGTCTCTGAGTCTCTGAGCATCTGTGTCTCGGTGTCTGTAACTCTCTGAGACTCTGTGTCCCTGTGTCTCTGAGTCTCTGTGTCTCTGGGCCTCTGTGACTCTGAGCCTCTGTGTCTCTGCGTTTCTGAGTCTCTGAGCATCTGTGTCTCTGAGTCTCCGTGTCGCTGAGTCTCTGAGTCTCTGAGCCACTGTGTCTCTGCGTCTCTGAGTCTCTGGGTCTCTGAGCCTCTGAGCCTCGATGTCTCTGAGTCTCTGAGTCTCCGTGTCTCTGATTCTCTGAGCCTCTGTGCCTCTGCGTCTCTGTGTTTCTGAGTCTCAGTGTCTCTGTGTCGCTGGGTCTCTGTGTCTCTCAGTGTCTGAGCCTCTGTGTCTCTGAGTCTCTGAGTCTCTGGGTCTCTGAGCCTCTGAGCCTCGATGTCTCTGAGTCTCTGAGTCTCTGTGTCTCTGTATCTCTGAGTCTCTGAGCCTCTGTGCCTCTGTGTCTCTGAGGCTCTGGGTCTCTGAGCCTCTGTGTCTCTGCGTCTCTGTGTTTCCGAGTCTCTGTGTCTCTGGTTTTCTCTGTCTCTGAGTGTCTGGGTCTCTGGGTCTCTGAGCATCTGAGCCTCGATGTCTCTGAGTCTCTGAGTCTCTGTGTCTCTGCGCCCCTTTGAATCTCAGTCTCTGAGTCTCTGTGTCTCTGTGTCTCTGCGTCTCTGAGTCTATGAGTCTCTGTGTCTCTGGGTCTCTGTGTCTCTGGGCTCTGTTTCTCTGAGTCTCTGAGCCTTTGTGTCTCTGCGTCTCTGAGTCTCTGGGTCTCTGTTTCTCTGGGTCTCTGCATCTCTGAGCCTCTGTGTCTCTGCGTCTCTAAATCTCTGAGTCTCTGTGTCTCTGGGTTTCTGTGTCTCGGTGTCTCTGAGTCTCTGTGTCTCTGTGTCTCTGTGTCTTTGAGTCTCTGAGCCTCTGTGTCTCTGCATCTCTGAGACTCTGTGCCTCTGCATCTCTGAGTCTCTGTGTCTCTGAGTCTCTAAGCCTCTGTGTCTCTGCGTCTCTGAGTCTCTGGGTCTCTGAGCCCCTGAGCCTCTATGACTCTGCGTCACTGAGTCTCTGTGTCTCTGAGTCTCTGAGCCTCTGTGTCTCTGCGTCTCTGAGTCTCTGATTCTCTGAGCTCTGAGCATCTGTGTCTCTGAGTCTCCGTGTCGCTGAGTCTCTGAGAAACTGAGCCACTGTGTCTCTGCGTCTCTGAGTCTCTGGGTCTCTGAGCCTCTGAGCCTTGATGTCTCTGAGTCTCTGAGTCTCTGAGCCTCTGTGTCTCTGCGTCTCTGTGTTTCTGAGTCTCTGTGTCTCTGGGCCTCTGTGTCTCTGCGTCTCTGGTCTCTGAGTCTCTGACCCTCTGTGCCTCTGCGTCTCTGAGTTTCTGAGTCTCTGTGTCTCTGCGTCTCTGAGTCTCTGATTCTCTGTGCTCTGAGCATCTGTGTCTCTGAGTTTCTGAGTCTCTGTGTCTCTGAGTCTCTGAGCCTCTGTGTGTCTGCGTCCCTGTGTTCCTGAGTCTCTGTGTCTCTGTGTCTCTGGGTCTCTGCATCTCTGAGCCTCTGTGTCTCTGCGCTCTGTGTCTCTGGGTCGCTGAGCCTCTGGGCCTTGATGTCTCTGAGTCTCTGAGTCTCTGTGTCTCTGAGTCTCTGAGCCTCTGTTTCTCTGCGTCTCTGTGTTTCTGAGTCCCTGTGTCTCTGGGTCTCTGAGCCTCTGTGTCTCTGCGTCTCTGAGTCTCTGAGCATCTGTGCCTCTGAGTCTCTGTGTAGCTGAGTCTCTGAGTCACTGAGCCTCTGTGTCTCTGCGTCTCTGAGTCTCTGGGTCTCTGAGCCACTGAGCCTCTGTGTCACTGAGTCTCTGTGTCTCTGAGTCTCTGAGTCTATGAGTCTATGAGTCTCTGTGTCTCTGGGTCTCTGT
Source organism: Carcharhinus amblyrhynchos (assembly GCF_965287045.1). NCBI lineage: Eukaryota > Metazoa > Chordata > Chondrichthyes > Carcharhiniformes > Carcharhinidae > Carcharhinus > Carcharhinus amblyrhynchos. The sequence continues at coordinate 202,421 of NW_027649858.1, forward strand.
GTCTCTGTGTCTCTTGAGTCTCCGTGTCGGTGAGTCTCGAAATTTCTGTGTCTCTGCGTCTCTGAGCCTCTGGGTCTCTGAGCGTCTGAGCCTCTATGTCTCTGAGTCTCTGCGCCCCTTTGAATCTCAGTCTCTGAGTCTCTGTGTCTCTGCGTCTCTGTGTCTCAGGGTCTCTGAGCCTCTGTGCCTCTCTGTCTCTGAGTCTCTGATTCTCTGTGTCTCTGAGTCTCTGAGTCTCTGTGTCTCTGGGTCTCTGAGCCTCTGTGTGTCTGCGTCTCTGAGCCTCTGTGTCTCTGGGTCTCTGAGTCTTTGTGTCTCTGAGTCTTTGAGCCTCTGTGTCTCTGTGTCTCTGTGTTTCTGAGTCTCTGTGTCTCTGGGTCTCTGAGCCTCTGTGTCTCTGCGTGTCTGAGTTTCTGAGCATCTGTGCCTCTGAGTCTCCGTGTCGCTGAGTCTCTGAGTCACTGAGCCTCTGTGTCTCTGCGTCTCTGAGTCTCTGCGTCTCTGAGCCACTGAGCCTCTGTGTCTCTGGGTCTCTGTGTCTCTGAGTCTCCGTGTCGGTGAGTCTCGGAACTGCTGTGTCTCTGCGTCTCTGAGTCTCTGGGTCTCTGAGCGTCTGAGCGTCTATGTCTCTGAGTCTCTGAGTCTCTGTGTCTCTGCGCCCCTTTGAATCTCAGTCTCTGAGTCTCTGAGCCTCTGTGACTCTGCGTCTCTGAGTATCTGAGCCTCTGTGTCTCTGATTGTCTGAGTCTCTGTGTCTTTGAGTCACTGGGTCTCTGTGTCTCTGCGCCTCTGAGTCTCTGAGTATCTGAGCCTCTGTGTCTCTGTGTCTCTGCGTCTCTGAGTCTCTGGGTCTCTGAGCCTCGATGTCTCTGCGTCTCTGAGTCTCTGAGCATCTGTGCCTCTGAGTCTCTGAGTCTCTGTGTCTCTGAGTCACTGAGCCTCTGTGTCTCTGCGTCTCTGAGTCTCTGGGTCTCTGAGCCACTGAGCCTCTGTGTCTCTTAGTCTCTGAGTCTCTGTGTCTCTGAGTCTCTGAGTCTATGAGTCTCTGTGTCTCTGGATCTCTGTGTCTCTGTGTCTCTGAGTCTCCGTGTCGGTGAGTCTCGAAACTTCTGTGTCTCTGCGTCTCTGAGTCTCTGGGTCTCTGAGCGTCTGAGCCTCTATGACTCTGCGTCTCTGAGTCTCTGTGTCTCTGGGTCCCTGGGTCTCTGAATCTCTGGGTCTCTGTGTCTCTGCGTGTCTGAGCCTCTGTGTCGGTGAGTCTCGAAACTTCTGTGTCTCTGCGTCTCTGAGTGTCTGGGTCTCTGAGCCTCTAAGCCTCTATGACTCTGCATCTCTGAGTCTCTGTGTCTCTGCATCTCTGAGCCTCTCTGTCTCTGCGTCTCTGTGTCCCTGGGTCGCTGAGCCCCTGACCCTTGACGTCTCTGAGTCTCTGAGTCTCTGTGTCTCTGAGACTCTGAGTCTCTGTGTCTCTGGGCCTCTGTGTCTCTGTGTCTCTGGTCTCTGAGTCTCTGAGCCTCTGAGCCTCTGCGTCTCTGAGTTTCTGAGTCTCTGAGTCTCTGGGTCTCTGTGTCTCTGCGTCTCTGAGTCTCTGAGTCTCTGAGTATCTGAGCCTCTGTGTCTCTGCGTCTCTGAGTCTCTGGGTCTCTGAGCCTCGATATCTCTGCGTCTCTGAGTCTCTGAGCATCTGTGCCTCTGAGTCTCTGAGTCTCTGTGTCTCTGAGTCACTGAGCCTCTGTGTCTCTGCGTCTCTGAGTCTCTGGGTCTCTGAGCCACTGAGCCTCTGTGTCTCTTAGTCTCGGAGTCTCTGTGTCTCTGAGTCTCTGAGTCTCTGAGTCTCTAAGTCTATGAGTCTCTGTGTCTCTGGGTCTCTGTGTCTCTGTGTCTCTGAGTCTCCGTGTCGGTGAGTCTCGAAACTTCTGTGTCTCTGCGTCTCTGAGTCTCTGGGTCTCTGAGCGTCTGAGCCTCTGTGACTCTGCGTCTCTGAGTCTCTGTGTCTCTGCATCTCTGAGCCTCTGTGTCTCTGGGTCGCTGAGCCTCTAAGCCTTGATGTCTCTGAGTCTCTGGGTCTCTGAGTCTCTGAGCCTTTGAGCCTCTGCGTCTCTGAGTTTCTGAGTCTCTGTGTCTCTGGGTCTCTGTGTCTCTGTGACTCTGAGTCTCCGTGTCGCTGAGTCTCTGAGCCTCTGTGTATCTGCGTCTCTAAATCTCTGAGTCTCTGTGTCTCTGGGTCTCTGTGTCTCTGAGTCTCTGAGCCTCTGTGTCTCTGCATCTCTGAGCCTCTGTGTCTCTGCGTCTCTGAGTCTCTGAGCCTCTGTGTCTCTGCGTCTCTGTGTCTCTGGGTCGCTGAGCCTCTGAGCCTTGATGTCTCTGAGTCTCTGTGTCTCTGAGACTCTGAGCCTCTGTGTCTCTGCGTCTCTGTGTTTCTGAGTCTGTGTGCCTCTGGGTCTCTGAGCCTCTGAGCCTCTATGTCTCTGAGTCTCTGGGTCTCTGTGTCTCTGAGTCTCTGAGCCTCTGTGTCTCTGCATCTCTGAGCCTGTGTGCCTCTGCGTCACTGAGTCTCTGTGTCTCTGAGTCTCTGAGCCTCTGTGTCTCTGCATCTCTGAGCCTCTGTGTCTCTGCGTCTCTGAGTCTCTGAGCCTCTGTGTCTCTGCGTCTCTGTGTCTCTGGGTCGCTGAGCCTCTGAGCCTTGATGTCTCTGAGTCTCTGTGTCTCTGAGACTCTGAGCCTCTGTGTCTCTGCGTCTCTGTGTTTCTGAGTCTGTGTGCCTCTGGGTCTCTGAGCCTCTGAGCCTCTATGTCTCTGAGTCTCTGAGTCTCTGTGTCTCTGAGTCTCTGAGCCTCTGTGTCTCTGCGTCTCTGAGTCTCTGAGCCTCTATGTCTCTGAGTCTCTGATTCGCTGTGTCTCTGAGTCTCTGAGCCTCTGTATCTCTGCATCTCTGAGTCTCTGTGTCTCTGATTCTCTGTGTCTCTGAGTCTCTAAGCCTCTGTGTCTCTGCGTCTCTGTGTCTCAGGGTCTCTGAGCCTCTGTGCCTCTCTGTCTCTGAGTCTCTGATTCTCTGTGTCTCTGAGTCTCTGAGTCTCTGTGTCTCTGAGCCTCTGTGTGTCTGCGTCTCTGAGCCTCTGTGTCTCTGCGTCTCTTTGCCACTGAGTCTCTCTGTCTATGGGTCTCTGTGTCTCTGAGCCTCTGTGTCTCTGCATCTCTCCATCTCTCTGTCTCTGTGGCTCTGGGTCTCTGAGTTCATGTGTCTCTGAGTCTCAGCGACTCTGAGTCTCTGAGCTTCTCTGTCTCTGAGCCTCTGTGTCACTACGTCTCTGAGCCTCTGTGTCTCTGCATCTCTGAGTCTCTGAGCATCTGTGTCTCTGAGACTCTGAGCCTCTGAGCCTCTGTGTCTCTGGGCCTCTGTGTCTCTGAGTCTCTGTGTCTGAGTCTCTGAGCATCTGTGTCTCGGTGTCTGTGACTCTCTGAGACTCTGTGTCCCTGTGTCTCTGAGTCTCTGTGTCTCTGGGCCTCTGTGACTCTGAGCCTCTGTGTCTCTGAGTCTCTGAGCATCTGTGTCTCTGAGTCTCTGAGCCTCTGTGTCTCTGCATCTCTGAGTCTCTGTGTCTCTGATTCTCTGTGTCTCTGAGTCTCTAAGCCTCTGTGTCTCTGCGTCTCTGTGTCTCTGGGTCTCTGAGCCTCTGTGCCTCTCTGTCTCTGAGTCTCTGATTCTCTGTGTCTCTGAGTCTCTGAGTCTCTGTGTCTCTGGGTCTCTGAGCCTCTGTGTGTCTGCGTCTCTGAGCCTCTGTGTCTCTGGGTCTCTGAGTCCCTGAGTCTCTGAGCCTCTGTGTCTCTGCGTCTCTTTGCCACTGAGTCTCTCTGTCTATGGGTCTCTGTGTCTCTGAGCCTCTGTGTCTCTGCATCTCTCCATCTCTCTGTCTCTGTGGCTCTGGGTCTCTGAGTTCATGTGTCTCTGAGTCTCAGCGACTCTGAGTCTCTGAGCTTCTCTGTCTCTGAGCCTCTGTGTCACTACGTCTCTGAGCCTCTGTGTCTCTGCATCTCTGAGTCTCTGAGTCTCTGAGCATCTGTGTCTCTGAGACTCTGAGCCTCTGAGCCTCTGTGTCTCCGGGCCTCTGTGTCTCTGAGTCTCTGTGTCTCTGAGTCTCTGAGCATCTGTGTCTCGGTGTCTGTAACTCTCTGAGACTCTGTGTCCCTGTGTCTCTGAGTCTCTGTGTCTCTGGGCCTCTGTGACTCTGAGCCTCTGTGTCTCTGCGTTTCTGAGTCTCTGAGCATCTGTGTCTCTGAGTCTCCGTGTCGCTGAGTCTCTGAGTCTCTGAGCCACTGTGTCTCTGCGTCTCTGAGTCTCTGGGTCTCTGAGCCTCTGAGCCTCGATGTCTCTGAGTCTCTGAGTCTCCGTGTCTCTGATTCTCTGAGCCTCTGTGCCTCTGCGTCTCTGTGTTTCTGAGTCTCAGTGTCTCTGTGTCGCTGGGTCTCTGTGTCTCTCAGTGTCTGAGCCTCTGTGTCTCTGAGTCTCTGAGTCTCTGGGTCTCTGAGCCTCTGAGCCTCGATGTCTCTGAGTCTCTGAGTCTCTGTGTCTCTGTATCTCTGAGTCTCTGAGCCTCTGTGCCTCTGTGTCTCTGAGGCTCTGGGTCTCTGAGCCTCTGTGTCTCTGCGTCTCTGTGTTTCCGAGTCTCTGTGTCTCTGGTTTTCTCTGTCTCTGAGTGTCTGGGTCTCTGGGTCTCTGAGCATCTGAGCCTCGATGTCTCTGAGTCTCTGAGTCTCTGTGTCTCTGCGCCCCTTTGAATCTCAGTCTCTGAGTCTCTGTGTCTCTGTGTCTCTGCGTCTCTGAGTCTATGAGTCTCTGTGTCTCTGGGTCTCTGTGTCTCTGGGCTCTGTTTCTCTGAGTCTCTGAGCCTTTGTGTCTCTGCGTCTCTGAGTCTCTGGGTCTCTGTTTCTCTGGGTCTCTGCATCTCTGAGCCTCTGTGTCTCTGCGTCTCTAAATCTCTGAGTCTCTGTGTCTCTGGGTTTCTGTGTCTCGGTGTCTCTGAGTCTCTGTGTCTCTGTGTCTCTGTGTCTTTGAGTCTCTGAGCCTCTGTGTCTCTGCATCTCTGAGACTCTGTGCCTCTGCATCTCTGAGTCTCTGTGTCTCTGAGTCTCTAAGCCTCTGTGTCTCTGCGTCTCTGAGTCTCTGGGTCTCTGAGCCCCTGAGCCTCTATGACTCTGCGTCACTGAGTCTCTGTGTCTCTGAGTCTCTGAGCCTCTGTGTCTCTGCGTCTCTGAGTCTCTGATTCTCTGAGCTCTGAGCATCTGTGTCTCTGAGTCTCCGTGTCGCTGAGTCTCTGAGAAACTGAGCCACTGTGTCTCTGCGTCTCTGAGTCTCTGGGTCTCTGAGCCTCTGAGCCTTGATGTCTCTGAGTCTCTGAGTCTCTGAGCCTCTGTGTCTCTGCGTCTCTGTGTTTCTGAGTCTCTGTGTCTCTGGGCCTCTGTGTCTCTGCGTCTCTGGTCTCTGAGTCTCTGACCCTCTGTGCCTCTGCGTCTCTGAGTTTCTGAGTCTCTGTGTCTCTGCGTCTCTGAGTCTCTGATTCTCTGTGCTCTGAGCATCTGTGTCTCTGAGTTTCTGAGTCTCTGTGTCTCTGAGTCTCTGAGCCTCTGTGTGTCTGCGTCCCTGTGTTCCTGAGTCTCTGTGTCTCTGTGTCTCTGGGTCTCTGCATCTCTGAGCCTCTGTGTCTCTGCGCTCTGTGTCTCTGGGTCGCTGAGCCTCTGGGCCTTGATGTCTCTGAGTCTCTGAGTCTCTGTGTCTCTGAGTCTCTGAGCCTCTGTTTCTCTGCGTCTCTGTGTTTCTGAGTCTCTGTGTCTCTGGGCCTCTGTGTCTCTGTGTCTCTGGTCTCTGCATCTCTGAGCCTCTGTGCCTCTGCGTCTCTGAGTTTCTGAGTCTCTGTGTCCCTGGGTCTCTGTGTCTCTGTGACTCTGAGTCTCCGTGTCGCTGAGTCTCTGAGCCTCTGTGTATCTACGTCTCTGAGTCTCTGAGTGTCTGGGTCTCTGAGCCTCTGAGCCTCTACACCCTGAGTCTCTGAGTCTCTGTGTCTCTGAGTCTCTGAGCCTCTGTGTCTCTGAGTCACTGAGTCACTTTTCTCTGGGTCTATGTGTCTCTGAGTCTCTGTGTCTCTGGGTCCCTGGGTCTCTGAATCTCTGGGTCTCTGTGTCTCTGCGTGTCTGAGCCTCTGTGTCTCTGCGTCTCTGAGTCCCTGAGTCTCTGAGCCTCTGTCTCTCTGCGTCTTTGAGCCTTTGTGTCTCTGGGTCTCTGTGACTATGAGCCTCTATGTCTCTGCGTCTCTGAGTCTCTGAGCCTCTGTGTCTCGGCGTCTCTGATTCTCTGAGTCTCTGTGTCAACGGGTCTCTGAGTCTCAGAGTCTCTGTGCCTCTGCGCCCCTTTGAATCTCAGTCTCTGTGACTCTGAGTCTCTGAGTATCTGAGCCTCTGTGTCTCTGTGTCTCTGCGTCTCTGAGTCTCTGGGTCTCTGAGCCTCTAAGCCTCTATGACTCTGCATCTCTGAGTCTCTGTGTCTCTGCATCTCTGAGCCTCTGTGTCTCTGTGTCTCTGTGTCCCTGGGTCGCTGAGCCCCTGAGCCTTGACGTCTCTGAGTCTCTGAGTCTCTGTGTCTCTGAGTCTCTGAGTCTCTGTGTCTCTGGGCCTCTGTGTCTCTGTGTCTCTGTGTCTCTGGTCTCTGAGTCTCTGAGCCTCTGAGCCTCTGCGTCTCTGAGTTTCTGAGTCTCTGTGTCTCTGGGTCTCTGTGTCTCTGTGACTCTGAGTCTCCGTGTCGCTGAGTCTCTGAGCCTCTGTGTATCTGCGTCTCTAAATCTCTGAGTCTCTGTGTCTCTGGGTCTCTGTGTCTCTGAGTCTCTGAGCCTCTGTGTCTCTGCATCTCTGAGCCTGTGTGCCTCTGCGTCACTGAGTCTCTGTGTCTCTGAGTCTCTGAGCCTCTGTGTCTCTGCATCTCTGAGCCTCTGTGTCTCTGCGTCTCTGAGTCTCTGAGCCTCTGTGTCTCTGCGTCTCTGTGTCTCTGGGTCGCTGAGCCTCTGAGCCTTGATGTCTCTGAGTCTCTGTGTCTCTGCGTCTCTGTGCTTCTGAGTCTGTGTGCCTCTGGGTCTCTGAGCCTCTGAGCCTCTATGTCTCTGAGTCTCTGAGTCTCTGTGTCTCTGAGTCTCTGAGCCTCTGTGTCTCTGCGTCTCTGAGTCTCTGAGCCTCTATGTCTCTGAGTCTCTGATTCGCTGTGTCTCTGAGTCTCTGAGCCTCTGTGTCTCTGCATCTCTGAGTCTCTGTGTCTCTGATTCTCTGTGTCTCTGAGTCTCTAAGCCTCTGTATCTCTGAGTCTCTAAGCCTCTGTGTCTCTGCGTCTCTGTGTCTCAGGGTCTCTGAGCCTCTGTGCCTCTCTGTCTCTGAGTCTCTGATTCTCTGTGTCTCTGAGTCTCTGAGTCTCTGTGTCTCTGGGTCTCTGAGCCTCTGTGTGTCTGCGTCTCTGAGCCTCTGTGTCTCTGGGTCTCTGAGTCTTTGTGTCTCTGAGTCTTTGAGCCTCTGTGTCTCTGTGTCTCTGTGTTTCTGAGTCTCTGTGTCTCTGGGTCTCTGAGCCTCTGTGTCTCTGCGTGTCTGAGTTTCTGAGCATCTGTGCCTCTGAGTCTCCGTGTCGCTGAGTCTCTGAGTCACTGAGCCTCTGTGTCTCTGCGTCTCTGAGTCTCTGCGTCTCTGAGCCACTGAGCCTCTGTGTCTCTGGGTCTCTGTGTCTCTGAGTCTCCGTGTCGGTGAGTCTCGGAACTGCTGTGTCTCTGCGTCTCTGAGTCTCTGGGTCTCTGAGCGTCTGAGCGTCTATGTCTCTGAGTCTCTGAGTCTCTGTGTCTCTGCGCCCCTTTGAATCTCAGTCTCTGAGTCTCTGAGCCTCTGTGACTCTGCGTCTCTGAGTATCTGAGCCTCTGTGTCTCTGATTGTCTGAGTCTCTGTGTCTTTGAGTCACTGGGTCTCTGTGTCTCTGCGCCTCTGAGTCTCTGAGTATCTGAGCCTCTGTGTCTCTGTGTCTCTGCGTCTCTGAGTCTCTGGGTCTCTGAGCCTCGATGTCTCTGCGTCTCTGAGTCTCTGAGCATCTGTGCCTCTGAGTCTCTGAGTCTCTGTGTCTCTGAGTCACTGAGCCTCTGTGTCTCTGCGTCTCTGAGTCTCTGGGTCTCTGAGCCACTGAGCCTCTGTGTCTCTTAGTCTCTGAGTCTCTGTGTCTCTGAGTCTCTGAGTCTATGAGTCTCTGTGTCTCTGGATCTCTGTGTCTCTGTGTCTCTGAGTCTCCGTGTCGGTGAGTCTCGAAACTTCTGTGTCTCTGCGTCTCTGAGTCTCTGGGTCTCTGAGCGTCTGAGCCTCTATGACTCTGCGTCTCTGAGTCTCTGTGTCTCTGGGTCCCTGGGTCTCTGAATCTCTGGGTCTCTGTGTCTCTGCGTGTCTGAGCCTCTGTGTCGGTGAGTCTCGAAACTTCTGTGTCTCTGCGTCTCTGAGTGTCTGGGTCTCTGAGCCTCTAAGCCTCTATGACTCTGCATCTCTGAGTCTCTGTGTCTCTGCATCTCTGAGCCTCTCTGTCTCTGCGTCTCTGTGTCCCTGGGTCGCTGAGCCCCTGACCCTTGACGTCTCTGAGTCTCTGAGTCTCTGTGTCTCTGAGACTCTGAGTCTCTGTGTCTCTGGGCCTCTGTGTCTCTGTGTCTCTGGTCTCTGAGTCTCTGAGCCTCTGAGCCTCTGCGTCTCTGAGTTTCTGAGTCTCTGAGTCTCTGGGTCTCTGTGTCTCTGCGTCTCTGAGTCTCTGAGTCTCTGAGTATCTGAGCCTCTGTGTCTCTGCGTCTCTGAGTCTCTGGGTCTCTGAGCCTCGATATCTCTGCGTCTCTGAGTCTCTGAGCATCTGTGCCTCTGAGTCTCTGAGTCTCTGTGTCTCTGAGTCACTGAGCCTCTGTGTCTCTGCGTCTCTGAGTCTCTGGGTCTCTGAGCCACTGAGCCTCTGTGTCTCTTAGTCTCGGAGTCTCTGTGTCTCTGAGTCTCTGAGTCTCTGAGTCTCTAAGTCTATGAGTCTCTGTGTCTCTGGGTCTCTGTGTCTCTGTGTCTCTGAGTCTCCGTGTCGGTGAGTCTCGAAACTTCTGTGTCTCTGCGTCTCTGAGTCTCTGGGTCTCTGAGCGTCTGAGCCTCTGTGACTCTGCGTCTCTGAGTCTCTGTGTCTCTGCATCTCTGAGCCTCTGTGTCTCTGGGTCGCTGAGCCTCTAAGCCTTGATGTCTCTGAGTCTCTGGGTCTCTGAGTCTCTGAGCCTTTGAGCCTCTGCGTCTCTGAGTTTCTGAGTCTCTGTGTCTCTGGGTCTCTGTGTCTCTGTGACTCTGAGTCTCCGTGTCGCTGAGTCTCTGAGCCTCTGTGTATCTGCGTCTCTAAATCTCTGAGTCTCTGTGTCTCTGGGTCTCTGTGTCTCTGAGTCTCTGAGCCTCTGTGTCTCTGCATCTCTGAGCCTCTGTGTCTCTGCGTCTCTGAGTCTCTGAGCCTCTGTGTCTCTGCGTCTCTGTGTCTCTGGGTCGCTGAGCCTCTGAGCCTTGATGTCTCTGAGTCTCTGTGTCTCTGAGACTCTGAGCCTCTGTGTCTCTGCGTCTCTGTGTTTCTGAGTCTGTGTGCCTCTGGGTCTCTGAGCCTCTGAGCCTCTATGTCTCTGAGTCTCTGGGTCTCTGTGTCTCTGAGTCTCTGAGCCTCTGTGTCTCTGCATCTCTGAGCCTGTGTGCCTCTGCGTCACTGAGTCTCTGTGTCTCTGAGTCTCTGAGCCTCTGTGTCTCTGCATCTCTGAGCCTCTGTGTCTCTGCGTCTCTGAGTCTCTGAGCCTCTGTGTCTCTGCGTCTCTGTGTCTCTGGGTCGCTGAGCCTCTGAGCCTTGATGTCTCTGAGTCTCTGTGTCTCTGAGACTCTGAGCCTCTGTGTCTCTGCGTCTCTGTGTTTCTGAGTCTGTGTGCCTCTGGGTCTCTGAGCCTCTGAGCCTCTATGTCTCTGAGTCTCTGAGTCTCTGTGTCTCTGAGTCTCTGAGCCTCTGTGTCTCTGCGTCTCTGAGTCTCTGAGCCTCTATGTCTCTGAGTCTCTGATTCGCTGTGTCTCTGAGTCTCTGAGCCTCTGTATCTCTGCATCTCTGAGTCTCTGTGTCTCTGATTCTCTGTGTCTCTGAGTCTCTAAGCCTCTGTGTCTCTGCGTCTCTGTGTCTCAGGGTCTCTGAGCCTCTGTGCCTCTCTGTCTCTGAGTCTCTGATTCTCTGTGTCTCTGAGTCTCTGAGTCTCTGTGTCTCTGAGCCTCTGTGTGTCTGCGTCTCTGAGCCTCTGTGTCTCTGCGTCTCTTTGCCACTGAGTCTCTCTGTCTATGGGTCTCTGTGTCTCTGAGCCTCTGTGTCTCTGCATCTCTCCATCTCTCTGTCTCTGTGGCTCTGGGTCTCTGAGTTCATGTGTCTCTGAGTCTCAGCGACTCTGAGTCTCTGAGCTTCTCTGTCTCTGAGCCTCTGTGTCACTACGTCTCTGAGCCTCTGTGTCTCTGCATCTCTGAGTCTCTGAGCATCTGTGTCTCTGAGACTCTGAGCCTCTGAGCCTCTGTGTCTCTGGGCCTCTGTGTCTCTGAGTCTCTGTGTCTGAGTCTCTGAGCATCTGTGTCTCGGTGTCTGTGACTCTCTGAGACTCTGTGTCCCTGTGTCTCTGAGTCTCTGTGTCTCTGGGCCTCTGTGACTCTGAGCCTCTGTGTCTCTGAGTCTCTGAGCATCTGTGTCTCTGAGTCTCTGAGCCTCTGTGTCTCTGCATCTCTGAGTCTCTGTGTCTCTGATTCTCTGTGTCTCTGAGTCTCTAAGCCTCTGTGTCTCTGCGTCTCTGTGTCTCTGGGTCTCTGAGCCTCTGTGCCTCTCTGTCTCTGAGTCTCTGATTCTCTGTGTCTCTGAGTCTCTGAGTCTCTGTGTCTCTGGGTCTCTGAGCCTCTGTGTGTCTGCGTCTCTGAGCCTCTGTGTCTCTGGGTCTCTGAGTCCCTGAGTCTCTGAGCCTCTGTGTCTCTGCGTCTCTTTGCCACTGAGTCTCTCTGTCTATGGGTCTCTGTGTCTCTGAGCCTCTGTGTCTCTGCATCTCTCCATCTCTCTGTCTCTGTGGCTCTGGGTCTCTGAGTTCATGTGTCTCTGAGTCTCAGCGACTCTGAGTCTCTGAGCTTCTCTGTCTCTGAGCCTCTGTGTCACTACGTCTCTGAGCCTCTGTGTCTCTGCATCTCTGAGTCTCTGAGTCTCTGAGCATCTGTGTCTCTGAGACTCTGAGCCTCTGAGCCTCTGTGTCTCCGGGCCTCTGTGTCTCTGAGTCTCTGTGTCTCTGAGTCTCTGAGCATCTGTGTCTCGGTGTCTGTAACTCTCTGAGACTCTGTGTCCCTGTGTCTCTGAGTCTCTGTGTCTCTGGGCCTCTGTGACTCTGAGCCTCTGTGTCTCTGCGTTTCTGAGTCTCTGAGCATCTGTGTCTCTGAGTCTCCGTGTCGCTGAGTCTCTGAGTCTCTGAGCCACTGTGTCTCTGCGTCTCTGAGTCTCTGGGTCTCTGAGCCTCTGAGCCTCGATGTCTCTGAGTCTCTGAGTCTCCGTGTCTCTGATTCTCTGAGCCTCTGTGCCTCTGCGTCTCTGTGTTTCTGAGTCTCAGTGTCTCTGTGTCGCTGGGTCTCTGTGTCTCTCAGTGTCTGAGCCTCTGTGTCTCTGAGTCTCTGAGTCTCTGGGTCTCTGAGCCTCTGAGCCTCGATGTCTCTGAGTCTCTGAGTCTCTGTGTCTCTGTATCTCTGAGTCTCTGAGCCTCTGTGCCTCTGTGTCTCTGAGGCTCTGGGTCTCTGAGCCTCTGTGTCTCTGCGTCTCTGTGTTTCCGAGTCTCTGTGTCTCTGGTTTTCTCTGTCTCTGAGTGTCTGGGTCTCTGGGTCTCTGAGCATCTGAGCCTCGATGTCTCTGAGTCTCTGAGTCTCTGTGTCTCTGCGCCCCTTTGAATCTCAGTCTCTGAGTCTCTGTGTCTCTGTGTCTCTGCGTCTCTGAGTCTATGAGTCTCTGTGTCTCTGGGTCTCTGTGTCTCTGGGCTCTGTTTCTCTGAGTCTCTGAGCCTTTGTGTCTCTGCGTCTCTGAGTCTCTGGGTCTCTGTTTCTCTGGGTCTCTGCATCTCTGAGCCTCTGTGTCTCTGCGTCTCTAAATCTCTGAGTCTCTGTGTCTCTGGGTTTCTGTGTCTCGGTGTCTCTGAGTCTCTGTGTCTCTGTGTCTCTGTGTCTTTGAGTCTCTGAGCCTCTGTGTCTCTGCATCTCTGAGACTCTGTGCCTCTGCATCTCTGAGTCTCTGTGTCTCTGAGTCTCTAAGCCTCTGTGTCTCTGCGTCTCTGAGTCTCTGGGTCTCTGAGCCCCTGAGCCTCTATGACTCTGCGTCACTGAGTCTCTGTGTCTCTGAGTCTCTGAGCCTCTGTGTCTCTGCGTCTCTGAGTCTCTGATTCTCTGAGCTCTGAGCATCTGTGTCTCTGAGTCTCCGTGTCGCTGAGTCTCTGAGAAACTGAGCCACTGTGTCTCTGCGTCTCTGAGTCTCTGGGTCTCTGAGCCTCTGAGCCTTGATGTCTCTGAGTCTCTGAGTCTCTGAGCCTCTGTGTCTCTGCGTCTCTGTGTTTCTGAGTCTCTGTGTCTCTGGGCCTCTGTGTCTCTGCGTCTCTGGTCTCTGAGTCTCTGACCCTCTGTGCCTCTGCGTCTCTGAGTTTCTGAGTCTCTGTGTCTCTGCGTCTCTGAGTCTCTGATTCTCTGTGCTCTGAGCATCTGTGTCTCTGAGTTTCTGAGTCTCTGTGTCTCTGAGTCTCTGAGCCTCTGTGTGTCTGCGTCCCTGTGTTCCTGAGTCTCTGTGTCTCTGTGTCTCTGGGTCTCTGCATCTCTGAGCCTCTGTGTCTCTGCGCTCTGTGTCTCTGGGTCGCTGAGCCTCTGGGCCTTGATGTCTCTGAGTCTCTGAGTCTCTGTGTCTCTGAGTCTCTGAGCCTCTGTTTCTCTGCGTCTCTGTGTTTCTGAGTCCCTGTGTCTCTGGGTCTCTGAGCCTCTGTGTCTCTGCGTCTCTGAGTCTCTGAGCATCTGTGCCTCTGAGTCTCTGTGTAGCTGAGTCTCTGAGTCACTGAGCCTCTGTGTCTCTGCGTCTCTGAGTCTCTGGGTCTCTGAGCCACTGAGCCTCTGTGTCACTGAGTCTCTGTGTCTCTGAGTCTCTGAGTCTATGAGTCTATGAGTCTCTGTGTCTCTGGGTCTCTGTGTCTCTGTGTCTCTTGAGTCTCCGTGTCGGTGAGTCTCGAAATTTCTGTGTCTCTGCGTCTCTGAGCCTCTGGGTCTCTGAGCGTCTGAGCCTCTATGTCTCTGAGTCTCTGCGCCCCTTTGAATCTCAGTCTCTGAGTCTCTGTGTCTCTCGGTCTCTGTGTCTCTGCGTCTCTGAGTATCTGAGCCTCTGTGTCTCTGATTCTCTGAGTCTCTTAGTCTCTGAGTATCTGAGCCTCTGTGTCTCTGCGTCTCTGAGTCTCTTAGTCTCTGAGTATCTGAGCCTCTGTGTCTCTGATTCTCTGAGTCTCTGTGTCTCTGTGTCTCTGAGTCTCTGTGTATCTGTGTCTCTGAGTCTCTGAGTATCTGAGCCTCTGTGTCTCTGTGTCTCTGCGTCTCTGAGTCTCTGGGTCTCTGAGCCTCTATGACTCTGCGTCTCTGAGTCTCTGTGTCTCTGCATCTCTGAGCCTCTGTGCCTCTACATCTCTGAGTCTCTGCGTCTCTGAGTCTCTGAGTCTCTGAGTCTATGAGTCTCTGTGTCTCTGGGTCTCTGTGTCTCTGTGTCTCTGATTCTCCGTGTCGGTGAGTCTCGGAGCTTCTGTGTCTCTGGGTCTCTGGGTCTCTGAGCGTCTGAGCCTCTTTGTCTCTGAGTCTCTGAGTCTCTGTGTCTCTGGTTCTCTGTGTCTCTGAGTCTCTGCGTCTCTGTGTCTCTGCGTCTCTGAACCTCTGTGTTGCTGCGTCTTGCGTCTCTGAGTATCTGAGCCTCTGTGTCTCTGTGTCCCTGATTCTCCGTGTCGCTAAGTCTCTGAGTCACTGGGCCTCTGTGTATCTGCGTCTCTAAATCTCTGAGTCTCTGTGTCTCTGGGTCTCTGCGTCTCGGTGTCTCTGAGTCTCTCTGTCTCTGGGTCTCTGTGTCTCTGAGTCTCTGAGCCTCTGTGTCTCTGCATCTCTGAGCCTCTGTGCCTCTGCGTCTCTGAGTCTCTGTGCCTCTGCGTCTCTGAGTCTCTGTGTCTCTGTGTCTCTGAGCCTCTCTGTCTCTGAGTCTCCGATTCTCTGTGTCTCTGAGTCTCTCAGTCTCTGTGTCTCTGGGTCTCTGAGTCCCTGAGTCTCTGTGTCTCTGGGTCTCTGCGTCTGTTTGCCACTGAGTCTCTCTGTCTATGGGTCTCTGTGTCTCTGAGCCTCTGTGACTCTGCATCTCTCCATCTCTGTGTCCCTGTGTCTCTGGGACCCTGAGTCCATGTGTCTCTGAGTCTCAGCGACTCTGAGTCTCTGAGCTTCTCTGTCTCTGAGCCTCTGTGTCTCTGCATCTCTGAGTCTCTGAGTCTCTGAGCATCTGTGTCTCTGCGTCTCTGAGACTCTAAGCCTCTGAGCCTCTGTGTCTCTGGGCCTCTGTGTCTCTGAGTCTCTGTGTCTCTGAGTCTCTGAGCATCTGTGTCTCGGTGTCTGTAGCTGTCTGAGACTCTGTGTCCTTGTGTCTCTGAGTCTCTGTCTCTGGGCCTCTGTGACTCTAAGCCTCTGTGTCTCTGAGCATCTGTGTCTCTGAGTCTCTGTGTCTCTGTATCTCTGAGTCTCTGAGCCTCTGTGTCTCTGCGTCTCTGTGTTTCTGAGTCTCTGTGTCTCTGGGTTTCTCTGTCTCTGTGTCTCTGGGTCTCTGGGTCTCTGTGTCTCTGACTCTCTGAGCGTCTGTGTCTCTGCGTCTCTGAGTCTCTGGGTCTCTGAGCCTCTGTGCGTCTGAGCCTCTATGTCTCTGAGCCTCTGAGTCTCTGTGTCTCTGAGTCTCTCAGCCTTTGCGTCTCTTTGTCTCTTAGTCTCTAAGTCTCTGAGCCTCTGTGTCTCTGCGTCTCTGAGTCTCTGATTCTCTGTGCTCTGAGCATCTGTGTCTCTGCGTCTCTGAGTCTCTGGGTCTCTGAGCCTCTGAGCCTCTATGACTCTGCGTCTCTGAGTCTCTGTGTCTCTGAGTCTCTGAGTCTATGAGTCTCTGTGTCTCTGGGTCTCTGTGTCTCTGGGCTCTTTGCCTCTGAGTCTCTGAGCCTCTGTGTCTCTGCGTCTCTGAGTCTCTGGGTCTCTGAGCCTCTGAGCCTCTATGACTCTCCGTCTCTGAGTCTCTGTGTCTCTGAGTCTCTGAGCCTCTATGACTCTGCGTCTCTGAGTTTCTGTGTCTCTGCGTCTCTGAGACACTGAGCCTCAGTGTCTCTGCGTCTCTGAGTCTCTGGGTCTCTGGGTCTCTGAGCCTCTGAGCCTCTATGTCTCTGCGTCTCTGAGTCTCTGTGTCTCTGAGTCTCTGAGCCTCTGTGTCTCTGCGTCTCTGTGTTCCTGAGTCCCTGTGTCTCCGTGTCTCTGCATCTCTGAGCCTCTGTGTCTCTGTGTTCTGTGTCTCTGGGTCGCTGAGCCTCTGGGCCTTGATGTCTCTGAGTCTCTGAGTCTTTGTGTCTCTGAGTCTCTGAGCCTCTGTGTCTCTGCGTCTCTGTGTTTCTGAGTCCCTGTGTCTCTGGGTCTCTGAGCCTTTGTGTCTCTGCGTCTCTGAGTCTCTGAGCAACTGTGCCTCTGAGTCTCTGTGTCTCTGGGTCTCTGTGTCTCTGAGTCTCTGAGCCTCTGTGTCTCTGCATCTCTGAGCCTGTGTGCCTCTGCGTCACTGAGTCTCTGTGTCTCTGAGTCTCTGAGCCTCTGTGTCTCTGCATCTCTGAGCCTCTGTGTCTCTGCGTCTCTGAGTCTCTGAGCCTCTGTGTCTCTGCGTCTCTGTGTCTCTGGGTCGCTGAGCCTCTGAGCCTTGATGTCTCTGAGTCTCTGAGTCTCTGTGTCTCTGAGTCTCTGAGCCTCTGTGTCTCTGAGTCTCTGATTCTCTGTGTCTCTGAGTCTCTGAGTCTCTGTGTCTCTGGGTCTCTGAGTCCCTGAGTCTCCGAGCCTCTGTGTCTCTGCGTCTCTTTGCCACTGAGTCTCTGAGCCACTGAGCCTCTGTGTCTCTGAGTCTCTGAGTCACTGTATCACTGAGTCTCTGAGTCTCTGAGTCTATGAGTCTCTGTGTCGGTGTGTCTCGGAACTTCTGTGTCTCTGCGTCTCTGAGTCTCTGGGTCTCTGAGCGTCTGAGCCTCTGTGACTCTGCGTCTCTGAGTATCTGAGCCTCTGTGCCTCTGAGTCTCTGAGTCTCTGAGTCTCTGTGTCTCTGCGACTCTGAGTCTCTGAGTATCTGAGCCTCTGTGCCTCTGAGTCTCTGAGTCTCTGCGTCTCTGCGTCTCTGAGTCTCTGAGTATCTGAGCCACTGTGTCTCTGTGTCTCTGCGTCTCTGAGTCTCTGGGTCTCTGAGCCTCTGTGTCTCTGCGTCTCTGAGTATCTGAGCATCTGTGCCTCTGAGTCTCTGTGTCGCTGAGTCTCTGAGTCACTGAGCCTCTGTGTCTCTGCGTCTCTGAGTCTCTGGGTCTCTGAGCCACTGAGCCTCTGTGTCTCTGAGTCTCTGTGTCTCTGAGTCTCTGAGTCTCTGACTCTATGAGTCTCTGTGTCTCTGGGTCTCTGTGTCTCTGTGTCTCTGAGTCTCCGTGTCGGTGAGTCTCGGAACTTCTGTGTCTCTGCGTCTCTGAGTCTCTGGGTCTCTGAGCGTCTTAGCCTCTGTGACTCTGCGTCTCTGAGTATCTGAGCATCTGTGCCTCTGAGTCTCTGAGTCTCTGTGTCTCTGCGTCTCTGAGTCTCTGAGTATCTGAGCCTCTGTGCCTCTGAGTATCTGAGTCTCTGCGTCTCTGCGTCTCTGAGTCTCTGAGTATCTGAGCCTCTGTGTCTCTGTGTCTCTGCGTCTCTGAGTCTCTGGGTCTCTGAGCCTCTGTGTCTCTGCGTCTCTGAGTCTCTGAGCATCTGTGCCTCTGAGTCTCTGAGTCTCTGGGTCTCTGAGCCACTGAGCCTCTGTGTCTCTGTGTCTCTGTGTCTCTGAGGCTCAGGGTCTCTGAGCCACTGAGCCTCTGTGTCTCTGAGTCTCTGTGTCTCTGAGTCTATGAGTCTCTGTGTCTCTGGGTCTCTGTGTCTCTGTGTCTCTGAGTCTCCGTGTCGGTGAGTCTCGGAACTTCTGTGTCTCTGCGTCTCTGAGTCTCTGGGTCTCTGAGCGTCTGAGCCTCTATGTCTCTGAGTCTCTGAGCCTCTGTGTCTCTGCGTCTCTGAGTCTCTGTGTCTCTGAGCCTCTGAGCATCTGTGTCCCTGGGCCTCTGTGACTCTGAGCCTCTGTGTCTCTGCGTCTCTGAGTCTCTGAGTCTCTGAGCATCTGTGTCTCTGAGTCTCCGTGTCGCTGAGTCTCTGAGTCTCTGAGCCACTGTGTCTCTGCGTCTCTGAGTCTCTGGGTCTCTGAGCCTCTGTGCCTCTGCATCTCTGTGTTTCTGAGTCTCAGTGTCCCTGTGTCGCTGGGTCTCTGTGTCTCTCAGTGTCTGAGCCTCTGTGTCTCTGAATCTCTGAG
The DNA here is from genome assembly GCF_965287045.1 of Carcharhinus amblyrhynchos. NCBI lineage: Eukaryota > Metazoa > Chordata > Chondrichthyes > Carcharhiniformes > Carcharhinidae > Carcharhinus > Carcharhinus amblyrhynchos. Next base: position 220,110 of record NW_027649858.1, read on the forward strand.
TCTCTGGGTCTCTGAGCCTCTGAGCCTCGATGTCTCTGAGTCTCTGAGTCTCTGTGTCTCTGTGTCTCTGAGTCTATGAGTCTCTGTGTCTCTGTGTCTCTGTGTCTCTGAGTCTCCGTGTCGGTGAGTCTCGGAACTTCTGTATCTCTGCGTCTCTGAGTCTCTGGGTCTCTGAGCGTCTGAGCCTCTATGTCTCTGAGTCTCTGAGCCTCTGTGTCTCTGCGTCTCTGAGTCTCTGTGTCTCTGAGCCTCTGAGCATCTGTGTCTCTGGGCCTCTGTGACTCTGAGCCTCTGTGTCTCTGCGTCTCTGAGTCTCTGGGTCTCTGAGCCTCTGTGTCTCTGCGTCTCTGAGTCTCTGAGCATCTGTGCCTCTGAGTCTCTGAGTCTCTGGGTCTCTGAGCCACTGAGCCTCTGTGTCTCTGTGTCTCTGTGTCTCTGAGGCTCAGGGTCTCTGAGCCACTGAGCCTCTGTGTCTCTGAGTCTCTGTGTCTCTGAGTCTATGAGTCTCTGTGTCTCTGGGTCTCTGTGTCTCTGTGTCTCTGAGTCTCCGTGTCGGTGAGTCTCGGAACTTCTGTGTCTCTGCGTCTCTGAGTCTCTGGGTCTCTGAGCGTCTGAGCCTCTATGTCTCTGAGTCTCTGAGCCTCTGTGTCTCTGCGTCTCTGAGTCTCTGTGTCTCTGAGCCTCTGAGCATCTGTGTCCCTGGGCCTCTGTGACTCTGAGCCTCTGTGTCTCTGCGTCTCTGAGTCTCTGAGTCTCTGAGCATCTGTGTCTCTGAGTCTCCGTGTCGCTGAGTCTCTGAGTCTCTGAGCCACTGTGTCTCTGCGTCTCTGAGTCTCTGGGTCTCTGAGCCTCTGTGCCTCTGCATCTCTGTGTTTCTGAGTCTCAGTGTCCCTGTGTCGCTGGGTCTCTGTGTCTCTCAGTGTCTGAGCCTCTGTGTCTCTGAATCTCTGAGTCTCTGGGTCTCTGAGCCTCTGAGCCTCGATGTCTCTGAGTCTCTGAGTCTCTGTGTCTCTGTGTCTCTGAGTCTATGAGTCTCTGTGTCTCTGTGTCTCTGTGTCTCTGAGTCTCCGTGTCGGTGAGTCTCGGAACTTCTGTATCTCTGCGTCTCTGAGTCTCTGGGTCTCTGAGCGTCTGAGCCTCTATGTCTCTGAGTCTCTGAGCCTCTGTGTCTCTGCGTCTCTGAGTCTCTGTGTCTCTGAGCCTCTGAGCATCTGTGTCTCTGGGCCTCTGTGACTCTGAGCCTCTGTGTCTCTGCGTCTCTGAGTCTCTGAGTCTCTGAGCATCTGTGTCTCTGAGTCTACGTGTCGCTGAGTCTCTGAGTCTCTGAGCCACTGTGTCTCTGCATCTCTGAGTCTCTGGGTCTCTGAGCCTCTGTGCCTCTGCATCTCTGTGTTTCTGAGTCTCAGTGTCTCTGTGTCGCTGGGTCTCTGTGTCTCTCAGTGTCTGAGCCTCTGTGTCTCTGAATCTCTGAGTCTCTGGGTCTCTGAGCCTCTGAGCCTCGATGTCTCTGAGTCTCTGAGTCTCTGTGTCTCTGCGTCTCTGTGTTTCTGAGTCTCTGTGTCTCTGGGTTTCTCTGTCTCTGTGTCTCTGTGTCTCTGAGTTTCTGAGTCTCTGAGCCTCTGTGTCTCTGCGTCTCTGTGTTTCTGAGTCTCTGTGTCTCTGGGCCTCTGTGTCTCTGTGTCTCTGGTCTCTGAGTCTCTGAGTCTCTGTGTCTCTGCGTCTCTGTGTTTCTGAGTCTCTGTGTCTCTGGGTTTCTCTGTCTCTGTGTCTCTGAGTTTCTGAGTCTCTGAGCCTCTGTGTCTCTGCGTCTCTGTGTTTCTGAGTCTCTGTGTCTCTGTGTCTCTGTGTCTCTGCGTCTCTGTGTCTCTGGGTCTCTGTGTCCCTGATTCTCCGTGTCGCTAAGTCTCTGAGTCACTGAGCCTCTGTGTATCTGCATCTCTAAATCTCTGAGTCCCTGTGTCTCTGGGCCTCTGTGTCTCTGTGTCTCTGGTCTCTGAGTCTCTGAGTCTCTGTGTCTCTGCGTCTCTGTGTTTCTGAGTCTCTGTGTCTCTGGGTTTCTCTGTCTCTGTGTCTCTGAGTTTCTGAGTCTCTGAGCCTCTGTGTCTCTGCGTCTCTGTGTTTCTGAGTCTCTGTGTCTCTGTGTCTCTGCGTCTCTGTGTCTCTGGGTCTCTGTGTCTCTGAGTCTACGTGTCGCTGAGTCTCTGAGTATCTGAGCCTCTGTGTCTCTGATTCTCTGAGTCTCAGTGTCTTTGAGTCTCTGAGTCTCTGTGTCTCTGCATCTCTGTGTCTCTGAGTATCTGAGCCTCTGTGTCTCTGTGTCTCTGAGTCTCTGAGTCTCTGTGTCTATGAGTCTCTGTGTCTCTGGGTCTCTGTGTCTCTGAGTATCCGTGTCGGTGAGGCTCGGAACTTCTGTGTCTCTGCGTCTCTGAGTCTCTGGGTCTCTGAGCGTCTGAGCCTCTATGTCTCTGAGTATCTGAGCCTCTGTGTCTCTGTGTCTCTGCGTCTCTGAGTCTCTGGGTCTCTGAGCCTCTGTGTCTCTGCGTCTCTGAGTCTCTGAGCATCTGTGCCTCTGAGTCTCTGTGTCGCCGAGTCTCTGAGTCACTGAGCCTCTGTGTCTCTGCGTCTCTGAGTCTCTGGGTCTCTGAGCCACTGAGCCTCTGTGTCTCTGAGTCTCTGAGTCTCTGTGTCTCTGAATCTCTGAGTCTATGAGTCTCTGTGTCTCTGGGTCTCTGTGTCTCTGTGTCTCTGAGTCTCCGTGTCGGTGAGTCTCGGAACTTCTGTGTCTCTGCGTCTCTGAGTCTCTGGGTCTCTGAGCGTCTGAGCCTCTATGTCTCTGAGTCTCTGAGCCTCTGTGTCTCTGCGTCTCTGAGTCTCTGAGTCTCTGAGCATCTGTGCCTCTGAGTCTCCGTGTCGCTGAGTCTCTGAGTCACTGAGTCCCTGTGTCCCTGAGTCTCTGAGTCTCTGGGTCTCTGAGTCTCTGAATCTATGAGTCACTGTGTCTCTGGGTCTCTGAGCCTCTGAGCCTCTGTGTGTCTGCGTCTCAGCGCCTCTGTGTATGTGTGCCTCTGTGTCTCTGCGTCTCTGAGTTCCTGAGTCTCTGAGCATCTGTGCCTCTGAGTCTCCGTGTCGCTGAGTCTCTGAACCTCTGTGTCTCTGCGTCTCTGAGTCTCTGAGTCTCTGAGCATCTGTGCCTCTGAGTCTCCGTGTCGCTGAGTCTCTGAGTCACTGAGTCCCTGTGTCCGTGAGTCTCTGGGTCTCTGAGTCTCTTAATCTATGAGTCACTGTGTCTCTGGGTCTCTGAGCCTCTGAGCCTCTGTGTGTCTGCGTCTCAGCGCCTCTGTGTATGTGTGCCTCTGTGTCTCTGCGTCTCTGAGTCCCTGAGCCTCTGAGCCTCTGTGTCTCTGCGTCTCCGTGTTTCTGCGTCTCTGTGTCTCTATGTCTTCGGGTCTCTGTGTCTCTATGTCTCTGAGCCTCTGTGTGTCTGCGTCTCAGAGCATCTGTGTATGTGTGCCTCTGTGTCTCTGCGTGTCTGAGTCTCTGTGTCTCTGGGTCTCTGTGTCCCTGATTCTCCGTGTCGCTGAGTCTCTGAGTCACTGAGCCTCTGTGTGTCTGGGTCTCTAAAAGTCTGAGTCTCTGAGTCTCTGAGTCTCTGGGTCTCTGTATCTCTGAGTCTCTGAGTCTCTGTGTCTCTGCGTCTCTGAGTCTCTGAGCCTCAGAGCATCTGTGTCTCTGAGTCTCCGTGTCGCTGAGTCTCTGGGTCACTGAGCCTTTGTGTCTCTGCGTATCTGAGTCTCTGAGTCTCTGACACTCTTAGACTCTATGTCTCTGTGCCTCTGAGCCTCTGTGTCTCTGACTCTCTGAGTCTCTGTGTCTCTGAGCATCTGTGTCTCTGCGTCTCTGAGTCTCCGTGTCACTGAGTCTCTGAGTCACTGAGCCTCTGTGTCTCTGCGTCTCTGTGTCTCTGTGTCTCTGAGCCTCTGTGTCTCTGCATCTCTGTGTTTCTGCGTCTCTGAGTCTCTGAGTCTCTGAGCATCTGTGCCTCTGAGTCTCCGTGTCGCTGAGTCTCTGAGTCACTGAGCCCCTGTGTCTCTGCGTCTCTGAGTCTCTGGGTCTCTGAGTCTCTGAATCTATGAGTCTCTGTGTCTGTGGGTCTCTGAGCCTCTGAGCCTCTGTGTGTCTGCGTCTCAGAGCCTCTGTGTATGAGTGCCTCTGTGTCTCTGTGTCTCTAAGTCTCTGAGTCACTGAGCCTCTGTGTCTCTGCGTCTCTGAGTCTCTGAGCCTCTGTGTCTCTGAGTCTCTGTGTATCTGTGTCTCTGGGTCTCTGTGTCTGTGAGTCTCTGGGTCTCTGTGTCTCTGAGCATCTGTGTATCTGCGTCTCTGAGTCTTTGAGTCTCTGTGTCTCTATGTCTCTGAGTCCCTGAGCCTCTGTGTCTCTGTGTCTCTGCATCTCTCCGTCTCTGTGTCTCTGAGTCTCTGAGCCTCTGTGTCTCTGCGTCTCTGAGTCTCTGAGTCTCTGAGCATCTGTGCCTCTGAGTCTCCGTGTCGCTGAGTCTCTGAGTCACTGAGTCCCTGTGTCCCTGAGTCTCTGAGTCTCTGGGTCTCTGAGTCTCTGAATCTATGAGTCACTGTGTCTCTGGGTCTCTGAGCCTCTGAGCCTCTCTGTGTCTGCATCTCATCGCCTCTGTGTATGTGTGCCTCTGTGTCTCTGCGTCTCTGAGTCTCTGTGTCTCTGTGTCTCTGGGTCTCTGCGTCTCTGAGTCTCTGAGTCTCTGAGCATCTGTGTCTCTGCGTCTCTGTGTCTCTGAGCCTCTGTGTCTCTGCATCTCTGTGTTTCTGAGTCTCTGAGCCTCTGTGTCTCTGTGTCTCTAAGTCTCTGAGTCTCTGAGCATCTGTGTCTCTGAGTCTCCGTGTCGCTGAGTCTCTGAGTCACTGAGCCTCTGTGTCTCTGCGTCTCTGAGTCTCTGAGCCTCTGTGTCTGTGAGTCTCTGTGTATTTGTGTCTCTGGGTCTCTGTGTCTCTGAGTCTCTGGGTCTCTGTGTCTCTGAGCATCTGTGTATCTGCGTCTCTGAGTCTTTGAGTCTCTGTGTCTCTATGCCTCTGAGTCCCTGAGCCTCTGTGTCTCTGTGTCTCTGCATCTCTCCGTCTCTGTGTCTCTGAGTCTCTGAGCCTCTGTGTCTCTGCGTCTCTGAGTCTCTGAGCATCTGTGCCTCTGAGTCTCCGTGTCGCTGAGTCTCTGAGTCACTGAGTCCCTGTGTCCCTGAGTCTCTGAGTCTCTGGGTCTCTGAGTCTCTGAATCTATGAGTCACTGTGTCTCTGGGTCTCTGAGCCTCTGAGCCTCTGTGTGTCTGCGTCTCAGCGCCTCTGTGTATGTGTGCCTCTGTGTCTCTGCGTCTCTGAGTCTCTGTGTCTCTGGGTCTCTGTGTCCCTGATTCTCCGTGTCGCTGAGTCTCTGAGTCGCTGAGCCTCTGTGTGTCTGGGTCTCTAAATCTCTGAGTCTCTGTGTCTCTGTGTCTCTGGGTCTCCTTGTCTCTGAGTCTCTGAGACTCTGTGTCTCTGGGTCTCTGTGTCTCTGAGTCTCTGAGCCTCTGTGTCTCTGCGTCTCTGACTCCCTGAGTCTCCGCGCCTCTGTGTCTCTGCATCTCCGTGTTTCTGCGTCTCTGTGTCTCTGTGTCTCTATGTCTCCGGGTCTCTGAGTCTCTATGTCTCTGAGCCTCTGTGTCTCTGCGTCTCTGTGTCTCTGGGTCTCTGTGTCTCTGTGTCTCTGGGTCTCCGTGTCGCTGAGTCTCTGAGACTCTGTGTCTCTGGGTCTCAGTGTCTCTGAGTCTCTGAGACTCTGTGTCTCTGGGTCTCTGTATCTCTGAGTCTCTGAGTCTCTGTGTCTCTGCGTCTCTGAGTCTCTGAGCATCTGTGTCTCTGAGTCTCCGTGTCGCTGAGTCTCTGGGTCACTGAGCCTTTTTGTCTCTGCGTATCTGAGTCTCTGAGTCTCTGAGACTATTAGACTCTATGTCTCTGAGTCTCTGATTCTCTGCGTCTCTGTGTCTCTGTGTCTCTGAGCCTCTGAGCCTCTGAGCCTCTGTGTCTCTGCGTCTCTGAGTCTCCGTGTCGCTGAGTCTCTGAGTCACTGAGCCTTTGTGTCTCTGCGTCTCTGTGTCTCTGAGCCTCTGTGTCTCTGCATCTCTGTGTTTCTGAGTCTCTGTGTCTCTGGGTCTCTGTGTCTCTGTGTCTCTGCGTCTCTGGGTCTCTGTGTCTCTGAGTCTCTGAGCCTCTGTGTCTCTGCGTCTCTAAGTCTCTGAGTCTCTGAGCATCTGTGCCTATGAGTCTCCGTGTCGTTGAGTCTCTGAGTCACTGAGCCTCTGTGTCACTGCGTCTCTGAGCCTCTGAGCCTCTGTGTCTCTGCGTCTCTGTCTTTCTGAGTCTCTGTGTCTCTGGGTCTCTGTGTCTCTGTGTCTCTGTGTCTCTGGGTTTCTGTGCCTCTGAGTCTCTGAGCCTCTGAGCCTCTGTGTCTCTGCGTCTCTAAGTCTCTGAGTCTCTGAGCATCTGTGTCTCTGAGTCTCTGAGTCTCTGTGTCTCTGTGTCTCTGTGTCTCTGAGCCTCTGTGTCTCTTCGTCTCTGAGTTTCTGAGCCTCTGTGTCTCCCCGTCTCTGAGTTTCTGTGTCTATGGGTCTCTGTGTCTCTGAGTCTGTGTGTCTCTGCATCTCTCCGTCTCTGTGTCTCTGGGACTCTGTGTCTCTGTGTCTCTGAGCCTCTCTGTGTCTGCGTCTCTGAGCCTCTGTGTCTCTGAGTCTCTGAGTCCCTGAGTCTCTGAGCCTCTGTGTCTCTGCGTCCCTGAGTCCCTGAGTCTCTGAGCCTCTGTGTCTCTGAGTCTCTGAGTCTCTGAGTCTCTGAGTCTCTGTGTCTCCGTGTCTCTGTGTCTCTGACCCTCTGTGTCTCTGCGTCTCTGAGTCTCTGAGTTTCTGAGCCTCTGTGTCTCCTCGTCTCTGTGTCTCTGGGTCTCTGAGTCCCTGTGTCTCTGAGTCTCAGTGACTCTGAGTCTCTGAGCCTCTGTGTCTCCGTGTCTCTGTGTCTCTAAGTCTCTGAGCCTCTGTGTCTCCGTGTCTCTGTGTCTCTGAGTCTCTGAGCCTCTGTGTCTCTGCATCTATGTGTTTCTGAGTCCCTGTGTCTCTGGGTGTCTGTGTCTCTGTGTCTCTGGGTCTCTGTGTCTCTGAGTCACTGAGCCTCTGTGTCTCTGCGTCTCTGAGTCTCTGAGCCTCTGTGTCTTTGCGTCTCTGTGTCTATGTGTCTCTGGGTCTCTGTGCCTCTGAGTCTCTGAGTCTCTGAGCCTCTGTGTCTTTGCGTCTCTGTCTTTCTGTGTCTATGTTTCTCTGGGTCTCTGTGCCTCTGAGTCTCTGAGTCTCTGAGCCTCTGTGTCTTTGCGTCTCTGTCTTTCTGTGTCTATGTGTCTCTGGGTCTCTGTGCCTCTGAGTCTCTGAGCATCTGTGCCTCTGAGTCTCTGTGTCGCTGAGTCTCTGAGTCACTGAGCCCCTGTGTCTCTGCGTCTCTGAGTCTCTGGGTCTCTGAGTCTCTGAATCTATGAGTCTCTGTGTCTGTGGGTCTCTGAGCCTCTGAGCCTCTGTGTCTCTGCGTCTCTGAGTCTCTGTGTCTCTGGGTCTCTGTGTCCCTGATTCTCCGTGTCGCTGAGTCTCTGAGTCACTGAGCCTCTGTGTGTCTGGGTCTCTAAATCTCTGAGTCTCTGTGTCTCTGGGTCTCTGGGTCTCTGTGTCTCTGAGTCTCTGAGACTCTGTGTCTCAGGGTGCCTGTGTCTCTGAGTCTCTGAGACTCTGTGTCTCTGGGTCTCTGTATCTCTGAGTCTCTGAGTCTCTGAGCATCTGTGTCTCTGAGTCTCCGTGTCGCTGAGTCTCTGAGTCTCTGTGTCTCTGCGTCTCTGTGTCTCTGTGTCTCTGAGCCTCTGAGCCTCTGCGTCTCTGAGTCTCTGAGCATCTGTGTCTCTGCGTCTCTGTGTTTCTGACTCTCTGAGTCTCTGTGTCTCTGAGTCTGTGTGTCTCTGCATCTCTCCGTCTCTGTGTTCTGAGACTCTGTGTCTCTGCGTCTCTGCATCTCTGAGCCTCTGTGTGTATGCGTCTCTGAGCCTCTGTGTCTCTGTGTCTCTGAGTCTGTGGTTCTCTGCATCTCTCCGTCTCTGAGTCTCCGTGTCGCTGAGCCTCTGTGTCTCTGCATCTCTGAGTCTCTGAGTCTCTGAGCATCTGTGTCTCTGAGTCTCTGAGTCTCTGAGCCTCGATGTCTCTGACTCTCTGAGTCTCTGTGTCTCTGTGTCTCTGAGCCTCTGTGTCTCTGAGTCTATGAGTCTCTATGTCTCAGAGTCTCTGAGTCTCTGTGCCTCTGTGTCTCTGCGTCTCTGTGTTTCTGACTCTCTGAGTCTCTGATCCTCTGTGTCTCTGCGTCTCGGAGTCTCTGAGTCTCTGAGCATCTGTGCCTCTGAGTCTCCGTGTCGCTGATTCTCTGAGTCACTGAGCCCCTGTGTCTCTGCGTCTCTGAGTCTCTGGGTCTCTGAGTCTCTGAATCTATGATTCTCTGTGTCTCTGGGTCTCTGTGTCTCTGTGTCTCTGAGCCTCTGAGCCTGTGTCTCGGCGTCTCTGAGTCTCTGGGTCTCTGAGCCTCCTAGACTCTATGTCTCTGAGTCTCTGAGTCTCTGTGTCTCTGAGTCTCTGAGTCTCTGTGTCTCTGGGTCTCTGTGTCTCTGAGTCTCTGTGTCGTTGGGTCTCTGTGTCTCTGAGTCTCTAGGTCTCTGTGTCTCTGCATCTCTGAGCCTCTGTGTGTCTGCGTCTCCGTGTTTCTGAATCTCTGTGTCTCTGAGCCTCTGTGTCTCTGCGTCTCTGAGTCTCTGTGTCTCTGAGCATCTGTGTCTCTGAGTCTCCGTGTCGCTGATTCTCTGAGTCACTGAGCCTCTGTGTCTCTGCGTCTCTGAGTCTCTGAGCCTCTGTGTCTGTGAGTCTCTGTGTATCTGTGTCTCTGGGTCTCTGTGTCTCTGAGTCTCTGGGTCTCTGTGTCTCTGAGCGTCTGTGTATCTGCGTCTCTGAGTCTTTGAGTCTCTGTGTCTCTATGTCTCTGAGTCCCTGAGCCTCTGTGTGTCTGTGTCTCTGCATCTCTCCGTCTCTGTGTCTCTGAGTCTCTGAGCCTATGTGTCTCTGCGTCTCTGAGTCTCTGAGTCGCTGAGCATCTGTGCCTCTGAGTCTCCGTGTCGCTGAGTCTCTGAGTCACTGAGTCCCTGAGTCCCTGTGTCCCTGAGTCTCTGAGTCTCTGGGTCTCTGAGTCTCTGAATCTATGAGTCACTGTGTCTCTGGGTCTCTGAGCCTCTGAGCCTCTGTGTGTCTGCATCTCATCGCCTCTGTGTATGTGTGCCTCTGTGTCTCTGCGTCTCTGAGTCTCTGTGTCTCTGGGTCTCTGCGTCTCTGAGTCTCTGAGTCTCTGAGCATCTGTGTCTCTGCGTCTCTGTGTCTCTGAGCCTCTGTGTCTCTGCATCTCTGTGTTTCTGAGTCTCTGTGTCTCTGTGCCTCTGTGTCTCTGTGTCTCTGGGTCGCTGTGTCTCTGAGTCTCTGAGTCTCTGAGCCTCTGTGTCTCTGTGTCTCTAAGTCTCTGAGTCTCTGAGCATCTGTGTCTCTGAGTCTCCGTGTCGCTGAGTCTCTGAGTCACTGAGCCTCTGTGTCTCTGCGTCTCTGAGTCTCTGAGCCTCTGTGTCTGTGAGTCTCTGTGTATCTGTGTCTCTGGGTCTCTGTGTCTCTGAGTCTCTGGGTCTCTGTGTCTCTGAGCATCTGTGTATCTGCGTCTCTGAGTCTTTGAGTCTCTGTGTCTCTATGTCCTTGAGTCCCTGAGCCTCTGTGTGTCTGTGTCTCTGCATCTCTCCGTCTCTGTGTCTCTGAGTCTCTGAGCCTCTGTGTCTCTGCGTCTCTGAGTCTCTGAGTCTCTGAGCATCTGTGCCTCTGAGTCTCCGTGTCGCTGAGTCTCTGAGTCACTGAGTCCCTGTGTCCCTGAGTCTCTGAGTCTCTGGGTCTCTGAGTCTCTGAATCTATGAGTCACTGTGTCTCTGGGTCTCTGAGCCTCTGAGCCTCTGTGTGTCTGCGTCTCAGCGCCTCTGTGTATGTGTGCCTCTGTGTCTCTGCGTCTCTGAGTCTCTGTGTCTCTGGGTCTCTGTGTCCCTGATTCTCCGTGTCGCTGAGTCTCTGAGTCGCTGAGCCTCTGTGTGTCTGGGTCTCTAAATCTCTGAGTCTCTGTGTCTCTGGGTCTCTGGGTCTCCTTGTCTCTGAGTCTCTGAGACTCTGTGTCTCTGGGTCTCTGTGTCTCTGAGTCTCTGAGACTCTGTGTCTCTGGGTCTCTGTATCTCTGAGTCTCTGAGTCTCTGTGTCTCTGCGGCTCTGAGTCTCTGAGTCTCTGAGCATCTGTGTCTCTGAGTCTCCGTGTCGCTGAGTCTCTGGGTCACTGAGCCTTTGTGTCTCTGCGTATCTGAGTCTCTGAGTCTCTGAGTCTCTGAGACTCTTAGACTCTATGTCTCTGAATCTCTGTGTCTCTGCGTCTCTGTGTCTCTGTGTCTCTGAGCCTCTGAGCCTCTGTGTCTCTGCGTCTCTGAGTCTCCGTGTCGCTGAGTCTCTGAGTCACTGAGCCTCTGTGTCTCTGCGTCTCTGTGACTCTGTGTCCCTAAGCCTCTGTGTCTCTGCATCTCTGTGTTTCTGAGTCTCTGTGTCTCTGGGTCTCTGCGTCTCTGTGTCTCTGGGTCTCTGTGTCTCTGAGTCTCTGAGCCTCTGTGTCTCTGCATCTCTAAGTCTCTGAGTCTCTGAGCATCTGTGTCTCTGAGTCTCCGTGTCGTTGAGTCTCTGAGTCACTCAGCCTCTGTGTCTCTGCGTCTCTGTCTTTCTGAGTCTCTGTGTCTCTGGGTCTCTGAGCCTCTGTGTGTCTGCGTCTCTGAGCCTCTGTGTCTCTGCGTCTCTGAGTCCCTGAGTCTCCGAGCCTCTGTGTCTCTGCGTCTCCGTGTTTCTGCGTCTCTGTGTCTCTGTGTCTCTATGTCTCCGGGTCTCTGAGTCTCTATGTCTCTGAGCCTCTGTGTCTCTGCGTCTCTGCGTCTCTGTGTCTCTGGGTCTCTGTGTCTCTGTGTCTCTGGGTCTCCGTGTCGCTGAGTCTCTGAGACTCTGTGTCTCTGGGACTCAGCGTCTCTGAGTCTCTGAGACTCTGTGTCTCTGGGTCTCTGTATCTCTGAGTCTCTGAGTCTCTGTGTCTCTGCGTCTCTGAGTCTCTTTGCATCTGTGTCTCTGAGTCTCCGTGTCGCTGAGTCTCTGGGTCACTGAGCCTTTTTGTCTCTGCGTATCTGAGTCTCTGAGACTATTAGACTCTATGTCTCTGAGTCTCTGAGTCTCTGATTCTCTGCGTCTCTGTGTCTCTGTGTCTCTGAACCTCTGAGCCTCTGTGTCTCTGCGTCTCTGAGTCTCCGTGTCGCTGAGTCTCTGAGTCACTGAGCCTTTGTGTCTCTGCGTCTCTGTGTCTCTGAGCCTCTGTGTCTCTGCATCTCTGTGTTTCTGATTCTCTGTGTCTCTGGGTCTCTGTGTCTCTGTGTCTCTGCGTCTCTGGGTCTCTGTGTCTCTGAGTCTCTGAGTCTCTGAGCCTCTGTGTCTCTGCGTCTCTAAGTCTCTGAGTCTCTGAGCATCTGTGCCTATGAGTCTCCGTGTCGTTGAGTCTCTGAGTCACTGAGCCTCTGTGTCACTGCGTCTCTGAGCCTCTGAGCCTCTGTGTCTCTGCGTCTCTGTCTTTCTGAGTCTCTGTGTCTCTGGGTCTCTGTGTCTCTGTGTCTCTGTGTCTCTGGGTCTCTGTGCCTCTGAGTCTCTGAGCCTCTGAGCCTCTGCGTCTCTGCGTCTCTAAGTCTCTGAGTCTCTGAGCATCTGTGTCTCTGAGTCTCTGAGTCTCTGTGTCTCTGTGTCTCTGAGTCTCTGAGCCTCTGTGTCTCTGCGTCTCTGAGTCTCTGAGCCTCTGTGTCTTTGCGTCTCTGTCTTTCTGAGTCTCTGTGTCTCTGTGTCTCTGGGTCTCTGTGCCTCTGAGTCTCTGAGCCTCTGAGCCTCTGTGTCTCTGCGTCTCTAAGTCTCTGCGTCTCTGAGCATCTGTGTCTCTGAGTCTCTGAGTCTCTGAGTCTCTGTGTCTCTGAGTCTCTGAGCCTCTGTGTCTCTGCATCTCTGAGTCTCTGAGTCTCTGAGCATCTGTGCCTCTGAGTCTCTGTGTAGCTGAGTCTCTGAGTCACTGAGCCCCTGTGTCTCTGCGTCTCTGAGTCTCTGTGTCTCTGGGTCTCTGTGTCCCTGATTCTCCGTGTCGCTGAGTCTCTGAGTCACTGAGCCTCTGTGTGTCTGTGTCTCTAAATCTCTGAGCCTCTGTGTGTATGCGTCTCTGAGCCTCTGTGTCTCTGAGTCTGTGGTTCTCTGCATCTCTCCGTCTCTGAGTCTCCGTGTTGCTGAGCCTCTGTGTCTCTGCATCTCTGAGTCTCTGAGTCTCTGAGCATCTGTGTCTCTGAGTCTCTGAGTCTCTGAGCCTCGATATCTCTGAGTCTCTGAGTCTCTGTGTCTCTGAGTCTCTGAGCCTCTGTGTCTCTGCATCTCTGAGTCTCTGAGTCTCTGAGCATCTGTGCCTCTGAGTCTCTGTGTAGCTGAGTCTCTGAGTCACTGAGCCCCTGTGTCTCTGCGTCTCTGAGTCTCTGTGTCTCTGGGTCTCTGTGTCCCTGATTCTCCGTGTCGCTGAGTCTCTGAGTCACTGAGCCTCTGTGTGTCTGTGTCTCTAAATCTCTGAGCCTCTGTGTGTATGCGTCTCTGAGCCTCTGTGTCTCTGAGTCTGTGGTTCTCTGCATCTCTCCGTCTCTGAGTCTCCGTGTTGCTGAGCCTCTGTGTCTCTGCATCTCTGAGTCTCTGAGTCTCTGAGCATCTGTGTCTCTGAGTCTCTGAGTCTCTGAGCCTCGATATCTCTGACTCTCTGAGTCTCTGTGTCTCTGGGTCTCTGAGCCTCTGTGTCTCTGAGTCTATGAGTCTCTATGTCTCTGTGTCTCTGAGCCTCTGTGTCTCTGAGTCTATGAGTCTCTATGTCTCTGAGTCTCTGAGTCTCTGTGCCTCTGTGTCTCTGCGTCTCTGTGTTTCTGACTCTCTGAGTCTCTGTGTCTCTGATCCTCTGTGTCTCTGGGTCTCGGAGTCTCTGAGTCTCTGAGCATCTGTGCCTCTGAGTCTCCGTGTCGCTGATTCTCTGAGTCACTGAGCCCCTGTGTCTCTGCGTCTCTGAGTCTCTGGGTCTCTGAGTCTCTGAATCTATGATTCTCTGTGTCTCTGGGTCTCTGCGTCTCTGTGTCTCTGAGTCTCTGAGCCTGTGTCTCGGCGTCTCTGGGTCTCTGAGCCTCCTAGACTCTGTGTCTCTGAGTCTCTGTGTCTCTGAGTCTCTGAGTCTCTGTGTCTCTGGGTCTCTGTGTCTCTGAGTCTCTGTGTCGTTGGGTCTCTGTGTCTCTGAGTCTCTAGGTCTCTGTGTCTCTGCATCTCTGAGCCTCTGTGTGTCTGCGTCTCCGTGTTTCTGAATCTCTGTGTCTCTGAGCCTCTGTGTCTCTGCGTCTCTAAGTCTCTGAGTCTCTGAGCATCTGTGTCTCTGCGTCTTTGTGTTTCATGAGTCTTTGTGTCTCTGTGTCTGTGTGTCTCTATGTCTCCGGTTCTCTTTGTCTCTATGTCTCTGAGCCTCTGTGTATCTGCGTCTCTGAGTCCTTGAGTCTCTGAGCCTCTGTGTCTCTGCGTCTCTGAGTCTCTGTGTCTCCGCATCTCTGAGCCTCTGTGTGTCTACGTCTCCGTGTTTCTGAATCTCTGCGTCTCTGAGTCTCTGAGTCTCTGAGTTTCTGAGCCTCTCTGTCTCCTCGTCTCTGAGTTTCTGTGTCTATGGGTCTCTGTGTCTCTGAGTCTGTGAGTCTCTGCATCTCTCCGTCTCTGTGTCTCTGTGTCTCTGAGCCTCTGTGTCTCTGCATCTCTGTGTTTCTGAGTCCCTGTGTCTCTGGGTGTCTGTGTCTCTGTGTCTCTGGGTCTCTAAGTCTCTGAGTCTCTGAGCATCTGTGTCTCTGACTTTCCGTGTTGTTGAGTCTCTGAGTCACTGATCCTCTGTGTCTCTGCGTCTCTGAGTCTCTGAGTCTCTGTGTCTCTGGGTCCCTGTGTCTCTGAGTCTCTGTGTCTCTGGGTCTCTGTGTCTCTGAGTCTCTGTGTCTCTGGGTCTCTGTGTCTCTGAGTCTCTGTGTCTCTGAGTCTCTGAGTCTCTGGGTCTCTGTGTCTCTGAGTCTCTAGGTCTCTGTGTCTCTGCATCTCTGAGCCTCTGTGTGTCTGCGTCTCTGAGCTTCAGTGTCTCTGCGTCTCTGAGTTCCTGAGTCTCTGAGCCTCTGTGTCTCTGTGTCTCTGAGTCTCTGAGTCTCTGTGTCTCTGTGTCTCTGAGTCTCTGAGCATCTGTGTCTCTGAGTCTCCGTGTCGCCGAGTCTCTGGGTCACTGAGCCTTTGTGTCTCTGCGTATCTGAGTCTCTGAGTCTCTGAGACTCTTAGACTCTATGTCTCGGAGCCTCTGAGCCTCTGTGTCTCTGCGTCTCTGAGTCTCTGAGTCTCTGAGCATTTGTGTCTCTAGGTCTCTGGGTCTCTGTGTCTCTGTGTCTCTGAGCATGTGTCTCGGCGTCTCTGAGTCTCTGTGTCTCTGAGCCTCCTAGACTCTATGTCTCTGAGTCTCTGAGTCTCTGTGTCTCTGAGTCTCTGAGTCTCTGTGTCTCTGGGTCTCTGGGTCTCTGTGTCTGAGTCTCTGTGTCTCTGGGTCTCTGTGTCTCTGAGTCTCTGGGTCTCTGTGTCTCTGCATCTCTGAGCCTCTGTGTCTCTGCGTCTCTGTGTTTCTGCGTCTCTGAGTCCCTGAGTCTCCGTGTTTCTGAGTCCCTGTGTCTCTGTGTCTCTATGTCTCCGGGTCTCTGTGTCTCTATGTCTCTGACCCTCTGTGTATCTGCGTCTCTGAGTCCTTGAGTCTCTATGTCTCTGAGTCTCTGTGTCTCTGTGTCTCTGCGTCTCCGTGATTCTGAGTCTTTGTGTCTCTGGGTCTTTGTGTCTCAATGTCTCTGTGTCTCTGTGTCTCTGAGTCTCTGGGTCTCTGTGTCTATGGGTCTCTGTGTCTCTGAGTCTCTGTGTATCTGTTTCTCTGGGTCTCTGTGTCTCTGAGTCTCTGGGTCTCTGTGTCTCTGTGTCTCTGAGTCCCTGAGCTTCTGTGTCTCTGCGTCTCTGAGTCTCAGAGTTTCTGAGCCTCTGTGTCTCCTCGTCTCTGAGTCTCTGAGTCTCTGTGTCTCTGCATCTCTCCGTCTCTGTGTCTCTGGTTCTCTGAGTCCCTGTGTCTCTGAGTCTCAGTGACTCTGAGTCTCTGAGCCTCTGTGTTTCTGCGTCTCTGTGTTTCTGAGTCTCTATGTCTCTGGGTCTCTGTGTCTCTGTGTCTCTGGGTCTCTGTGTCTCTGAGTGTCTGGGTCTCTGTGTATGTACGTCTCTGAGCATCTGTGCCTCTGAGTCTCTGAGTCTCTGTGTCTCTGGTTCTCTGAGTCCCTGTGTCTCTGAGTCTCAGTGACTCTGAGTCTCTGAGCCTCTGTGTTTCTGCGTCTCTGTGTTTCTGAGTCTCTATGTCTCTGGGTCTCTGTGTCTCTGTGTCTCTGGGTCTCTGTGTCTCTGAGTGTCTGGGTCTCTGTGTATGTACGTCTCTGAGCATCTGTGCCTCTGAGTCTCTGAGTCTCTGTGTCTCTGGGTCTCTGTGTCTCTGAGTCTCTGAGTCTCTGTGTCTCTGAGTCTCTGGGTCTCTGTGTCTCTGGGTTTCTGTGTCTCTGAGTCTCTGGGTCTCTATGTCTCTGAGTGTCTGGGTCTCTGTGTATCTGCGTCTCTGAGCCTCTGTGTCTCTGCGTCTCTGAGTCTCTGTGTCTGTGTGTCTCTGAGTCTCTGAGCCTCTGTGTCTCTGCGTCTCTAAGTCTCTGAGTCTCTGAGCATCTGTGTCTCTGAGTCTCCGTGTCGCTGAGTCGCTGAGTCTCTGAGTCACTGAGCCTCTGTGTCTCTCCGTCTCTGAATCTCTGAGCCTCTGTGTCTCTGCGTCTCTGTCTTTCTGAGTCTCTGTGTCTCTGAGCCTCTGTGTCCCTGTGTCTCTGGGTCTCTGTGCCTCTGACTCTCTGTGCCTCTGTGTCTCTGCGTCTCTGAGTCTCTGAGCCTCTGTGTCTCTGCGTCTCTGTGTCTCTGTGTCTCTCAGTCTCCGTGTCGCTGTGTTTCTGAGTCTCTGTGTCTCTGGGTCTCTGAGCCTCTGTGTCTCTGAGTCTATGAGTCTCTATGTGTCTATGTCCCTGTGTCTCTGAGTCTCCATGTCGCTGAGTCTATGATTCTCTATGTCTCTGAGTCTCTGAGTCTCTGTGTCTCTCTGTCTCTGTGTCTCTGTGTTTCTGAGTCTCTGAGTCTCTGTGTCTCTGAGTCTCTGAGCCTCTGTGTCTCTGCGTCTCTGAGTCTCTGAGTCTCTGAGCATCTGTGTCTCAGCATCTCTGAGACTCTGTGTCTCTGTGTCTCTGAGTCTCTGAGTCTCTGAGCATCTGTGTCTCTGAATCTCCGTGTCGCTGAGTCTCTGAGTAACTGAGCATTTCTGTCTCTGCGTCTCTGAATCTCTGAGCCTCTGTGTCTCTGCGTCTCTGTCTTTCTGAGTCTCTGTGTCTCTGAGCCTCTGTGTCCCTGTGTCTCTGGGTCTCTGTGCCTCTGAGTCTCTGGCCTCTGTGTCTCTGCGTCTCTGAGTCTCTGAGCCTCTGTGCCTCTGCGTCTCTGTGTCTCTGTGTCTCTCAGTCTCCGTGTCACTGTGTTTCTGAGTCTCTGTGTCTCTGGGTCTCTGAGCCTCTGTGTCTCTGAGTCTATGAGTCTCTATGTGTCTATGTCCCTGAGTCTCTGAGTCTCCATGTCGCTGAGTCTATAATTCTCTATGTCTCTGAGTCTCTGAGTCTCTGTGTCTCTCTGTCTCTGTGTCTCTGTGTTTCTGAGTCTCTGAGTCGCTGTGTCTCTGAGTCTCTGAGCCTCTGTGTCTCTGCGTCTCTGAGTCTCTGAGTCTCTGAGCATCTGTGTCTCAGCATCTCTGAGACTCTGTGTCTCTGTGTCTCTGAGTCTCTGAGTCTCTGAGCATCTGCGTCTCTGAATCTCCGTGTCGCTGAGTCTCTGAGTAACTGAGCATTTCTGTCTCTGCGTCTCTGTGTCACTGGGTCTCTGAGACTCTTAGACTCTATGTCTCTGAGTCTCTGAGTCTCTGTGTCTCTGCGTCTCTGTGTCTCTGTGTCTTTGAGCCTCTGTGTCTCTGCGTCTCTGTGTTTCTGAGTCTCTGAGTCTCTGTGTCTCTGGGTCTCTGTGTCTCTGTGTCTCTGGATCTCTGTGTCTCTGAGTCTCTGAGCCTCTGTGTCTCTGAGTCTCTGAGCATCTGTGCCTCTGAGTCTCCGTGTCGCTGAGTCTCTGAGTCACTGAGCCCCTGTGTCTCTGCGTCTCTGAGTCTCTGGGTCTCTGAGTCTCTGAGCATCTGTGCCTCTGAGTCTCCGTGTCGCTGAGTCTCTGAGTCACTGAGCCCCTGTGTCTCTGCGTCTCTGAGTCTCTGTGTCTCTGAGTCTCTGAATCTATGAGTCTTTGTGTGTCTGGGTCTCTGTGTCTTTGTGTCTCTGAGTCTCTAAGCCTGTGTCTCTGCGTCTCTGAGTCTCTGGTTCTCTGAGCCTCCTAGACTCTATGTCTCTGAGTCTCTGAGTCTCTGTGTCTCTGAGTCTCTGAGTCACTGTGTCTCTGGGTCTCTGTGTCTCTGGGTCTCTGTGTCTCTGAGTCTCTGTGTCTCTGGGTCTCTGTGTCTCTGAGTCTCTATGTCTCTGGGTCTCTGTGTCTCTGAGTCTCTGTGTCTCTGGGTCTCTGTGTCTCTGAGTCTCTGTGTCTCGGCATCTCTGAGTCTCTGGGTCTCTGAGCCTCCTAGACTCTATGTCTCTGAGTCTCTGAGTCTCTGTGTCTCTGAGTCTCTGAGTCTCTATGTCTCTGGGTCTCTGTGTCTCTGAGTCTCTGTGTCTCTGGGTCTCTGTGTCTCTGCATCTCTGAGCCTCTGTGTGTCTGCGTCTCTGAGCTTCAGTGTCTCTGCGTCTCTGTGTTCCTGAGCCTCTGAGCCTCTGTGTCTCTGCGTCTCTAAGTCTCTGAGTCTCTGAGCATCTGTGTCTCTGAGTCTCTGAGTCTCTGTGTCTCTGAGTCTCCGTGTCGCCGAGTCTCTGGGTCACTGAGCCTTTGTGTCTCTGTGTCTCTGAGTCTCTGAGCATCTGTGTCTCTGTGTCTCCATGTCGCTGAGTCTCTGAGTCACTGTGCCTCTGTGTCTCTGCGTCTCTGAGTCTCTGAGCATCTGTGTCTCTGAGTCTCCGTGTCGCCGAGTCTCTGGGTCACTGAGCCTTTGTGTCTCTGTGTCTCTGAGTCTCTGAGCATCTGTGTCTCTGAGTCTCCGTGTCGCCGAGTCTCTGGGTCACTGAGCCTTTGTGTCTCTGTGTCTCTGAGTCTCTGAGCATCTGTGTCTCTGTGTCTCCATGTCGCTGAGTCTCTGAGTCACTGTGCCTCTGTGTCTCTGCGTCTCTGAGTCTCTGTGTCTCTGTGTCTCTGAGCCTCTGAGCCTCTGTGTCTCTGCGTATCTGAGTCTCTGAGTCTCTGTGTCTCTAGGTCTCTAGGTCTCTGTGCCTCTGTGTCTCTGGGTCTCTGAGTCTCTGAATCTATGAGTCTCTTTGTCTCTGGGTCTCTGTGTCTCTGAGTCTCTGAGCGTGTGTCTCGGCGTCTCTGAGTCTCTGTGTCTCTGAGCCTCCTAGACTCTATGTCTCTGAGTCTCTGTGTCTCTGCATCTCTGAGCCTCTGTGTCTCTGCGTCTCTGTGTCTCTGCGTCTCTGAGTCCCTGAGTCTCTGAGCCTCTGTGTCTCTGCGTCTCCGTGTTTCTGAGTCTCTGTGTCTCTGTGTCTCTATGTCTCCGGGTCTCTGTGTCTCTATGTCTCTGACCCTCTGTGTATCTGCGTCTCTGAGTCCTTGAGTCTCTATGTCTCTGAGTCTCTGAGTTTCTGTGTCTCTGTGTCTCTGCGTCTCCGTGATTCTGAGTCTTTGTGTCTCTGGGTCTTTGTGTCTCAATGTCTCTGTGTCTCTGTGTCTCTGAGTCTCTGGGTCTCTGTGTCTATGGGTCTCTGTGTCTCTGAGTCTCTGTGTATCTGTTTCTCTGGGTCTCTGTGTCTCTGAGTCTCTGGGTCTCTGTGTCTCTGCGTCTCTGAGCATCTGTGTATCTGCGTCTCTGAGTCTTTGAGTCTCTGTGTCTCTGTGTCTCTGTGTCTCTGAGTCCCTGAGCTTCTGTGTCTCTGCGTCTCTGAGTCTCTGAGTCTCAGAGATTCTGAGCCTCTGTGTCTCCTCGTCTCTGAGTCTCTGAGTCTCTGTGTCTCTGCATCTCTCCGTCTCTGTGTCTCTGGTTCTCTGAGTCCCTGTGTCTCTGAGTCTCAGTGACTCTGAGTCTCTGAGCCTCTGTGTTTCTGCGTCTCTGTGTTTCTGAGTCTCTATGTCTCTGGGTCTATGTGTCTCTGTGTCTCTGGGTCTCTGTGTCTCTGAGTCTCTGAGTCTCTGTGTCTCTGAGTCTCTGAGTCTCTGTGTCTCTGGTTCTCTGTGTCTCTGAGTCTCTGAGTCTCTGTGTCTCTGAGTCTCTGAGTCTCTGTGTCTCTGGGTCTCTGTGTCTCGGAGTCTCTGAGTCTCTGTGTCTCTGAGTCTCTGGGTCTCTGTGTCTCTGGGTTTCTGTGTCTCTGAGTCTCTGGGTCTCTGTGTCTCTGAGTGTCTGGGTCTCTGTGTATCTGCGTCTCTGAGCCTCTGTGTCTCTGCGTCTCTGAGTCACTGTGCCTCTGTGTCTCTGCGTCTCTAAGTCTCTGAGCCTCTGTGTCTCTGCGTCTCTGAGTCACTGAGCCTCTGTGTCTCTGCGTCTCTGTCTTTCTGAGTCTCTGTGTCTCTGAGCCTCTGTGTCTCTGTGTCTCTGGGTATCTGTGCCTCTGAGTCTCTGAGCCTCTGTGTCTCTGCGTCTCTGAGTCTCTGAGCCTCTGTGTCTCTGCGTCTCTGTCTTTCTGAGTCTCTGTATCTCTGAGCCTCTGTGTCTCTGCGTCTCTGTGTCTCTGTGTCTCTCAGTCTCCGTGTCGCTGAGCCTCTGTGTCTCTGCATCTCTGAGTCTCTGAGTCTCTGAGCATCTGTGTCTCTGAGTCTCTGAGTCTCTGAGCCTCTGAGCCTCGATGTCTCTGACTCTCTGAGTCTCTGTGTCTCTGAGTCTCTGTGTTTCTGAGTCTCTGTGTCTCTGAGTCTCTGTGTCTCTGAGTCTCTGAGTCTCTGTGTCTCTGGGTCTCTGTGTCTCTGGGTCTCTGTGTCTCTGAGTCTCTGAGTCTCTGTGTCTCTGAGTCTCTGAGTCTCTGTGTCTCTGTGACTCTATGTCTCTGAGCCTCTGTGTATCTGCGTCTCTGAGTCCTTGAGTCTCTGAGCCTCTGTGTCTCTGCGTCTCCGTGTTTCTGAGTCTCTGTGTCTCAGGGTCTCTGGGTCTCTGTGTCTCAGAGTCTCTGTGTCTCTGCGTCTCTGGGTCTCTGCGTCTCTGCGTCTCTGAGTCTCTGTGTCCCTGATTCTCCATGTCGCTGAGTCTCTGAGTCACTGAGCCTCTGCGTGTCTGGGTCTCTAAATCTCTGAGTCTCTGTGTCTCGGGGTCTCTGGGTCTCTGTGTCTCTGAGTCTCTGAGACTCTGTGTCTCATGGTGCCTGTGTCTCTGAGTCTCTGAGACTCTGTGTCTCTGGGTCTCTGTGTCTCTGAGTCTCTGAGACTCTGTGTCTCTGGGTCTCTGTGTCTCTGAGTCTCTGAGTCTCTGTGTCTCTGCGTCTCTGAGTCTCTGAGTCTCTGTGTCTCTGGGTCTCTGGGTCTCTGAGTCTCTGAGTATCTGTGTCTCTGGGTCTCTGGGTCTCTTAGCCTCCTAGACTCTATGTCTCTGAGTCTCTGAGTCTCTGTGTCTCTGAGTCTCTGAGTCTCTGTGTCTCTGGGTCTCTGTGTCTCTGAGTCTCTGTGCCTCTGGGTCTCTGTGTCTCTGAGTCTCTAGGTCTCTGTGTCTCTGCATCTCTGAGCCTCTGTGTGTCTGCGTCTCTGTGTCTCTGCGTCTCTGAGTCCCTGAGTCTCTGAGCCTCTGTGTCTCTGCGTCTCCGTGTTTCTGTGTCTCTGTGTCTCTGAGTCTCTGGGTCTCTGGGTCTCTGTGTCTCTGAGTCTCTGGGTCTCTGTGTCTCTGAGCATCTGTGTATCTGCGTCTCTGAGTCTTTGATCCTCTGTGTCTCTGTGCCTCTGAGTCCCTGAGCCTCTGTGTCTCTGCGTCTCTGAGTCTCTGAGTCTCAGAGTTTCTGAGCCTCTGTGTCTCCTCGTCTCTGAGTCTCTGAGCCTCTGTGTCTCTGGGTCTCTGTGTCTCTGAGTCTCTGGGTCTCTGGGTCTCTGAGTCTCTGGGTCTCTGTGTCTCTGCGTCTCTGAGCCTCTGTGTGTCTGCGGCTCTGAGCCTCTGTGTGTCTGCGTCTCTGAGTCCCTGCGTCTCTGAGTCTCTGGGTCTCTGTGTCTCTGAGCCTCGATGTCTCTGAGTCTCTGTGTCTCTGAGTCTCTGTGTCTCTGGGTCTCTGCGTCTCTGAGTCTCTGGGTCTCTGTGTCTCTGAGTCTCTGGGTCTCTGTGTCTCTGCGTCTCTGAGCCTCTGTGTGTCTGCGGCTCTGAGCCTCTGTGTCTCTGCGTCTCTGAGTCTCTGAGTCTCTGTGTCTCTGAGCCTCGATGTCTCTGAGTCTCTGTGTCTCTGAGTCTCTGTGTCTCTGGGTCTCTGCGTCTCTGAGTCTCTGGGTCTCTGTGTCTCTGAGTCTCTGGGTCTCTGTGTCTCTGCGTCTCTGAGCCTCTGTGTGTCTGCGGCTCTGAGCCTCTGTGTGTCTGCGTCTCTGAGTCCCTGCGTCTCTGAGCCTCTGTGTGTCTGCGTCTCTGAGCCTCTGTGCCCCTGCGTCTCCGTGTTTCTGTGTCTCTGAGTCTCTGAGCCTCTGTGTCTCTGCGTCTCTGAGTCTCTGAGTCTCTGAGTTTCTGAGCCTCTGTGTCTCTGCGTCTCCTCGTCTCTGAGCCTCTGTGTCTCTGTGCCACTGAGCGTCTGTGTCTCTGCGTCTCTGAGCCTCTGAGTCTCTGCGTCTCTGTGTCTCTGTGTCTTGGGTATCTGAGTCCCTGTGTCTCTAGTCTCAGTGTCTCTGAGTCTCGGGGTCTCTGAGTCTCTGTTTCTCTGGGTCTCTGAGTCTCTGGGTCTCTGTGTCTCTGAGCCTCTATGTCTCTGTGTCTCTGAGTCTCTGTGTCTCTGAGTCTCTGAGTCTCGGGGTCTCTGAGTCTCTGCGTCTCTGCGTCTCTGGGCCTCAGTGTCTCTGCGTCTCAGGGTCTCTGCGTCTCAGTGTCTCAGTGTCTCTACGTCTCAGGGTCTCTGCGTCTCTGCGTCTCTAGGTCTCAGTGTCTCTGCGTCTCAGGATCTCTGCGTCTCTGGGTCTCTGCGTCTCTGCGTATCTGCGTCTCTGCGTCTCTGGGTCTCAGTGTCTTTGCGTCTCAGGGTCTCTGCGTCTCTGCGTCTCTGGGTCTCAGTGTCTCTGTGTCTCAGGGTCTCTGCGTCTCTGCGTCTCAGGGTGTCTGCCTCTCAGGATCTCTGCGTCTCCGCTTCTCTGAGTCTCTGTGTCTCAGTGTCTCTGCGTCTCAGTGTCTCTGCGTCTCAGTGTCTCAGTGTCTCAGTTACTCTGCATCTCTGGGTCTCAGCGTCTATGCGTCTCAGAGTCTTTGGGTCTCTGCGTCTCAGAGTGTCTGCGTCTCAGAGTGTCTGCGTCTCAGAGTCACTGCATCTCAGAGTCACTGCGTCTCAGTGCCTCTGCGTCTCTGCGTCTCAGTGTCTCTGCCTCTCAGGATCTCTGCGTCTCAGAGTCTCTGTGTCTCAGTGTCTCTGCGTCTCAGTGTCACTGCATCTCTGCGTCGCTGCGTCTCTGTGTCTCAGAGTCTCTGCATCTCAGAGTCTCTGCGTCTCAGTGCCTCTGCGTCTTTTCGCCTCTCTGTCCCAGGGTGTCTGCGCCTCAGCGTCTCTGCGTCTCAGTGTCTCTGCACCTCAGTGTCTCTGCGTCTCTGGGTCTCAGTGTCTCTACGTCTCAGGGTCTCTGCGTCTCTGCGACTCTGGGTCTCAGTGTCTCTGCGTCTCTGCGTCTCAGGGTCTCGACGCCTCTGCGCCTCAGAGTCTCTGAGTCTCTGCGTCTCTGGGTCTCTGGGTCTCAGTGTCTCTGCGTCTCTGGGTCTCAGTGTCTCTGCGTCTCAGGGTCCGTGCGTCTCTGCGTCTCACGGCCTCTGCGTCTCTGCGTCTCAGATTCTCTGAGTCTCTGCGTCTCTGGGTCTCAGTGTCTCTGAACCTCAGAGTCTCTGGGTCTCAGTGTCTCTGCGTCTCAGAGTCTCTGCATCTCAGAGTCTCTGCGTTTCAGTGTCTCTGCGTCTCTGCACCTCAGAGTCTCTGCATCTCTGAGTCTCAGTGTCACTGCGTCTGAGAGACTCTGTGTCTCAGTGTCTCTGCGTCTCAGTGTCTCTGCGTCTCAGAGTCTCTGCGTCTCAGTGTCTCTGAGTCTCAGAGTCTCTGCGTCTCAGAGTCTCTGCGTCTCAGTGTCTCTGCGTCTCAGTGTCACTGAGTCTCTGCGTCTCTGTGTCTCAGAGTCTCTGCGTCTCAGTGTCTCTGCGTCTCTGCGTCTCAGTGTCTCTGCGTCTCTGTGTCTCTGGGTTGCAGCGTCTCAGAGTCTCTGCGTCTCAGTGTCCCAGCGGCTCAGAGTCTTTGCGTCTCATTGTCTCTGCGTCTCTGCATCTCTGGGTCTCAGTGTCTCTGCGTCTCTGGGTTTCAGTGTCTCTGCGTCTCAGTTTCTCTGCGTCTCTGTGTCTCTGCGTCTCTGCGTATCAGAGTCTCGGCGTCTCAGTGTCTCTGCGTCTCAGTTTCTCTGCGTCTCTGCGTCTCAGAATCTCTGCGTCTCAGTCTCTCTGCGCCTCAGGGTCTCTGCGTCTCTGCGTCTCTGTGTCTCAGAGTCTCTGTGTCTCAGTGTCTCTGCGTCTCAGAGTCTCTGCGTCTCTGCGTCTCTGTGTCTCACGGTCTCTGCGTCTCTGGGTCTCAGTGTCTCTGCGTCTCAGAGTCTCTGCGTCCCTGCAGCCCAGGGTCTCTGCATCTCAGCGTCTCTGCGTCTCAGTGTCGTTGTGTCTCTGCGTTTCTGGGTCTCAGTTTCTCTACGTCTCAGGGTCTCTGCCTCTCTGGGTCTCAGTGTCTCTGGGTCTCAGTGTCTCTGCATCTCAGTGTCTCTGGGTCTCTGCGTCTCAGTGTCTCTGCGTCTCAGAGTCTCTGCGTCCCTGCAGCCCAGGGTCTCTGCATCTCAGCGTCTCTGCGTCTCAGTGTCGTTGCGTCTCTGCGTTTCTGGGTCTCAGTGTCTCTACGTCTCAGGGTCTCTGCCTCTCTGGGTCTCAGTGTCTCTGCCTCTCTGGGTCTCAGTGTCTCTGCGTCTCTGGGTCTCAGTGTCTCTGCATCTCAGTGTCTCTGCGTCTCTGTGTCTCAAAGTCTCTGAGTCTCAGCTTCGGTGCGTCTCAGAGTCTCTGCGTCTCAGCGTCTCTGTGTCTCTGTGTCTTTGTGCCTCAGAGTCTCTGCGTGTCAGTGTCACTGCGTCTCTGCATCTCTGTGTCTCAGTGTCTCTGTGTCTCTGGGTCTCAGTGTCTCTGCTTCTCAGTGTCTCTGCGTCTCAGTGTCTGCGTCTCAGTGTCTCTGCATCTCAGCATCTCTGCATCTCAGTGTCTCTGCATCTCTGCGTCTCTGGGTTGCAGCGTCTCAGAGTCTCTGCATCTCATTGTCTCTGCGTCTCTGCATCTCTGCGTATCAGAGTCTCTGCGTCTCAGTGTCTCTGCGTCTCAGTGTCTCTGCGTCTCAGTGTCTCTGCGTCTCAGTGTCTCTGCGTCTCTGTGTCTCAGAGTCTCGGCGACTCAGTGTCTCTGCGTCTCCGTTTCTCTGCGTCTCTGCGTCTCAGAATCTCTGCGTCTCAGTCTCTCTGCGCCTCAGGGTCTCTGCGTCTCTGCGTCTCTGTGTCTCAGAGTCTCTGCATCTCAGTGTCTCTGCGTCTCAGAGTCTCTGCGTCTCTGCATCTCTGTGTCTCACGGTCTCTGCGTCTCTGGGTCTCTGTGTCCCTGATTCTCCATGTCGCTGAGTCTCTGAGTCACTGAGCCTCTGCGTGTCTGGGTCTCTAAATCTCTGAGTCTCTGTGTCTCGGGGTCTCTGGGTCTCTGTGTCTCTGAGTCTCTGAGACTCTGTGTCTCAGGGTGCCTGTGTCTCTGAGTCTCTGAGACTCTGTGTCTCTGGGTCTCTGTGTCTCTGAGTCTCTGAGACTCTGTGTC
Source organism: Carcharhinus amblyrhynchos (assembly GCF_965287045.1). NCBI lineage: Eukaryota > Metazoa > Chordata > Chondrichthyes > Carcharhiniformes > Carcharhinidae > Carcharhinus > Carcharhinus amblyrhynchos. The sequence continues at coordinate 245,589 of NW_027649858.1, forward strand.
TCTGGGTCTCTGTGTCTCTGAGTCTCTGAGTCTCTGTGTCTCTGCGTCTCTGAGTCTCTGAGTCTCTGTGTCTCTGGGTCTCTGGGTCTCTGAGTCTCTGAGTATCTGTGTCTCTGGGTCTCTGGGTCTCTTAGCCTCCTAGACTCTATGTCTCTGAGTCTCTGAGTCTCTGTGTCTCTGAGTCTCTGAGTCTCTGTGTCTCTGGGTCTCTGTGTCTCTGAGTCTCTGTGCCTCTGGGTCTCTGTGTCTCTGAGTCTCTAGGTCTCTGTGTCTCTGCATCTCTGAGCCTCTGTGTGTCTGCGTCTCTGTGTCTCTGCGTCTCTGAGTCCCTGAGTCTCTGAGCCTCTGTGTCTCTGCGTCTCCGTGTTTCTGTGTCTCTGTGTCTCTGAGTCTCTGGGTCTCTGGGTCTCTGTGTCTCTGAGTCTCTGGGTCTCTGTGTCTCTGAGCATCTGTGTATCTGCGTCTCTGAGTCTTTGATCCTCTGTGTCTCTGTGCCTCTGAGTCCCTGAGCCTCTGTGTCTCTGCGTCTCTGAGTCTCTGAGTCTCAGAGTTTCTGAGCCTCTGTGTCTCCTCGTCTCTGAGTCTCTGAGCCTCTGTGTCTCTGGGTCTCTGTGTCTCTGAGTCTCTGGGTCTCTGGGTCTCTGTACCTCTGAGCCTCGATGTCTCTGAGTCTCTGTGTCTCTGAGTCTCTGTGTCTCTGGGTCTCTGCGTCTCTGAGTCTCTGGGTCTCTGTGTCTCTGAGTCTCTGGGTCTCTGTGTCTCTGCGTCTCTGAGCCTCTGTGTGTCTGCGTCTCTGAGCCTCTGTGTGTCTGCGTCTCTGAGTCCCTGCGTCTCTGAGCCTCTGTGTGTCTGCGTCTCTGAGCCTCTGTGCCCCTGCGTCTCCGTGTTTCTGTGTCTCTGAGTCTCTGAGCCTCTGTGTCTCTGCGTCTCTGAGTCTCTGAGTCTCTGAGTTTCTGAGCCTCTGTGTCTCTGCGTCTCCTCGTCTCTGAGCCTCTGTGTCTCTGTGCCACTGAGCGTCTGTGTCTCTGCGTCTCTGAGCCTCTGAGTCTCTGCGTCTCTGTGTCTCTGTGTCTTGGGTATCTGAGTCCCTGTGTCTCTAGTCTCAGTGTCTCTGAGTCTCGGGGTCTCTGAGTCTCTGTTTCTCTGGGTCTCTGAGTCTCTGGGTCTCTGAGCCTCTGAGCCTCTATGTCTCTGTGTCTCTGAGTCTCTGTGTCTCTGAGTCTCTGAGTCTCGGGGTCTCTGAGTCTCTGCGTCTCTGCGTCTCTGGGCCTCAGTGTCTCTGCGTCTCAGGGTCTCTGCGTCTCAGTGTCTCAGTGTCTCTACGTCTCAGGGTCTCTGCGTCTCTGCGTCTCTAGGTCTCAGTGTCTCTGCGTCTCAGGATCTCTGCGTCTCTGGGTCTCTGCGTCTCTGCGTATCTGCGTCTCTGCGTCTCTGGGTCTCAGTGTCTTTGCGTCTCAGGGTCTCTGCGTCTCTGCGTCTCTGGGTCTCAGTGTCTCTGTGTCTCAGGGTCTCTGCGTCTCTGCGTCTCAGGGTGTCTGCCTCTCAGGATCTCTGCGTCTCCGCTTCTCTGAGTCTCTGTGTCTCAGTGTCTCTGCGTCTCAGTGTCTCTGCGTCTCAGTGTCTCAGCGTCTCAGTTACTCTGCATCTCTGGGTCTCAGCGTCTATGCGTCTCAGAGTCTTTGGGTCTCTGCGTCTCAGAGTGTCTGCGTCTCAGAGTGTCTGCGTCTCAGAGTCACTGCATCTCAGAGTCACTGCGTCTCAGTGCCTCTGCGTCTCTGCGTCTCAGTGTCTCTGCCTCTCAGGATCTCTGCGTCTCTGCGTCTCAGAGTCTCTGTGTCTCAGTGTCTCTGCGTCTCAGTGTCACTGCATCTCTGCGTCGCTGCGTCTCTGTGTCTCAGAGTCTCTGCATCTCAGAGTCTCTGCGTCTCAGTGCCTCTGCGTCTTTTCGCCTCTCTGTCCCAGGGTGTCTGCGCCTCAGCGTCTCTGCGTCTCAGTGTCTCTGCACCTCAGTGTCTCTGCGTCTCTGGGTCTCAGTGTCTCTACGTCTCAGGGTCTCTGCGTCTCTGCGACTCTGGGTCTCAGTGTCTCTGCGTCTCTGCGTCTCAGGGTCTCGACGCCTCTGCGCCTCAGAGTCTCTGAGTCTCTGCGTCTCTGGGTCTCTGGGTCTCAGTGTCTCTGCGTCTCTGGGTCTCAGTGTCTCTGCGTCTCAGGGTCCGTGCGTCTCTGCGTCTCACGGCCTCTGCGTCTCTGCGTCTCAGATTCTCTGAGTCTCTGCGTCTCTGGGTCTCAGTGTCTCTGAACCTCAGAGTCTCTGGGTCTCAGTGTCTCTGCGTCTCAGAGTCTCTGCATCTCAGAGTCTCTGCGTTTCAGTGTCTCTGCGTCTCTGCACCTCAGAGTCTCTGCATCTCTGAGTCTCAGTGTCACTGCGTCTGAGAGACTCTGTGTCTCAGTGTCTCTGCGTCTCAGTGTCTCTGCGTCTCAGAGTCTCTGCGTCTCAGTGTCTCTGAGTCTCAGAGTCTCTGCGTCTCAGAGTCTCTGCGTCTCAGTGTCTCTGCGTCTCAGTGTCACTGAGTCTCTGCGTCTCTGTGTCTCAGAGTCTCTGCGTCTCAGTGTCTCTGCGTCTCTGCGTCTCAGTGTCTCTGCGTCTCTGTGTCTCTGGGTTGCAGCGTCTCAGAGTCTCTGCGTCTCAGTGTCCCAGCGGCTCAGAGTCTTTGCGTCTCATTGTCTCTGCGTCTCTGCATCTCTGGGTCTCAGTGTCTCTGCGTCTCTGGGTTTCAGTGTCTCTGCGTCTCAGTTTCTCTGCGTCTCTGTGTCTCTGCGTCTCTGCGTATCAGAGTCTCGGCGTCTCAGTGTCTCTGCGTCTCAGTTTCTCTGCGTCTCTGCGTCTCAGAATCTCTGCGTCTCAGTCTCTCTGCGCCTCAGGGTCTCTGCGTCTCTGCGTCTCTGTGTCTCAGAGTCTCTGTGTCTCAGTGTCTCTGCGTCTCAGAGTCTCTGCGTCTCTGCGTCTCTGTGTCTCACGGTCTCTGCGTCTCTGGGTCTCAGTGTCTCTGCGTCTCAGAGTCTCTGCGTCCCTGCAGCCCAGGGTCTCTGCATCTCAGCGTCTCTGCGTCTCAGTGTCGTTGTGTCTCTGCGTTTCTGGGTCTCAGTTTCTCTACGTCTCAGGGTCTCTGCCTCTCTGGGTCTCAGTGTCTCTGGGTCTCAGTGTCTCTGCATCTCAGTGTCTCTGGGTCTCTGCGTCTCAGTGTCTCTGCGTCTCAGAGTCTCTGCGTCCCTGCAGCCCAGGGTCTCTGCATCTCAGCGTCTCTGCGTCTCAGTGTCGTTGCGTCTCTGCGTTTCTGGGTCTCAGTGTCTCTACGTCTCAGGGTCTCTGCCTCTCTGGGTCTCAGTGTCTCTGCCTCTCTGGGTCTCAGTGTCTCTGCGTCTCTGGGTCTCAGTGTCTCTGCATCTCAGTGTCTCTGCGTCTCTGTGTCTCAAAGTCTCTGAGTCTCAGCTTCGGTGCGTCTCAGAGTCTCTGCGTCTCAGCGTCTCTGTGTCTCTGTGTCTTTGTGCCTCAGAGTCTCTGCGTGTCAGTGTCACTGCGTCTCTGCATCTCTGTGTCTCAGTGTCTCTGTGTCTCTGGGTCTCAGTGTCTCTGCTTCTCAGTGTCTCTGCGTCTCAGTGTCTGCGTCTCAGTGTCTCTGCATCTCAGCATCTCTGCATCTCTGCATCTCAGTGTCTCTGCATCTCTGCGTCTCTGGGTTGCAGCGTCTCAGAGTCTCTGCATCTCATTGTCTCTGCGTCTCTGCATCTCTGCGTATCAGAGTCTCTGCGTCTCAGTGTCTCTGCGTCTCAGTGTCTCTGCGTCTCAGTGTCTCTGCGTCTCTGTGTCTCAGAGTCTCGGCGACTCAGTGTCTCTGCGTCTCCGTTTCTCTGCGTCTCTGCGTCTCAGAATCTCTGCGTCTCAGTCTCTCTGCGCCTCAGGGTCTCTGCGTCTCTGCGTCTCTGTGTCTCAGAGTCTCTGCATCTCAGTGTCTCTGCGTCTCAGAGTCTCTGCGTCTCTGCATCTCTGTGTCTCACGGTCTCTGCGTCTCTGGGTCTCAGTGTCACTGCGTCTCAGGGTCTCTGAGTCTCAGAGTCTCTGCGTCTCTGCAGCCCAGGGTCTCTGCATCTCAGCGTCTCTGCGTCTCAGTGTTGTTGCGTCTCTGCGTTTCTGGGTCTCAGTGTCTCTACGTCTCAGAGTCTCTGAGTCTCTGCGTCTCACAGTCATCTGGGTCTCATTATCTCTGCGTCTCAGCGTCTCTGCGTTGCAGAGTCTCTGGGTCTAAGTGTCTCTGCGTCCCTGCGTCGCAGAGTCTCTGGTTCTCAGTGTCTCTGCGTCCCTGCGTCTCAGAGTCTCTGTGTCTCACAGTCATCTGGGTCTCATTATCTCTGCGTCTCAGCGTCCCTGCGTCTCTGCATTTCTGGGAATCAGTGTCTTTGCCTCTCAGGGTCTCTGCGTCTCTGCGTCTCAGAGCCTCTGCGTCTCTGCGTCCCTGCGTCCCTGCGTCTCAGGGTCTCTGCGTCTCAGAGTCTCTGGGTCTCAGTGTCTCTGCGTCTCAGAGTCTCTGGATCTCAGTGTCGCTGTGCCGCAGTGTCTCTGCGTCTCTGGGACTCTGTGTTTCTGCGTCTCAGGATCTGTGCGTCTCTGCGTCTCTGTGTCTCAGACTCTCTGAGTCTCTGCGTCTCTGCGTCTCTGGATCTCAGTGTCTCTGTGCCTCAGTGTCTCTGCGTCTCTGGGACTCTGTGTTTCTGCGTCTCAGTGTCTCTGCGTCTCAGAGTCTCTGCTTTTCTGCGTCTCAGAGTCTCTACGTCTCTGCGTCTCTGTGTCTCAGAGCCTCTGCGTCTCTGCGTCTCTGGGTCTCACTGTCTCTGCGCCTCAGTGCCTCTGCATCTCAATGTCACTGTGTTTCTGAGTCTCTGTGTCTCAGTTTCTCAGAGCCTCTGCGTCTCAGTGTCTCTATGTCTCAGGGTCTCTGCGTCTCTGGGTCTCAGTGTCTCTGCGCCTCTGCGTCTCAGGGTGTCTGCATCTCTGCGTCTCAGATTCTCTGAGTCTCTGCACCCCTGCGTCTCTGGGACCTGTGTCTCTACATCTCAGGGTCTCTACGTCTCAGTGTCTCTGCAACTCATTGTCACTGTGTCTCTGCGTCTCTGCGTCTCTGTACCCCTGCGTCTCAGGGTCTCTGTGTCTCTGCGTCTCAGGGTCTCTACGCCTCTGGGTCTCAGAGTCTCTTAGTCGCTGCGTCTCTGCGCCTCTGGGTCTCAGTGTCTCTGCGTCTCAGGGTCTCTCTGTCTCTGGGTCTCAGTGTCTCTGCGTCTCTGGGTCTCAGTGTCTCTGAACCTCAGATTCTCTGCGTCTCTGCGTCCCTACGTCTCAGGGACTCTGCGTCTCAGAGTCTCTGGGTCTCAGGGTCTCTGCGTCTCAGAGTCTCTGCGTCTCAGAGTCTCTGCGTCTCAGAGTCTCTGCGTCTCAGAGTCTCTGCGTCTCTGCGTCCCTGCGTCCCTGCGTCTCAGGGTCTCTGCGTCTCAGAGTCTCTGGGTCTCAGTGTCTCTGTGTCTCAGAGTCTCTGGGTCTCATTGTCTCTGTGTCTCAGGGTCTCTGCGTCTCTGCATCTCAGAGTCTCTGCGTCTCAGAGTCTCTGCGTCTCAGGGTCTCTACGCCTTTGCATCTCAGAGTCTCTGAGTCTCTGAGTCTCTGAGTCTCTGCGTCTCTGAGTCTCTGCGTCTCTGCGTCTCTGAGTCTCTGCGTCTCTGAGTCTCTGCGTCTCTGGGTCTCTGAGTCTCTGCGTCTCTGAGTCTCTGCGTCTCTGGGTCTCAGGATCTCTGCGTCTCTGCGCCTCAGGTCTCTGCATCTCTGCGTCTCAGATTCTCTGAGTCTCTGCGTCTCTGCGTCTCTGGGACCTGTGTCTCTGCGTCTCAGGGTCACTACGTCTCTGCGTCTCAGAGTCTCTGCGTCTCAGTGTCTCTGCAACCCAGTGTCACTGTGTCTCTGCATCCCTGCGTCTCTGCGTCTCTGCGTCTCTGCACCTCTGCGTCTCAGGGTCTCTGCATCTCTGCGTCTCAGGGTCTCTATGCCTCTGCGTCTCAGAGTCTCTTAGTCTCTGGATGAGTATATGGGGTTTAATGAGATTGAGGGTTATGGATCGGTCTGTAGGTTTGTAGGTGATGATGTGATCGGCGCAACTTGTGGGCCGAAGGGCCTGTTTGTGCTGTAGTGTTCTATGTTCTATGTTCTATGTTCTGCGTCTCTGGGTCTCAGTGTCTCTGCGTCTCAGGGACTCTGCGTCTCTGCGTCTCAGGGTCTCTGCGTCTCTGGATCTCAGTGTCGCTGTGCCTCAGTGTCTCTGCGTCTCTGCGTCTCTGGGACTCTGTGTTTCTGCGTCTCAGGGTCTGTGCGTCTCTGCGTCTCTGTGTCTCAGTCTCTCTGAGTCTCTGCGTCTCTGGATCTCAGTGTCTCTGTGCCTCAGTGTCTCTGCGTCTCTGGGACTCTGTGTTTCTGCGTCTCAGAGTCTCTGCTTTTCTGCGTCTCAGAGTCTCTACGTCTCAGTGTCACTGCGTCTCAGTTTCACTGTGTCTCTGAGTCTCTGTGTCTCAGGGTCTCTGCATCTCTGCGTCTCTGGGCCTCACTGTCTCTGCGCCTCAGAGTCCCTGCGTCTCTGCGTCTCAGGGTCACTGCGTCTCTACGTCTCTGCTTCTCTGTGCCTCAGCCTCTCTGCCTCTCTGCGTCTCAGTGTCTCTGCGTCTCTGGGTCTCAGTGTCTCTGGGTCTCAGTGTCTCTGCGTCTCAGAGTCTCTGCGTCTCTACGTCTCAGGGTCTGTGCGTCTCTGCGTCTCTGTGTCTCAGACTCTCTTAGTCTCTGCGTCTCTGCGTCTCTGGATCTCAGTGTCTCTGTGCCTCAGTGTCTCTGCGTCTCTGGGACTCTGTGTTTCTGCGTCTCAGGGTCTCTGCGTCTCTACGTCTCTGCGTCTCAGTGTCTTTGTGCCTCAGTGTCTCTGCGTCTCTGGGACTCTGTGTTTCTGCGTCTCAGGGTCTCTGCGTCTCTGCGTCTCAGAGTCTCTACTTCTCAGTGTCACTGCATCTCAGTTTCACTGTGTCTATGCGCCTCTGTGTCTCAGGGTCTCTGCGTCTCTGGGCCTCACTGTCTCTGCGTCTCAGTGTCGCTGCGTCTCTGCGTCTCAGCCCCTCTGCCGATCTGCGTCTCGGTCTCTGCGTCTCAGTGTCTCTGTGTCTCAGAGTCTCTGCGTCTCAGTGTCTCTGCGTCTCTGGGTCCCAGGGTCTCTGTGTCTCAGCGTCTCTACATCTCAGCCTCTCAGGGTCTCTGCATCTCTGCATCTCAGATTCTCCGAGTCTCTGCGTCTCTGTGTCTCAGTGTCTCAGAGTCTCTGCGTCTCTGCGTCCCTACGTCTCAGGGACTCTGCGTCTCAGAGTCTCTGGGTCTCAGAGTCTCTGCGTCTCAGTGTCTCCGCGTCTCAGAGTCTCTGCGTCTCTGCGTCCCTACGTCTCAGGGACTCTGCGTCTCAGAGTCTCTGGGTCTCAGAGTTTCTGCGTCTCTGCATCTCTGGGTCTCAGGGTCTTTGCCTCTCAGGGTCTCTGCGTCTCAGAGCCTCTGCGTCTCAGAGTCTCTGCGTCTCAGAGTCTCTGCGTCTCAGCGTCCCTGCGTCTCAGGGTCTCTGCGTCGCTGAGTCTCTGGGTTTCAGTGTCTCTGCGTCTCAGAGTCTCTGCGTCTCACAGTCTCTGGGTCTCATTGTCTCTGCGCCTCAGCGTCTCTGCGTCTCTGTGTCTCAGAGTCTCGGCGTCTCAGGGTCTCTGCATCTCTGCGTCTCAGGGTCTCTGCGTCTCTGCATCTCAGAGCCTCTGCGTCTCAGTGACTCTGTGTCTCTGCGTCTCAGAATCTCTGCCTCTCTGCGTCTCAGGGTCTCTCCGTCTCTGCGCCTCTGGTTCTCTGGGTCTCAGTGTCTCTGCGTCTCCGAGTCTCTGCGTCTCAGGATCTCTGCGTCTCAGTGTCTCTGCGTCTCTGGGTCTCAGGGTATCTGCATCTCACGTTCCCTGCCTCTCTGCGCCCGTGCGTCTCAGGGTCACTGCATCGCAGAGTCTCTGGGTCTCAGTGTCTCTGCGTCTCTGCGTCTCAGAGTCTCTGCGTCTCACAGTCTCTGGGTCTCATTATCTCTGCGTCTCAGCGTCTCTGCGTCTCTGCATCTCTTGCTCTCAGTGTCTTTGCCTCTCAGGGTCTCTGCGTCTCAGAGCCTCTGCGGCTCAGAGTCTCTGTGTCTCTGCGTCCCGGCGTCTCAGGGTCTCAGCGTCTCAGCGTCCCTGAGTCTCAGGGTCTCTGCGTCTCAGCGTCTCTGCGTCTCAGAGTCTCTGCGTCTCAGAGTCTCTGGGTGTCTGCGTCTCAGGGTCTCTCCGTCTCTGCATCTCTGGTTCTCAGTGTCTCTGCGTCTCAGAGTTTCTGTGTCTCTGCGTCTCAGTATCTCTGCGTCTCAGTGTCTCTGCGTCTCTGCGTCTCAGAGTGTCTGCGTCTCAGAGTCTCTGCGTCTCAGTGTCTCTGCCTCTCAGGGTCTTTGCGTCTCTGCATCTCAGAGTCTCTGCGTCTCAGTGTCTCTGCGTCTCTGGGTCTCAGTGTCTCTGCCTCTCAGGGTCTTTGCGTCTCTGCATCTAAGAGTCTCTGCGTCTCTGGTTCTCTGGGTCTCAGTGTCTCTGCGTCTCAGAGTGTCTGCGTCTCAGCGTCTCAGCGTCTCAGCGTCTCAGAGTCTCTGCGACTCTGGGTCTCAGTGTCTCTGCGTCTCCGCCTCTCTGCGTCTCTGTGTCTCAGGGTCAATGCGTCTCATTGTCTCTGTGTCTCAGCATCTCTACGTGTCTGCATCTTTGGGTGTCTGTGTCTCTGGCTCTCTGAGTCTCTGCGTCTCAGAGCCTCTGCATCTCAGAGTCTCTGCGTCTGAGAGTCTCTGCTTCTCTGCGTCTCAGGGTCTCTGCATCTCAGAGTCTCTGCGTCTGAGAGTCTCTGCATCTCAGAGTCTCTGCTTCTCTGCGTCTCAGGGTCTCTGCGTCTCAGAGTGTCTGCGTCTCAGAGTCTCTGCGTCTCAGAGTGTCTGCGTCTCAGAGTCACTGCGTCTCAGCGTCTCTGCCTCTCAGCACCTCTGCGTCTCTGGGTCTCAGTGTCTCTGCCTCTCAGGGTCTCTGCGTCTCTGCATCGAAGAGTCCCTGCTTTCTGCGCCTCAGCAGCTCAGGGTCTCTGCATCTCTGCGTCTCAGAATCTCTGCGTCTCAGAGTGTCTGCGTCTCTGCGTCTCAGCGTCTCAGAGTCTCTGCGTCTCTGGGTCTCAGTGTCTCTGCGTCTCCGCCTCTCTGCGTCTCTGGTTCTCTGGGTCTCAGTGTCCCTGCGTCTCAGAGTTTCTGCGTCTCAGGATCTCTGCGTCTCAGTGTCTCTGCGTCCCTGCGTCTCTGGGTCTAAGAGTCTCTGCGTCTCAGGTTCTCTGTGTCTCTGTGTCCCTGCGTCTCAGGGTCTCTGCGTCTCAGAGTCTGGGTCTCAGTGTCTCTGCGTCTCAGAGCCTCTGCGTTTCAGCTTCTGTGCGTCTCAGCGTCTGAGGGTCTCTGCGTCTCTGGGTCTCAGTGTCTCTGCGTCTCCGCCTCTCTGCGTCTCTGGTTCTCTGGGTCTCAGTGTCTCTGTGTCTCAGTTTCTGCGCCTCTGTGTCTCTGCGTCTCAGAGTCTCAGGATCTCTGCGTCTCTGGGTCTCAGTGTCTCTGCATCTCCGCCTCTCTGCGTCTCAGGTTCTCTGCGTCTCTGCGTCTCAGGGTCTCTCCGTCTCTGCGTCTCTGGCTCTCTGGGTCTCAGTGTCTATGCGTCTACCGGTCTCAGAGACTCTGCGTCTCTGCGACTCTGCGTCTCTGCGTCTCTGCGTTTCTCGGTCCCAGTGTCTCTGCGTCTCAGAGTCTCTGCGTCTCTGGGTCTCAGTGTCTCTGCGTCTCAGTGTCCCTGCGTCTCTGAGTCTCAGGGTCTCTGCGTCTCTGCGTCTCAGCGTCTCTGCGTCTCAGAGTTTCAGCCTCTCAGTGTCTCTGCGTCTCAGGGTCTCTGCGTCTCAGGGTCTCTGCGTCTCTGCGTCTCTGCGTCTCTGTGTCTCTGCGTCTCTGGGTCTCTGTGTCTCTGTGTCTCTGCGTCTCAGGGTCTCTGCGTCTCTGGGTCTCTGTGTCTCTGCGTCTCAGGGTCTCTGCGTCTCTGCGTCTCTCCGTCTCTGCGTCTCAGGGTCTCTACGCATCTGCGTCTCAGGGTCTCTACGTCTCTGCGTCTCTGCATCTCTGGGTCTCAGTGTCTCTATGTCTCAGGGTCTCTGCGTCTTTGCATCTCAGGGCCTCTGCGTCTCTGTGTCTCAGACTCTCTGAGTCTCTGCGTCTCTGCGTCTCTGTGTCTCAGAGCCTCTGCGTCTCTGCGCCTCAGGGTCTCTGCGTCTCAGGGTCTCTCCGTCTCTGCGTCTCTGGTTCTCTGGGTCTCAGTGTCTCTGCGTCTCAGAGTTATTACGACTCTGTGTCTCTGCGTCTCAGGGTCTCTGCGTCTCTTCGTCTCAGAGTCTCAGGATCTCTGCGCCTCAGTGTCTCTGCGTCCCTGCGTCTCTGGGTCTCAGGGTCTCTGCGTCTCAAGTTCTCTGTGTCTCTGCGTCCCTGCGTCTCAGGGTCTCTGCATCTCAGAGTCTCTGGGTCTCAGCGTCTCTGCGTCTCAGAGTCTCTGCGTCTCAGTGTCTCTGCGTCTCAGAGTCTCTGCGTCTCAGCGTCTCAGCGTCTCAGCGTCTCAGAGTCTCTGCGTCTCAGTGTCTCTGCGTCTCAGAGTCTCTGCGTCTCAGTGTCTCTGCGTCTCAGTGTCTCTGCGTCTCAGAGTCTCTGCGTCTCTGCGTCTCTGCGTCTCAGAGTCTCTGCGTCTCAGTGTCTCTGCGTCTCAGAGTCTCTGCGTCTCAGCGTCTCTGCGTCTCAGAGTCTCTGCGTCTCAGTGTCTCTGCGTCTCAGAGTCTCTGCGTCTCTGCGTCTCAGCGTCTCAGCGTCTCAGAGTCTCAGCGTCTCAGAGTCTCTGCGTCTCAGTGTCTCTGCGTCTCAGCGTCTCTGCGTCTCAGAGTCTCTGCGTCTCAGTGTCTCTGCGTCTCAGAGTCTCTGCGTCTCAGTGTCTCTGCGTCTCAGTGTCTCTGCGTCTCTGCGTCTCTGCGTCTCAGAGTCTCTGCGTCTCAGTGTCTCTGCGTCTCAGAGTCTCTGCGTCTCAGTGTCTCTGCGTCTCAGTGTCTCTGCGTCTCTGCGTCTCTGCGTCTCAGAGTCTCTGCGTCTCAGCGTCTCTGCGTCTCAGAGTCTCTGCGTCTCAGTGTCTCTGCGTCTCAGAGTCTCTGCGTCTCAGCGTCTCAGAGTCTCTGCGTCTCAGAGTCTCTGCGTCTCAGTGTCTCTGCGTCTCAGAGTCTCTGCGTCTCAGTGTCTCTGCGTCTCAGAGTCTCTGCGTCTCTGCGTCTTAGCGTCTCAGCGTCTCAGAGTCTCTGCGTCTCAGAGTCTCTGCGTCTCAGCGTCTCTGCGTCTCAGTGTCTCTGCATCTCAGCGTCTCTGCGTCTCAGAGTCTCTGCGTCTCAGTGTCTCTGCGTCTCAGAGTCTCTGCGTCTCTGCGTCTTAGCGTCTCAGCGTCTCAGAGTCTCTGCGTCTCAGAGTCTCTGCGTCTCAGAGTCTCTGCGTCTCAGCGTCTCAGCGTCTCTGCGTCTCAGTGTCTCTGCGTCTCAGCGTCACTGCGTCTCAGAGTCTCTGCGTCTCAGTGTCTCTGCGTCTCAGAGTCTCTGCGTCTCTGCGTCTTAGCGTCTCAGCGTCTCAGAGTCTCTGCGTCTCAGAGTCTCTGCGTCTCAGAGTCTCTGCGTCTCAGCGTCTCTGCGTCTCAGTGTCTCTGCGTCTCAGCGTCTCTGCGTCTCTGTGTCTCTGAGTCTCTGAGTCTCTGGGTCTCTGTGTCTCTGAGTCTCTAGGTCTCTGTGTCTCTGCATCTCTGAGCCTCTGTGTGTCTGCGTCTCTGAGCTTCAGTGTCTCTGCGTCTCTGAGTTCCTGAGTCTCTGAGCCTCTGTGTCTCTGTGTCTCTGAGTCTCTGAGTCTCTGTGTCTCTGTGTCTCTGAGTCTCTGAGCATCTGTGTCTCTGAGTCTCCGTGTCGCCGAGTCTCTGGGTCACTGAGCCTTTGTGTCTCTGCGTATCTGAGTCTCTGAGTCTCTGAGACTCTTAGACTCTATGTCTCGGAGCCTCTGAGCCTCTGTGTCTCTGCGTCTCTGAGTCTCTGAGTCTCTGAGCATTTGTGTCTCTAGGTCTCTGGGTCTCTGTGTCTCTGTGTCTCTGAGCATGTGTCTCGGCGTCTCTGAGTCTCTGTGTCTCTGAGCCTCCTAGACTCTATGTCTCTGAGTCTCTGAGTCTCTGTGTCTCTGAGTCTCTGAGTCTCTGTGTCTCTGGGTCTCTGGGTCTCTGTGTCTGAGTCTCTGTGTCTCTGGGTCTCTGTGTCTCTGAGTCTCTGGGTCTCTGTGTCTCTGCATCTCTGAGCCTCTGTGTCTCTGCGTCTCTGTGTTTCTGCGTCTCTGAGTCCCTGAGTCTCCGTGTTTCTGAGTCCCTGTGTCTCTGTGTCTCTATGTCTCCGGGTCTCTGTGTCTCTATGTCTCTGACCCTCTGTGTATCTGCGTCTCTGAGTCCTTGAGTCTCTATGTCTCTGAGTCTCTGTGTCTCTGTGTCTCTGCGTCTCCGTGATTCTGAGTCTTTGTGTCTCTGGGTCTTTGTGTCTCAATGTCTCTGTGTCTCTGTGTCTCTGAGTCTCTGGGTCTCTGTGTCTATGGGTCTCTGTGTCTCTGAGTCTCTGTGTATCTGTTTCTCTGGGTCTCTGTGTCTCTGAGTCTCTGGGTCTCTGTGTCTCTGTGTCTCTGAGTCCCTGAGCTTCTGTGTCTCTGCGTCTCTGAGTCTCAGAGTTTCTGAGCCTCTGTGTCTCCTCGTCTCTGAGTCTCTGAGTCTCTGTGTCTCTGCATCTCTCCGTCTCTGTGTCTCTGGTTCTCTGAGTCCCTGTGTCTCTGAGTCTCAGTGACTCTGAGTCTCTGAGCCTCTGTGTTTCTGCGTCTCTGTGTTTCTGAGTCTCTATGTCTCTGGGTCTCTGTGTCTCTGTGTCTCTGGGTCTCTGTGTCTCTGAGTGTCTGGGTCTCTGTGTATGTACGTCTCTGAGCATCTGTGCCTCTGAGTCTCTGAGTCTCTGTGTCTCTGGTTCTCTGAGTCCCTGTGTCTCTGAGTCTCAGTGACTCTGAGTCTCTGAGCCTCTGTGTTTCTCCGTCTCTGTGTTTCTGAGTCTCTATGTCTCTGGGTCTCTGTGTCTCTGTGTCTCTGGGTCTCTGTGTCTCTGAGTGTCTGGGTCTCTGTGTATGTACGTCTCTGAGCATCTGTGCCTCTGAGTCTCTGAGTCTCTGTGTCTCTGGGTCTCTGTGTCTCTGAGTCTCTGAGTCTCTGTGTCTCTGAGTCTCTGGGTCTCTGTGTCTCTGGGTTTCTGTGTCTCTGAGTCTCTGGGTCTCTATGTCTCTGAGTGTCTGGGTCTCTGTGTATCTGCGTCTCTGAGCCTCTGTGTCTCTGCGTCTCTGAGTCTCTGTGTCTGTGTGTCTCTGAGTCTCTGAGCCTCTGTGTCTCTGCGTCTCTAAGTCTCTGAGTCTCTGAGCATCTGTGTCTCTGAGTCTCCGTGTCGCTGAGTCGCTGAGTCTCTGAGTCACTGAGCCTCTGTGTCTCTGCGTCTCTGAATCTCTGAGCCTCTGTGTCTCTGCGTCTCTGTCTTTCTGAGTCTCTGTGTCTCTGAGCCTCTGTGTCCCTGTGTCTCTGGGTCTCTGTGCCTCTGAGTCTCTGTGCCTCTGTGTCTCTGCGTCTCTGAGTCTCTGAGCCTCTGTGTCTCTGCGTCTCTGTGTCTCTGTGTCTCTCAGTCTCCGTGTCGCTGTGTTTCTGAGTCTCTGTGTCTCTGGGTCTCTGAGCCTCTGTGTCTCTGAGTCTATGAGTCTCTATGTGTCTATGTCCCTGTGTCTCTGAGTCTCCATGTCGCTGAGTCTATGATTCTCTATGTCTCTGAGTCTCTGAGTCTCTGTGTCTCTCTGTCTCTGTGTCTCTGTGTCTCTGTGTTTCTGAGTCTCTGAGTCTCTGTGTCTCTGAGTCTCTGAGCCTCTGTGTCTCTGCGTCTCTGAGTCTCTGAGTCTCTGAGCATCTGTGTCTCAGCATCTCTGAGACTCTGTGTCTCTGTGTCTCTGAGTCTCTGAGTCTCTGAGCATCTGTGTCTCTGAATCTCCGTGTCGCTGAGTCTCTGAGTAACTGAGCATTTCTGTCTCTGCGTCTCTGAATCTCTGAGCCTCTGTGTCTCTGCGTCTCTGTCTTTCTGAGTCTCTGTGTCTCTGAGCCTCTGTGTCCCTGTGTCTCTGGGTCTCTGTGCCTCTGAGTCTCTGGCCTCTGTGTCTCTGCGTCTCTGAGTCTCTGAGCCTCTGTGCCTCTGCGTCTCTGTGTCTCTGTGTCTCTCAGTCTCCGTGTCACTGTGTTTCTGAGTCTCTGTGTCTCTGGGTCTCTGAGCCTCTGTGTCTCTGAGTCTATGAGTCTCTATGTGTCTATGTCCCTGAGTCTCTGAGTCTCCATGTCGCTGAGTCTATAATTCTCTATGTCTCTGAGTCTCTGAGTCTCTGTGTCTCTCTGTCTCTGTGTCTCTGTGTTTCTGAGTCTCTGAGTCGCTGTGTCTCTGAGTCTCTGAGCCTCTGTGTCTCTGCGTCTCTGAGTCTCTGAGTCTCTGAGCATCTGTGTCTCAGCATCTCTGAGACTCTGTGTCTCTGTGTCTCTGAGTCTCTGAGTCTCTGAGCATCTGCGTCTCTGAATCTCCGTGTCGCTGAGTCTCTGAGTAACTGAGCATTTCTGTCTCTGCGTCTCTGTGTCACTGGGTCTCTGAGACTCTTAGACTCTATGTCTCTGAGTCTCTGAGTCTCTGTGTCTCTGCGTCTCTGTGTCTCTGTGTCTTTGAGCCTCTGTGTCTCTGCGTCTCTGTGTTTCTGAGTCTCTGTGTCTCTGGGTCTCTGTGTCTCTGTGTCTCTGGATCTCTGTGTCTCTGAGTCTCTGAGCCTCTGTGTCTCTGAGTCTCTGAGCATCTGTGCCTCTGAGTCTCCGTGTCGCTGAGTCTCTGAGTCACTGAGCCCCTGTGTCTCTGCGTCTCTGAGTCTCTGGGTCTCTGAGTCTCTGAGCATCTGTGCCTCTGAGTCTCCGTGTCGCTGAGTCTCTGAGTCACTGAGCCCCTGTGTCTCTGCGTCTCTGAGTCTCTGTGTCTCTGAGTCTCTGAATCTATGAGTCTTTGTGTGTCTGGGTCTCTGTGTCTTTGTGTCTCTGAGTCTCTAAGCCTGTGTCTCTGCGTCTCTGAGTCTCTGGTTCTCTGAGCCTCCTAGACTCTATGTCTCTGAGTCTCTGAGTCTCTGTGTCTCTGAGTCTCTGAGTCACTGTGTCTCTGGGTCTCTGTGTCTCTGGGTCTCTGTGTCTCTGAGTCTCTGTGTCTCTGGGTCTCTGTGTCTCTGAGTCTCTATGTCTCTGGGTCTCTGTGTCTCTGAGTCTCTGTGTCTCTGGGTCTCTGTGTCTCTGAGTCTCTGTGTCTCGGCATCTCTGAGTCTCTGGGTCTCTGAGCCTCCTAGACTCTATGTCTCTGAGTCTCTGAGTCTCTGTGTCTCTGAGTCTCTGAGTCTCTATGTCTCTGGGTCTCTGTGTCTCTGAGTCTCTGTGTCTCTGGGTCTCTGTGTCTCTGCATCTCTGAGCCTCTGTGTGTCTGCGTCTCTGAGCTTCAGTGTCTCTGCGTCTCTGTGTTCCTGAGCCTCTGAGCCTCTGTGTCTCTGCGTCTCTAAGTCTCTGAGTCTCTGAGCATCTGTGTCTCTGAGTCTCTGAGTCTCTGTGTCTCTGAGTCTCCGTGTCGCCGAGTCTCTGGGTCACTGAGCCTTTGTGTCTCTGTGTCTCTGAGTCTCTGAGCATCTGTGTCTCTGTGTCTCCATGTCGCTGAGTCTCTGAGTCACTGTGCCTCTGTGTCTCTGCGTCTCTGAGTCTCTGAGCATCTGTGTCTCTGAGTCTCCGTGTCGCCGAGTCTCTGGGTCACTGAGCCTTTGTGTCTCTGTGTCTCTGAGTCTCTGAGCATCTGTGTCTCTGAGTCTCCGTGTCGCCGAGTCTCTGGGTCACTGAGCCTTTGTGTCTCTGTGTCTCTGAGTCTCTGAGCATCTGTGTCTCTGTGTCTCCATGTCGCTGAGTCTCTGAGTCACTGTGCCTCTGTGTCTCTGCGTCTCTGAGTCTCTGTGTCTCTGTGTCTCTGTGTCTCTGAGCCTCTGAGCCTCTGTGTCTCTGCGTATCTGAGTCTCTGAGTCTCTGTGTCTCTAGGTCTCTAGGTCTCTGTGCCTCTGTGTCTCTGGGTCTCTGAGTCTCTGAATCTATGAGTCTCTTTGTCTCTGGGTCTCTGTGTCTCTGAGTCTCTGAGCGTGTGTCTCGGCGTCTCTGAGTCTCTGTGTCTCTGAGCCTCCTAGACTCTATGTCTCTGAGTCTCTGTGTCTCTGCATCTCTGAGCCTCTGTGTCTCTGCGTCTCTGTGTCTCTGCGTCTCTGAGTCCCTGAGTCTCTGAGCCTCTGTGTCTCTGCGTCTCCGTGTTTCTGAGTCTCTGTGTCTCTGTGTCTCTATGTCTCCGGGTCTCTGTGTCTCTATGTCTCTGACCCTCTGTGTATCTGCGTCTCTGAGTCCTTGAGTCTCTATGTCTCTGAGTCTCTGAGTTTCTGTGTCTCTGTGTCTCTGCGTCTCCGTGATTCTGAGTCTTTGTGTCTCTGGGTCTTTGTGTCTCAATGTCTCTGTGTCTCTGTGTCTCTGAGTCTCTGGGTCTCTGTGTCTATGGGTCTCTGTGTCTCTGAGTCTCTGTGTATCTGTTTCTCTGGGTCTCTGTGTCTCTGAGTCTCTGGGTCTCTGTGTCTCTGCGTCTCTGAGCATCTGTGTATCTGCGTCTCTGAGTCTTTGAGTCTCTGTGTCTCTGTGTCTCTGTGTCTCTGAGTCCCTGAGCTTCTGTGTCTCTGCGTCTCTGAGTCTCTGAGTCTCAGAGTTTCTGAGCCTCTGTGTCTCCTCGTCTCTGAGTCTCTGAGTCTCTGTGTCTCTGCATCTCTCCGTCTCTGTGTCTCTGGTTCTCAGAGTCCCTGTGTCTCTGAGTCTCAGTGACTCTGAGTCTCTGAGCCTCTGTGTTTCTGCGTCTCTGTGTTTCTGAGTCTCTATGTCTCTGGGTCTATGTGTCTCTGTGTCTCTGGGTCTCTGTGTCTCTGAGTCTCTGAGTCTCTGTGTCTCTGAGTCTCTGAGTCTCTGTGTCTCTGGTTCTCTGTGTCTCTGAGTCTCTGAGTCTCTGTGTCTCTGAGTCTCTGAGTCTCTGTGTCTCTGGTTCTCTGTGTCTCTGGTTCTCTGTGTCTCTGTGTCTCTGGGTCTCTGTGTCTCGGAGTCTCTGAGTCTCTGTGTCTCTGAGTCTCTGGGTCTCTGTGTCTCTGGGTTTCTGTGTCTCTGAGTCTCTGGGTCTCTGTGTCTCTGAGTGTCTGGGTCTCTGTGTATCTGCGTCTCTGAGCCTCTGTGTCTCTGCGTCTCTGAGTCACTGTGCCTCTGTGTCTCTGCGTCTCTAAGTCTCTGAGCCTCTGTGTCTCTGCGTCTCTGAGTCACTGAGCCTCTGTGTCTCTGCGTCTCTGTCTTTCTGAGTCTCTGTGTCTCTGAGCCTCTGTGTCTCTGTGTCTCTGGGTATCTGTGCCTCTGAGTCTCTGAGCCTCTGTGTCTCTGCGTCTCTGAGTCTCTGAGCCTCTGTGTCTCTGCGTCTCTGTCTTTCTGAGTCTCTGTATCTCTGAGCCTCTGTGTCTCTGCGTCTCTGTGTCTCTGTGTCTCTCAGTCTCCGTGTCGCTGAGCCTCTGTGTCTCTGCATCTCTGAGTCTCTGAGTCTCTGAGCATCTGTGTCTCTGAGTCTCTGAGTCTCTGAGCCTCTGAGCCTCGATGTCTCTGACTCTCTGAGTCTCTGTGTCTCTGAGTCTCTGTGTTTCTGAGTCTCTGTGTCTCTGAGTCTCTGTGTCTCTGAGTCTCTGTGTCTCTGGGTCTCTGTGTCTCTGGGTCTCTGTGTCTCTGAGTCTCTGAGTCTCTGTGTCTCTGAGTCTCTGAGTCTCTGTGTCTCTGTGACTCTATGTCTCTGAGCCTCTGTGTATCTGCGTCTCTGAGTCCTTGAGTCTCTGAGCCTCTGTGTCTCTGCGTCTCCGTGTTTCTGAGTCTCTGTGTCTCAGGGTCTCTGGGTCTCTGTGTCTCTGAGTCTCTGTGTCTCTGCGTCTCTGGGTCTCTGCGTCTCTGGGTCTCTGTGTCTCTGCGTCTCTGAGTCTCTGTGTCCCTGATTCTCCATGTCGCTGAGTCTCTGAGTCACTGAGCCTCTGCGTGTCTGGGTCTCTAAATCTCTGAGTCTCTGTGTCTCGGGGTCTCTGGGTCTCTGTGTCTCTGAGTCTCTGAGACTCTGTGTCTCAGGGTGCCTGTGTCTCTGAGTCTCTGAGACTCTGTGTCTCTGGGTCTCTGTGTCTCTGAGTCTCTGAGACTCTGTGTCTCTGGGTCTCTGTGTCTCTGAGTCTCTGAGTCTCTGTGTCTCTGCGTCTCTGAGTCTCTGAGTCTCTGTGTCTCTGCGTCTCTGAGTCTCTGAGTCTCTGTGTCTCTGGGTCTCTGGGTCTCTGAGTCTCTGAGTATCTGTGTCTCTGGGTCTCTGGGTCTCTTAGCCTCCTAGACTCTATGTCTCTGAGTCTCTGAGTCTCTGTGTCTCTGAGTCTCTGAGTCTCTGTGTCTCTGGGTCTCTGTGTCTCTGAGTCTCTGTGCCTCTGGGTCTCTGTGTCTCTGAGTCTCTAGGTCTCTGTGTCTCTGCATCTCTGAGCCTCTGTGTGTCTGCGTCTCTGTGTCTCTGCGTCTCTGAGTCCCTGAGTCTCTGAGCCTCTGTGTCTCTGCGTCTCCGTGTTTCTGTGTCTCTGTGTCTCTGAGTCTCTGGGTCTCTGGGTCTCTGTGTCTCTGAGTCTCTGGGTCTCTGTGTCTCTGAGCATCTGTGTATCTGCGTCTCTGAGTCTTTGATCCTCTGTGTCTCTGTGCCTCTGAGTCCCTGAGCCTCTGTGTCTCTGCGTCTCTGAGTCTCTGAGTCTCAGAGTTTCTGAGCCTCTCTGTCTCCTCGTCTCTGAGTCTCTGAGCCTCTGTGTCTCTGGGTCTCTGTGTCTCTGAGTCTCTGGGTCTCTGGGTCTCTGTACCTCTGAGCCTCGATGTCTCTGAGTCTCTGTGTCTGAGTCTCTGTGTCTCTGGGTCTCTGCGTCTCTGAGTCTCTGGGTCTCTGTGTCTCTGAGTCTCTGGGTCTCTGTGTCTCTGCGTCTCTGAGCCTCTGTGTGTCTGCGTCTCTGAGCCTCTGTGTGTCTGCGTCTCTGAGTCCCTGCGTCTCTGAGCCTCTGTGTGTCTGCGTCTCTGAGCCTCTGTGCCCCTGCGTCTCCGTGTTTCTGTGTCTCTGAGTCTCTGAGCCTCTGTGTCTCTGCGTCTCTGAGTCTCTGAGTCTCTGAGTTTCTGAGCCTCTGTGTCTCTGCGTCTCCTCGTCTCTGAGCCTCTGTGTCTCTGTGCCACTGAGCGTCTGTGTCTCTGCGTCTCTGAGCCTCTGAGTCTCTGCGTCTCTGTGTCTCTGTGTCTTGGGTATCTGAGTCCCTGTGTCTCTAGTCTCAGTGTCTCTGAGTCTCGGGGTCTCTGAGTCTCTGTTTCTCTGGGTCTCTGAGTCTCTGGGTCTCTGAGCCTCTGAGCCTCTATGTCTCTGTGTCTCTGAGTCTCTGTGTCTCTGAGTCTCTGAGTCTCGGGGTCTCTGAGTCTCTGCGTCTCTGCGTCTCTGGGCCTCAGTGTCTCTGCGTCTCAGGGTCTCTGCGTCTCAGTGTCTCTACGTCTCAGGGTCTCTGCGTCTCTGCGTCTCTAGGTCTCAGTGTCTCTGCGTCTCAGGATCTCTGCGTCTCTGGGTCTCTGCGTCTCTGCGTATCTGCGTCTCTGCGTCTCTGGGTCTCAGTGTCTTTGCGTCTCAGGGTCTCTGCGTCTCTGCGTCTCTGGGTCTCAGTGTCTCTGTGTCTCAGGGTCTCTGCGTCTCTGCGTCTCAGGGTGTCTGCCTCTCAGGATCTCTGCGTCTCCGCTTCTCTGAGTCTCTGTGTCTCAGTGTCTCTGCGTCTCAGTGTCTCTGCGTCTCAGTGTCTCAGCGTCTCAGTTACTCTGCATCTCTGGGTCTCAGCGTCTATGCGTCTCAGAGTCTTTGGGTCTCTGCGTCTCAGAGTGTCTGCGTCTCAGAGTGTCTGCGTCTCAGAGTCACTGCATCTCAGAGTCACTGCGTCTCAGTGCCTCTGCGTCTCTGCGTCTCAGTGTCTCTGCCTCTCAGGATCTCTGCGTCTCTGCGTCTCAGAGTCTCTGTGTCTCAGTGTCTCTGCGTCTCAGTGTCACTGCATCTCTGCGTCGCTGCGTCTCTGTGTCTCAGAGTCTCTGCATCTCAGAGTCTCTGCGTCTCAGTGCCTCTGCGTCTTTTCGCCTCTCTGTCCCAGGGTGTCTGCGCCTCAGCGTCTCTGCGTCTCAGTGTCTCTGCACCTCAGTGTCTCTGCGTCTCTGGGTCTCAGTGTCTCTACGTCTCAGGGTCTCTGCGTCTCTGCGACTCTGGGTCTCAGTGTCTCTGCGTCTCTGCGTCTCAGGGTCTCGACGCCTCTGCGCCTCAGAGTCTCTGAGTCTCTGCGTCTCTGGGTCTCTGGGTCTCAGTGTCTCTGCGTCTCTGGGTCTCAGTGTCTCTGCGTCTCAGGGTCCGTGCGTCTCTGCGTCTCACGGCCTCTGCGTCTCTGCGTCTCAGATTCTCTGAGTCTCTGCGTCTCTGGGTCTCAGTGTCTCTGAACCTCAGAGTCTCTGGGTCTCAGTGTCTCTGCGTCTCAGAGTCTCTGCATCTCAGAGTCTCTGCGTTTCAGTGTCTCTGCGTCTCTGCACCTCAGAGTCTCTGCATCTCTGAGTCTCAGTGTCACTGCGTCTGAGAGACTCTGTGTCTCAGTGTCTCTGCGTCTCAGTGTCTCTGCGTCTCAGAGTCTCTGCGTCTCAGTGTCTCTGAGTCTCAGAGTCTCTGCGTCTCAGAGTCTCTGCGTCTCAGTGTCTCTGCGTCTCAGTGTCACTGAGTCTCTGCGTCTCTGTGTCTCAGAGTCTCTGCGTCTCAGTGTCTCTGCGTCTCTGCGTCTCAGTGTCTCTGCGTCTCTGTGTCTCTGGGTTGCAGCGTCTCAGAGTCTCTGCGTCTCAGTGTCCCAGCGGCTCAGAGTCTTTGCGTCTCATTGTCTCTGCGTCTCTGCATCTCTGGGTCTCAGTGTCTCTGCGTCTCTGGGTTTCAGAGTCTCTGCGTCTCAGTGTCTCTGCGTCTCAGAGTCTCTGCGTCTCAGTGTCTCTGCGTCTCAGAGTCTCTGCGTCTCAGCGTCTCAGCGTCTCAGAGTCTCTGCGTCTCAGAGTCTCTGCGTCTCAGTGTCTCTGCGTCTCAGAGTCTCTGCGTCTCAGTGTCTCTGCGTCTCAGTGTCTCTGCGCCTCAGAGTCTCTGCGTCTCTGCGTCTTAGCGTCTCAGCGTCTCAGAGTCTCTGCGTCTCAGAGTCTCTGCGTCTCAGCGTCTCTGCGTCTCAGAGTCTCTGCGTCTCAGTGTCTCTGCGTCTCAGAGTCTCTGCGTCTCAGAGTCTCTGCATCTCTGCGTCTCAGAGTCTCTGCATCTCTGCGTCTCAGAGTCTCTGCGTCTCAGTGTCTCTGCGTCTCAGAGTCTCTGCGTCTCAGAGTCTCTGCGTCTCAGTGTCTCTGCGTCTCAGAGTCTCTGCGTCTCAGAGTTTCTGCGTCTCAGTGTCTCTGCGTCTCAGAGTCTCTGCGTCTCAGTGTCTCAGAGTCTCTGCGTCTCAGAGTCTCTGCGTCTCAGTGTCTCTGCGTCTCAGAGTCTCTGCGTCTCAGAGTCTCTGCGTCTCAGTGTCTCTGCGTCTCAGAGTCTCTGCGTCTCAGTGTCTCTGCGTCTCAGCGTCTCAGTCTCTCTGCGTCTCAGCGTCTCAGAGTCTTTGCGTCTCAGTGTCTCTGCGTCTCAGAGTCTCTGCGTCTCAGTGGTTCTGCGTCTCAGCGTCTCAGTCTCTCTGCGTCTCAGAGTCTCTGCGTCTCAGAGTCTCTGCGTCTCAGTGTCTCTGCGTCTCAGAGTCTCTGCGTCTCAGTGTCTCTGCGTCTCAGAGTCTCTGCATCTCAGTGTCTCTGCGTCTCAGAGTCTCTGCGTCTCAGTGTCTCTGCGTCTCAGTGTCTCTGCGTCTCAGAGTCTCTGCGTCTCTGCGTCTCAGCGTCTCAGAGTCTCTGCGTCTCAGAGTCTCTGCGTCTCAGTGTCTCTGCGTCTCAGAGTCTCTGCGTCTCAGTATCTCTGCGTCTCAGCGTCTCAGTCTCTCTGCGTCTCAGAGTCTCTGCGTCTCAGAGTCTCTGCGTCTCAGAGTCTCTGCGTCTCAGAGTCTCTGCGTCTCAGAGTCTCTGCGTCTCAGTGTCTCAGTGTCTCTGCGTCTCAGAGTCTCTGCGTCTCTGCGTCTCTGCGTCTCAGTGTCTCAGTGTCTCTGCGTCTCAGAGTCTCTGCGTCTCAGAGTCTCTGCGTCTCAGTGTCTCTGCGTCTCAGAGTCTCTGCGTCTCTGCGTCTCTGCGTCTCTGCGTCTCAGTGTCTCTGCGTCTCAGTGTCTCTGCGTCTCAGAGTCTCTGCGTCTCAGAGTCTCTGCGTCTCAGTGTCTCTGCGTCTCAGAGTCTCTGCGTCTCAGTGTCTCTGCGTCTCAGTGTCTCAGCGTCTCAGCGTCTCAGAGTCTCTGCGTCTCAGCGTCTCAGCGTCTCAGAGTCTCTGCGTCTCAGAGTCTCTGCGTCTCAGTGTCTCTGCGTCTCAGAGTCTCTGCGTCTCAGTGTCTCTGCGTCTCAGTGTCTCTGCGTCTCAGAGTCTCTGCGTCTCTGCGTCTTAGCGTCTCAGCGTCTCAGCGTCTCAGAGTCTCTGCGTCTCAGAGTCTCTGCGTCTCAGCGTCTCTGCGTCTCAGAGTCTCTGCGTCTCAGTGTCTCTGCGTCTCAGAGTCTCTGCGTCTCAGCGTCTCTGCGTCTCAGAGTCTCTGCGTCTCAGTGTCTCTGCGTCTCAGAGTCTCTGCGTCTCTGCGTCTCAGCGTCTCAGAGTCTCTGCGTCTCAGAGTCTCTGCGTCTCAGTGTCTCTGCGTCTCAGCGTCTCTGCGTCTCAGAGTCTCTGCGTCTCAGTGTCTCTGCGTCTCAGAGTCTCTGCGTCTCAGTGTCCCTGCGTCTCAGTGTCTCTGCGTCTCTGCGTCTCTGCGTCTCAGAGTCTCTGCGTCTCAGTGTCTCTGCGTCTCAGAGTCTCTGCGTCTCAGTGTCTCTGCGTCTCAGTGTCTCTGCGTCTCTGCGTCTCTGCGTCTCAGAGTCTCTGCGTCTCAGCGTCTCAGCGTCTCAGAGTCTCTGCGTCTCAGAGTCTCTGCGTCTCAGTGTCTCTGCGTCTCAGAGTCTCTGCGTCTTAGCGTCTCAGCGTCTCAGAGTCTCTGCGTCTCAGAGTCTCTGCGTCTCAGAGTCTCTGCGTCTCAGCGTCTCTGCGTCTCAGTGTCTCTGCGTCTCAGCGTCTCTGAGTCTCAGAGTCTCTGCGTCTCAGTGTCTCTGCGTCTCAGAGTCTCTGCGTCTCTGCGTCTTAGCGTCTCAGCGTCTCAGAGTCTCTGCGTCTCAGAGTCTCTGCGTCGCAGAGTCTCTGCGTCTCAGAGTCTCTGCGTCTCAGAGTCTCTGCGTCTCAGAGTCTCTGCGTCTCAGCGTCTCTGCGTCTCAGTGTCTCTGCGTCTCAGCGTCACTGCGTCTCAGAGTCTCTGCGTCTCAGTGTCTCTGCGTCTCAGAGTCTCTGCGTCTCTGCGTCTTAGCGTCTCAGCGTCTCAGAGTCTCTGCGTCTCAGAGTCTCTGCGTCTCAGAGTCTCTGCGTCTCAGCGTCTCTGCGTCTCAGTGTCTCTGCGTCTCAGCGTCTCTGCGTCTCAGAGTCTCTGCGTCTCAGTGTCTCTGCGTCTCAGAGTCTCTGCGTCTCTGCGTCTCAGCGTCTCAGCGTCTCAGAGTCTCTGCGTCTCAGAGTCTCTGCGTCTCAGTGTCTCTGCGTCTCAGCGTCTCTGCGTCTCAGAGTCTCTGCGTCTCAGTGTCTCTGCGTCTCAGGGTCTCTGCGTCTCAAGTTCTCTGTGTCTCTGCGTCCCTGCGTCTCAGGGTCTCTGCATCTCAGAGTCTCTGGGTCTCAGTGTCTCTGCGTCTCAGAGTCTCAGAGTGTCTGCGTCTCAGAGTCTCTGCGTTTCAACTTCTGTGCATCTCAGCGTCTCAGGGTTTCTGCGTCTCTTGGTCTCAGTGTCTCTGCATCTCCGCCTCTCTGCGTCTCAGGTTCTCTGTGTCTCTGCGTCTCAGGGTCTCTCCACCTCTGCGTCTCTGGTTCTCTGGGTCTCAGTGTCTATGCGTCTACCGGTCTCAGAGACTCTGCGTCCCTGCGACTCTGCGTCTCTGCATCTCTGCGTTTCTCGGTCCCAGTGTCTCTGCGTCTCAGAGTTCAGCCTCTTAGTGTCTCTGCGTCTCAGTGTCCCTGCGTCTCTACGTCTCTGAGTTTCTGCGTCTCTGCGTCCCTGCGTCTCAGTGTCTCGGCGTCTCAGGGTCTCTGCGTCTCTGGGTCTCAGTGTCTCTGCGTCTCAGGGTCTCTGCGTCTCTCCGTCTCTGCGTCTCAGGGTCTCTACGCCTCTGCGTCTCAGAGTCTCTTAGTCTCTGCGTCTCTGCATCTCTGGGTCTCAGTGTCTCTGTGTCTCAGGGTCTCTGAGTCTCCGCGTCTCAGGGCCTCTGCGTCTCTGTGTCTCAGATCCTCTGCGTCTCTGCGTCTCAGTGTCTCTGTGTCTCTGTGTCTCAGCCTCTGTGCCTCCCTGCGTCTCTATGTTTCAGGGTCTCTGCGACTGAGAGTCCCTGCGTCTCTGGGTCCCAGGGTCTCTGCGTCTCTGCATCTCAGAGTCTCTGCTTGTCTGCGTCTCTGTGTCTCAGGGTCTCTACGCCGCTTTGTCTCAGAGTCTCTTAGTCTCTGCGCCTCTGGGTCTCAGTTTCTCAGCGTCTCTGTGTCTCTGGATCTCAGTGTCTCTGTGCCTCAGTGTCTCTGCGTCTCTGCGTCTCAGGGCCTCTGCGTCTCAGGTTCTTTGCGTCTCTGCGCCTCAGACTCTCTGCGTCTCTGCGTCTCAGTGTCTCTGCGTCTCAGGGTCTTTGCGTCTCAGGGTCTCTGCGTCGCTGTGTCTCAGACTCTCTGATTCTCTGCGTCTCTGTGTCTCTGGATCTCAGTGTCTCTGTGCCTCAGTGTCTCTGAGTCTCTGCGTCTCAGTGCCTCTGTGTCTCAGGGTCTCTGCGTCTCTGCGCCTCAGACTCTCTGAGTCTCTGCGTCTCTGGGTCTCAGTGTCTCTACGTCTCAGGGCCTCTGCGTGTCAGAGACTCTGAGTCTCTGCGTCTCAGAGTCTCTTAGTCTCTGCGCCTCTGTGTCTCAGTTTCTCAGCGTCTCTGTGTCTCTGGATCTCAGTGTCTCTGTGCCTCAGTGTCTCTGCGTCTCTGCGTCTCAGGGCCTCTGCGTCAAAGGTTCTTTGCGTCTCTGCGCCTCAGACTCTCTGCGTCTCTGCGTCTCAGTGTCTCTGCGTCTCAGGGTCTTTGCGTCTCAGGGTCTCTGCGTCGCTGTGTCTCAGACTCTCTGATTCTCTGCGTCTCTGTGTCTCTGGGTCTCACTGTCTCTGCGTCTCAGTGTCGCTGCGTCTCTGCGTCTCAGCCCCTCTGCCTATCTGCGTCTCAGGGTCTCTGCGTCTCTGGGACTCAGTGTCTCTGCGTCTCAGAGTCTCTGCGTCTCTATGACTCAGGGTCTCTGCGTCTCAGAGGCTCTGCGTCTCTGGGTCCCAGGGTCTCTGCGTCTCAGCATCTCTGTGTCTCAGTGTCTCTACGTCTCAGCCTCTCAGGGTCTCTGCGTCTCTGTGTCTCGGACTCTCTGAGTCTCTGCGTCTCTGGGTCTCAGTGTCTTTACGTCTCAGGGCCTCTGCTTCTCTGAGTCTCTGCGTCTCTGGGTCCCAGGATCTCTGCTTCTCTGCATCTCAGGGTCTCTGCATCTCTGCGTCTCAGATTCTCTGCGTCTCTGCGTCTCTGGGACCTGTGTCTCTGCTTCTCAGGGTCTCTACGTCTCTGCGTCTCAGAGTCTCAGAGTCTCTGCGTCTCAGTGTCTCTGCAACTCAGTGTCACTGCGCCTCTGCGTCTCTGCGTCTCAGGGTCTCTGCATCTCTGCGTCTCAGGGTCTCTATGCCTCTGCGTCTCAGAGTCTCTTAGTCTCTGCGCCTCTGGGTCTCAGTTTCTCTGCGTCTCTGTGTCTCTGGATCTCAGTGTCTCTGTGCCTCAGTGTCTCTGCGTCTCTGCGTCTCTGGGACTCTGTGTTTCTGTGTCTCAGGGTCTGTGCGTCTCTGCGTCTCTGTGTCTCAGACTCTCTGATTATCTGCGTCTCTGCGTCTCTGGATCTCAGTGTCTCTGTGCCTCAGTGTCTCTGCGTCTCTGCGTCTCTGGGACTCTGTGTTTCTGCGTCTCAGGGTCTCTGCGTCTCTGCGTCTCAGCCCCTCTGCCTATCTGCATCTCAGGGTCTCTGCGTCTCTGGGTCTCAGTGTCTCTGCGTCTCAGAGTCTCTGCGTCTCTACGACTCAGGGTCTCTGCGTCTCAGAGGCTCTGCGTCTCAGTGTCTCTGCGTCTCTGTGTCCCAGGGTCTCTGTGTCTCAGCGTCTCTGTGTCTCAGTGTCTCTGTGTCTCAGTGTGTCTACGTCTCAGCCTCTCAGGGTCTCTGCGTCTCTGTGTCTCAGACTCTCTGAGTCACTGCATCTCTGCGTCTCTGGGTCTCAGTGTCTCTGTGCCTCGGTGTCTCTGCATCTCTGCGTCTCTGGGACTCTGTGTTTCTGCGTCTCAGGGTCTCTGCATCTCAGAGTCTCTGCTTTTCTGCGTCTCAGAGTCTCTGCGTCTCAGTGTCACTGCGTCTCTACGTCTCTGCGTCTCTGTGCCTCAGCCTCTCTGCTTCTCTGCGTCTCAGGGTCTCTGCGTCTCTGGGTCTCAGTGTCTCTGCGTCTCAGAGTCTCTGCGTTGCTACGTCTCAGGGTCTCTGCGTCTCAGAGTCTCTGCGTCTCTGTGTCTCTGCGTCTCAGTGTCTCTGCGTCGCTGGGTCCAAGGGTCTCTGCGTCTCAGTGTCTCTGGGTCTCAGTGTCTCTGTGTCTCACAGTCTCAGAGTCTCTGCGTCTCAGGGTCTCTATGCTTCTGCGACTCAGAGTCTCTGAGTCTCTGCGTCTTTGGGTCTCAGTGTCTCTGCGTCTCTGCATCTCAGTGTCTCTGCGTCTCAGACTCTCTGAGTCTCTCCGTCTCTGGTTCTCAGTGCCTCTGCGTCTCAGTTTCTCTGCGTCTCAGTGTCGCTACGTCTCAGGGCCTCTGCGTCTCTGGGTCTCAGTCTTTCTGCGCCTCTGTGTCTTGACACCTCTGTGTCTCAGAGTCTCTGCGTCTCTGGGTCTCAGTGTCTCTGCGCCTCTGCGTCTCTGGGTCTCAGTGTCTCTGCACCTCAGAGTCTCTGTGTCTCAGTCTCTCCGCGTCTCAGTGTCTCTGCGTCTCAGTGTCTCAGATTCTCTGTGTCTCAGCGTCTCTGCGTCATAGTGTCTCTGCATCTCAGTGTTTCTGCGTCTCTGGGTTGCAGCGTCTCAGAGTCTCTGCGTCTCAGTGTCTCTGCGTCACTGCATCTCTGGGTCTCTGTGTCTCTGCGTCTCTGGGTTTCAGTGTCTCTGCGTCTCAGTTTCTCTGCGTCACTGTGTCTCTCCGTCTCTGCGTCTCAGAGTCTCAGCATCTCAGTGTCTCTGCGTCTCTGTGCCTCAGACTCTCTGCGTCTCAGTGTCTCTGCATCTGAGAGTCTCTACGTCCCAGAGTCTCTGCGTCTCTGTGTCTCACGGTCTCTGCGTCTCCGGGTCTCTGCGTCTCTGGGTCTCAGTGTCTCTGTGTCTCACGGTCTCTACGTCTCCGCGTCTCTCTGCCTCTGCGTCTCAGGGTCTCTACGCCTTTGTGTCTCAGAGTCTCTGAGTCTCAGTTTCTCTGCGTCGCTGTGTCTCAGTGTCTCAGCGTCTCTGTGTCTCTGCGTCTCAGGGTCTCTGCATCTCTCCGTCACTGTGCCTCAGGGTCTCTATGCCTCTGTGTCTCAGAGTCTCTGAGTCTGAGCGTCTCTGCATCTCAGCT
Source organism: Carcharhinus amblyrhynchos (assembly GCF_965287045.1). Classification (NCBI taxonomy): domain Eukaryota; kingdom Metazoa; phylum Chordata; class Chondrichthyes; order Carcharhiniformes; family Carcharhinidae; genus Carcharhinus; species Carcharhinus amblyrhynchos. The sequence goes on from NW_027649858.1 coordinate 273,891, forward strand.
TCTCTGCGTCTCAGTGTCTCTGCGTCTCTGGGTCCCAGGGTCTCTGCGTCTCAGCATCTCTGCGCCTCAGAGTCTCTGCATCTCAGTTTCTCTGTGTCCCTGCGTCGCAGGGTCTCTGCTTCTGTGTCTCAGAGTATCTGGGTCTCAGTGTCTCTACGTCTCTGCGTCTCTGCGTCTCGGCATCTCAGAGTCTCTGGGTCGCTGGGTCTCTGCACCTCTGGGTCTCAGGGTCTCTGCTTCTCATTGTATCTGCGTCTCAGGGTGTCTGCTTCTCTGCGTCTCTGCGTCTCAGAGTCTCTGCGTCTCTAGGTGTCAGTGTCTCTGCGACTCGGGGTCTCTGCATCTCAGGGTCTCTACGCCTCTCTGTCTCAGAGTCTCTGAGTCTCAGCGTCTCTGGGTCTCAGAGTCTCTGAGTCTCAGCGTCTCTGGGTCTCAGTGTCTCTGAGTCTCAGTGTCTCTGCGTCTCAGGGTCTCTGCGTCTCAGACTCTCTGGGTCTCTGCGTCTCTGGGTCTCAGTGTGTCTGCGCCTCAGTGTCTCTGCGTCTCAGGGACCCTGTGTCTCTGCATCTCAGGGTCTCTGCATCTCGGCGTCTCAGAGTCTCTGCGTCTCTGTGTCTCAGAGTCTCTGTGTCTAAGTGTCTCTGCATCTCAGTGTCACTGTGTCTCTGTGACTCTGCGTCTCAGTGTCCCTGTGTCTCTGCGTCTCTGCGACTCTGCGTCTCAGGGTCTCTACGCCTTTGCGTCTCAGAGTCTCTGCATCTCTGGGTCTCAGTGTCTCTGCGTCTCAGGGTCTCTGCGTCACTGGGTCTCAGTGTCTCTACGTCTCAGGGCCTCTGCTTGTCAGAGTCTCTGAGTCTCTGCGTCTCTGCCTCGCAGATTCTTTGCTTGTCTGCGTACCTGCGTCTCAGGGTCTCTACGCTGCTGTGACTTAGAGTCTCAGAGTCTCTGCGTCTCAGTGTCTCAGTTTCTCTGCATCTCAGAGTCTCTATGTCCCTGTGTCGCAGCGTCTCTGCGTCTCAGAGTCTCTGAGTCTCATGCGTCTCTGTGTCTCAGTGTCTCTGTGTCTCAGTGTCTCAGAGTCTCAGAGTCTCAGTGTCTCTGTGTCTCTGTGTCTCAGTGTCTCTGTGTGTCAGAGTCTCAGAGAATCTGTGTCTCTGTGTCTCAGTGTCGCTGTGTCTCTGTGTCTCAGAGTCTCAGAGACACAGAGACACGAAGACACTGAGACTCTGAGACACAGAGACACTGAGACTCTGAGACACCGAGACACTGAGACACAGAGACACGAAGACACTGTGTCACTGTGCCTCAGAGTCTCAGTGTCTCTGTGTCTCAGTGTCTCTGTGTCTCAGAGTCTTCGTGTCTCTGTGTCTCTGTGTCTCTGTGCCTCAGTGTCTCAGAGTCTCAGTGTCTCAGAGTCTCAGTGTCTCTGTGTCTCAGTGTCTCTGTGTCTCTGGGTCTCAGTGTCTCAGAGTCTCTGTGTCTCAGTGTCGCAGTGTCTCTGTGTCTCAGTGTCTCCGACTCTCAGTGTCTCTGTGTCTCAGTGTCTCTGTGGCTCTGTGTCTCAGTGTCTCAGTGTCTCAGTGTCTCAGAGTCTCAGTGTCTCTGTGTCTCAGTGTCTCAGTGTCTCAGAGTCTCAGTGTCTCAGTGTCCCAGAGTCTCAGTGACTCAATGGCTCAGAGTCTCTGAGTCTCTGTGTCTCAGTGTCTGAGTGTCTCTGAGTCTCAGTGTCGCAGTGTCTCAGAGTCTCAGTGTCTGAGTGTCTCCGTGGCAATGTGTCTCAGTGTCTCTGTGTCTCTGTGTCTCAGAGTCTCAGTGTCTCTGTGTCCTGTGTCTCAGTGTCTCAGTGTCTCTGTGTCTCTGTGTCTCTGTGTCTCAGAGTCTCAGTGTCTCTGTGTCCTGTGTCTCAGTGTCTCTGTGTCTCAGTGTCTCTGTGTCTCAGTGTCTCCGTGTCTCTGTGTCTAAGTGACTCTGTGTCGCAGAGTCTCAGTGTATCTGTGTCTCCGTGTCTCTGTGTCTCAGTGTCGCAGTGTCTCAGAGTCTCAGTGTCTCAGGGTCTCAGAGTCTCAGTGTCTCTGAGCCCAGTGTCTCCGTCTCTCTGTGTCTAAGTGTCTCTGTGTCTCAGAGTCTCAGTGTATCTGTGTCTCCGTGTCTCTGTGTCTCAGTGTCTCAGTGTCTCAGTGTCTCTGTGTCTCAGTGTCTCTGTGTCTCTGTGTCTCAGAGTCTCAGTGTCTCTGTGTCCTGCGTCTCAGTGTCTCAGTGTCTCTGTGTCTAAGTGTCTCTGTGTCTCAGTGTCTCCGTGTCTCTGTGTCTAAGTGTCTCTGTGTCGCAGAGTCTCGGTGTATCTGTGTCTCCGTGTCTCTGTGTCTCAGTGTCGCAGTGTCTCAGAGTCTCAGTGTCTCAGGGTCTCAGAGTCTCAGTGTCTCTGAGTCCAGTGTCTCCGTGTCTCTGTGTCTCAGTGTCTCTGTGTCTCAGTGTCTCTGCGTCTCAGAGTCTCTGCGTCTCTAGGTCTCAGTGTCTCTGCGACTCAGGGTCTCTGCGTCTCAGGGTCTCTACGCCTCTCTGTCTCAGAGTCTCTGAGTCTCGGCGTCTCTGGGTCTCAGTGTGTCTGCGCCTCAGTGTCTCTGCGTCTCTGGGACCCTGTGTCTCTGCATCTCAGGGTCTCTGCGTCTCGGCGTCTCAGAGTCTCTGTGTCTCTGTGTCGCAGTGTCTCTGCGTCTCAGAGTCTCTGAGTCTCATGCGTCTCTGTGTCTCTGTGTCTCAGTGTCTCCGAGTCTCAGTGTCACAGAGTCTCAGAGTCTCAGTGTCTCTGTGTCTCTGTGTCTCAGTGTCTCGGTGTGTCAGAGTCTCAGAGAATCTGTGTCTCTGTGTCTCAGTGTCGCTGTGTCTCTGTGTCTCAGTGTCTGAGAGTCTCAGAGTCTCAGTGTCTCAGAGTCTCAGAGTCTCAGTGTCTCTGTGTCTCAGTGTCTCAGTGTCTCAGAGCCTCTGTGTCTCAGTGTCACAGTGTCTCTTTGTCTCAGTGTCTCAGTGACTCAGATTCTCAGTGTCTCTTTGTCTCAGTGTCTCTGTGTCTCAGTGTCTCAGTGTCTCAGAGTCTCAGTGTCTCTGTGTCTCAGTGTCTCAGTGTCTCAGAGTCTCAGTGTCTCTGTGTCTCAGTGTGTCAGTGCCTCAGAGTCTCACTGTCTCTGTGTCTCAGTGTCGCAGTGTCTCTGTGTCTCAGAGTCTCAGTGTCTCAGTGTCTCTGTGTCGCAGTGTCTCTGTGTCTCAGTGTCTCCGACTCTCAGTGTCTCTGTGTCTCAGTGTTTCTGTGGCTCTGTGTCTCAGTGTCTCAGAGTCTCAGTGTCTCTGTGTCTCAGTGTCTCTGTGTCTCAGTTTCTCTGTGTCTCAGTGTCTATGTGTCCCTGTGTCTCAGTGTCTCAGTGACTCAGATTCTCAGTGTCTCTTTGTCTCAGTGTCTCTGTGTCTCAGTGTCTCAGTGTCTCAGAGTCTCAGTGTCTCTGTGTCTCTGTGTCTCAGTGTCTCAGAGTCTCAGTGTCTCAGTGTCTCAGAGTCTCACTGTCTCTGTGTCTCAGTGTCGCAGTGTCTCAGAGTCTCAGTGTCTCTGTGCCTCAGTGTCTCAGATTCTCAGTGTCTCAGTGTCTCAGAGTCTCAGTGTCTCAGTGTCTCAGTGTCTCAGAGTCTCACTGTCTCTGTGTCTCTGTGTCTCAGTGTCTCAGAGTCTCAGTGTCTCAGTGTCTCAGAGTCTCAGTGTCTCTGTGTCTCAGTGTCGCAGTGTCTCTGTGTCTCAGTGCCTCAGTGTCTCTATGTCTCAGTGTATCAGTGTTTCTGTGTCTCTGTGTCTCAGTGTCACAGTGTCTCAGTGTCTCTGTGTCTGAGTGTCTCAGTGTCTCAGTGTCTCAGCGTCTCACTGTCTCTGTGTCTCAGTGTCGCAGTGTCTCAGTGTCTCAGTGTCTCTGTGTCTCAGTGTCTCTGTGTCTCAGTGTATCAGTGTCTCTGTGTCTCTGTGTCTCAGTGTCACAGTGTCTCAGAGTCTCAGTGTCTCTGTGTCTCAGTGTCTCTTTGTCTCAGTGTCGCAGTGTCTCAGTGTCTCTGTGTCTCAGTGTCTCTGTGTGTCAGTGTCTCAGAGTCTCAGTGTCTCTGTGTCTCTGTGTCTCAGTGTCTCTTTGTCTCAGTGTCGCAGTGTCTCAGTGTCTCTGTGTCTCAGTGTCTCTGTGTGTCAGTGTCACAGAGTCTCAGTGTCTCTGTGTCTCAGTGTCGCAGTGTCTCAGAGTCTCAGTGTCTCAGTGTCTCTATGTCTCAGTGTATGAGTGTTTCTGTGTCTCTGTGTCTCAGTGTCACAGTGTCTCAGAGTCTCAGTGTCTCTGTGTCTGAGTGTCTCTGTGTCTCAGTGTCTCAGTGTCTCAGAGTCTCACTGTCTCTGTGTCTCAGTGTCGCAGTGTCTCAGTGTCTCAGTGTCTCTGTGTCTCAGTGTCTCTGTGTCTCAGTGTATCAGTGTCTCTGTGTCTCTGTGTCTCAGTGTCACAGTGTCTCAGAGTCTCTGTGTCTCAGTGTCGCAGTGTCTCAGTGTCTCAGTGTCTCAGTGTCTCTATGTCTCAGTGTATCAGTGTCTCAGTGTCTCTGTGTCTCAGTGTATCAGTGTCTCTGTGTCTCTGTGTCTCAGTGTCACAGTGTCTCAGAGTCTCTGTGTCTCAGTGTCGCAGTGTCTCAGTGTCTCAGTGTCTCAGTGTCTCTATGTCTCAGTGTATCAGTGTTTCTGTGTCTCTGTGTCTCAGTGTCACAGTGTCTCAGAGTCTCAGTGTCTCTGTGTCTCAGTGTCGCAGTGTCTCAGTGTCTCAGTGTCTCTGTGTCTCAGTGTCTCTGTGTCTCAGTGTATCAGTGTCTCTGTGTCTCTGTGTCTCAGTGTCACAGTGTCTCAGAGTCTCAGTGTCTCTGTGTCTCAGTGTCTCTTTGTCTCAGTGTCTCAGTGTCGCAGTGTCTCAGTGTCTCTGTGTCTCAGTGTCTCTGTGTGTCAGTGTCTCTTTGTCTCAGTGTCTCAGTGTCTCTGTGTCTCAGTGTCTCAGTGTCGCAGTATCGCAGTGTCTCAGTGTCTCAGTGTCTCTGTGTCTCAGTTTTTTGTTGTCTCAGTGTCTCTGTGTCTCAGGGTCTCTGCATCTCTGTGTCTCAGATTCTCTGAGTCTCTGAGTCTCTGCGTCTCTGCGTCTCTGGGACCTGTGTCTCTGCGTCTCAGGGTCCCTACGTCTCTGCGTCTCAGAGTCTCTGCGTCTCTGCGTCTCAGAGTCTCTGCGTCTCAGGGACTTTGCGTCTCTGCGTCTCAGGGTCTCAGCGTCTCTGGATCTCAGTGTCGCTGTGCCGCAGTGTCTCTGCGTCTCTGCATCTCTGGGACTCTGTGTTTCTGCGTCTCAGGGTCTGTGCGTCTCTGCGTCTCTGTGTCTGAGACTCTCTGAGTCTGTGCGTCTCTGCGTCTCTGGATCTCAGTGTCTCCGTGCCTCAGTGTCTCTGCGTCTCTGGGACTCTGTGTTTCTGCGTCTCATGGTCTCTGCGTCTCTGCGTCTCAGAGTCTCTACGTCTCAGGGTCTCTGCGTCTCAGAGTCTTGGCTTTTCTGCGTCTCAGAGTCTCTACGTCTCAGTGTCACTGCATCTCAGTTTCACTGTTTCTATGCGTCACTGTGTCTCAGGGTCTCTGCGTCTCTGGGTCTCACTGTCTCTGCGTCTCAGTGTCGCTGCGTCTCTGCGTCTCAGCCCCTCTGCCTATTTGCGTCTCAGGGTCTCTGCGTCTCTGGGTCTCAGTGTCTCTGCGTCTTAGAGTCTCTGCGTCTCTACGACTCAGGGTCTCTGCGTCTCAGAGGCTCTGCGTCTCTGTGTCTCAGTGTCTCTGTGTCTCAGTGTCTCCGTGTCTCTGTGTCTAAGTGTCTCTGTGTCGCAGAGTCTCAGTGTATCTGTGTCTCCGTGTCTCTGTGTCTCAGTGTCGCAGTGTCTCAGAGTCTCAGTGTCTCAGGGTCTCCGTGTCTCTGTGTCTCAGTGTCTCTGCGACTCAGGGTCTCTGCGTCTCAGGGTCTCTACGCCTCTCTGTCTCAGAGTCTCTGAGTCTCGGCGTCTCTGGGTCTCAGTGTCTCTGAGTCTCAGTGTCTCTGCGTCACTGCATCTCTGGGTCTCTGTGTCTCTGCGTCTCTGGGTTTCAGTGTCTCTGCGTCTCAGTTTCTCTGCGTCACTGTGTCTCTCCGTCTCTGCGTCTCAGAGTCTCAGCATCTCAGTGTCTCTGCGTCTCCGTGTCTCTGCGTCTCTGTGTCTCAGACTCTCTGCGTCTCAGTGTCTCTGCATCTGAGAGTCTCTACGTCCCAGAGTCTCTGCGTCTCTGGGTCTCAGTGTCTCTGCGTCTCAGGGTCTCTACGTCTCCGCGTCTCTCTGCCTCTGCGTCTCAGGGTCTCTACGCCTCTGTGTCTCAGAGTCTCTGAGTCTCAGTTTCTCTGCGTCGCTGTGTCTCAGTGTCTCAGCGTCTCTGGGTCTCTGTGTCTCTGCGTCTCAGGGTCTCTCCGTCACTGTGCCTCAGGGTCTCTATGCCTCTGTGTCTCAGAGTCTCTGAGTCTGAGCGTCTCTGCATCTCAGCTTCTCTGCGTCTCAGTGTCTCTGCGTCTCTGGGTCCCAGGGTCTCTGCGTCTCAGCATCTCTGCACCTCAGAGTCTCTGCGTCTCAGGTTCTCTGTGTCCCTGCCTCGCAGGGTCTCTGCTTCTGTGTCTCAGAGTATCTGGGTCTCTGGGTCTCAGTGTCTCTGCGTCTCAGAGTCTCGGCATCTCAGAGTCTCTGGGTCGCTGGGTCTCTGCACCTCTGGGTCTCAGGGTCTCTGCGTCTCTGCGTCTCTGCGACTCTGCGTCTCAGGGTCTCTACGCCTCTGCGTCTCAGAGTCTCTGCGTCTCTGGGTCTCAGTGTCTCTGCGTCTCAGGGTCTCTGCGTCACTGGGTCTCAGTGTCTCTACGTCTCAGGGCCTCTGCTTGTCAGAGTCTCTGAGTCTCTGCGTCTCTGCCACGCAGATTCTTTGCTTGTCTGCGTATCTGTGTCTCAGGGTCTCTACGCTGCTGTGACTTAGAGTCTCAGAGTCTCTGCGTCTCAGAGTCTCTGTGTCTCTGTGTCGCAGCGTCTCGGCGTCTCAGATCTCTGAGTCTCATGCGTCTCTGTGTCTCAGTGTCTCTGTGTCTCTGTGTCTCAGTGTCTCTGTGTGTCAGAGTCTCAGAGAATCTGTGTCTCTGTGTCTCAGTGTCTCAGTGTCGCTGTGTCTCAGTGTCTCAGTGTGTCAGAGTCTCAGAGAATCTGTGTCTCAGTGTCTCAGTGTCTCAGAGACACAGAGACACGAAGACACTGAGACTCTGAGACACAGAGACACAGAGACACGAAGACACTGTGTCACTGTGCCTCAGAGTCTCAGAGTCTCAGAGTCTCAGAGTCTCAGTGTCTCTGTGTCTCAGTGTCTCTGTGTCTCAGTGTCTCAGAGTCTTCGTGTCGCTGTGTCTCTGTGTCTCTGTGTCTCTGTGCCTCAGTGTCTCAGAGTCTCAGTGTCTCTGTGTCTCAGTGTCTCAGAGTCTCTGTGCCTCATTGTCGCAGTGTCTCTGTGTCTCAGTGTCTCAGTGTCTCCGACTCTCTGTGTCTCTGTGTCTGAGTGTCTCCGTGCCTCTGTGTCTCTGTGTCTCTGTGTCTCAGAGTCTCAGTGTCTCTGTGTCCTGTGTCTCAGTGTCTCTGTGTCTCAGTGTCTCTGCGTCTCTGTGTCTCAGAGTCTCAGTGTCTCTGTGTCCTGTGTCTCAGTGTCTCAGTGTCTCTGTGTCTCAGTGTCTCCGTGTCTCTGTGTCTAAGTGTCTCTGTGTCGCAGAGTCTCAGTGTATCTGTGTCTCTGTGTCTCAGTGTCGCAGTGTCTCAGAGTCTCAGTGTCTCAGGGTCTCAGAGCCTCAGTGTCTCTGAGTCCAGTGTCTCCGTGCCTCTGTGTCTAAGTGTCTCTGTGTCTCAGAGTCTCAGTGTATCTGTGTCTCCGTGTCTCTGTGTCTCAGTGTCTCTGTGTCTAAGTGTCTCAGTGTCTCAGAGTCTCAGTGTCTCTGCGTCTCAGAGTCTCTGCGTCTCTAGGTCTCAGTGTCTCTGCGACTCAGGGTCTCTGCGTCTCAGGGTCTCTACGCCTCTCTGTCTCAGAGTCTCTGAGTCTCGGCGTCTCTGGGTCTCAGTGTCTCTGAGTCTCAGTGTCGCTGCGTCTCAGGGTCTCTGCGTCTCTGGGTCTCAGTGTGTCTGCGCCTCAGTGTCTCTGCGTCTCTGGGACCCTGTGTCTCTGCTTCTCAGGGTCTCTGCGTCTCGGCGTCTCAGAGTCTCTGTGTCTCTGTGTCGCAGTGTCTCTGCGTCTCAGAGTCTCTGAGTCTCATGCGTCTCTGTGTCTCAGTGTCTCCGAGTCTCAGAGTCTCAGAGCCTCTGTGTCTCAGTGTCACAGTGTCTCTGTGTCTCAGTGTCTCAGTGACTCAGATTCTCAGTGTCTCTTTGTCTCAGTGTCTCTGTGTCTCAGTGTCTCAGAGTCTCAGTGTCTCTGTGTCTCAGTGTTTCAGTGTCTCAGAGTCTCACTGTCTCTGTGTCTCAGTGTCGCAGTGTCTCTGTGTCTCAGTGTCTCAGAGTCTCAGTGTCTCTGTGTCTCAGTGTTTCAGTGTCTCAGAGTCTCACTGTCTCTGTGTCTCAGTGTCGCAGTGTCTCAGTGTCTCAGTGTCTCAGTGTCTCAGTGTCTCTGTGTCTCAGTGTATCAGTGTCTCTGTGTCTCTGTGTCTCAGTGTCACAGTGTCTCAGAGTCTCAGTGTCTCTGTGTCTGAGTGTCTCTGTGTCTCAGTGTCTCAGAGTCTCAGTGTCTCTGTGTCTCAGTGTCTCTGTGTCTCAGTTTCTCTGTGTCTCAGTGTCTATGTGTCCCTGTGTCTCAGTGTCTCAGTGACTCAGATTCTCAGTGTCTCAGAGTCTCAGTGTCTCAGAGTCTCAGTGTCTCTGTGTCTCAGTGACTCTGTGTCTCAGTTTCTCTGTGTCTCAGTGTCTCAGTGTCTCTGTGTCTCAGTGTCTCAGTGACTCAGATTCTCAGTGTCTCAGAGTCTCAGTGTCTCTGTGTCTCTGTGTCTCTGTGCCTCAGTGTCTCAGAGTCTCAGTGTCTCTGTGTCTCTGTGTCTCAGTGTCTCAGTGTCTCAGAGTCTCACTGTCTCTGTGTCTCAGTGTCGCAGTGTCTCAGAGTCTCAGTGTCTCTGTGTCTGAGTGTCTCTGTGTCTCAGTGTCTCAGTATCTCAGTGTCTCAGTGTCTCAGTGTCTCTGTGTGTCAGTGTCTCTTTGTCTCTGTGTCTCAGTGTCTCAGTGTCTCTGTGTCTCAGTTTTTCGTTGTCTCAGTGTCTCTGTGTCTCAGCGTCTCTGTATCTCAGTGGCTCAGTGTCTCAGAGTCTCAGTGTCTCTGTGTATCAGTGTCTCAGAGTCTCATTGTCTCAGTGTCTCACGGTCACAGTGTCTCAGTGTCTCAGTGTCTCTGTGTCTCAGTTTTTCGTTGTCTCAGTGTCTCTGTGTCTCAGCATCTCTGTATCTCAGTGGCTCAGTGTCTCAGTGTCGCAGTGTCTCTGCGTCTCAGTGTCTCAGTGTCTCTGTGTCTCAGTGTCTCTGTGTCTCGGTGTCTCCGTGTCTCTGTGTCTCTGTGACGCAGAGTCTCAGTGTATCTGTGTCTCCGTGTCTCTGTGTCTCAGTGTCGCAGTGTCGCAGTGTCTCAGAGTCTCAGTGTCTCAGGGTCTCAGAGTCTCAGTGTCTCTGAGTCCAGTGTCTCCGTGTCTCTGTGTCTAAGTGTCTCTGTGTCTCAGAGTCTCAGAGTATCTGTGTCTCCGTGTCTCTGTGTCTCAGTGTCTCTGTGTCTCAGTGTCTCAGAGTCTCAGTGTCTCTGCGTCTCAGAGTCTCTGTGTCTCTAGGTCTCAGTTTCTCTGCGACTCAGGGTCTCTGCGTCTCAGGGTCTCTACGCCTCTCTGTCTCAGTGTCTCTGCGTCTCTGGGACCCTGTGTCTCTGCTTCTCAGGGTCACTGCGTCTCGGCGTCTCAGAGTCTCTGAGTCTGAGCGTCTCTGCATCTCAGCTTCTCTGCGTCTCAGTGTCTCTGCGACTCTGGGTCCCAGGGTCTCTGCGTCTCAGCATCTCTGCGCCTCAGAGTCTCTGCGTCTCAGGTTCTCTGTGTCCCTGCGTCGCAGGGTCTCTGCTTCTGTGTCTCAGAGTATCTGGGTCTCTGCACCTCTGGGTCTCTGCATCTCTGCGTCTCTGCGACTCTGCGTCTCAGGGTCTCTACGCCTTTGCGTCTCAGAGTCTCTGCGTCTCTGGGTCTCAGTGTCTCTGCGTCTCAGGGTCTCTGCGTCACTGGGTCTCAGTGTCTCTACGTCTCAGGGCCTCTGCTTGTCAGAGTCTCTGAGTCTCTGCGTCTCTGCCACGCAGATTCTTTGCTTGTCTGCGTATCTGCGTCTCAGGGTCTCTACGCTGCTGTGACTTAGAGTCTCAGAGTCTCTGCGTCTCAGAGTCTCAGCGTCTCTGCGTCTCAGATCTCTGAGTCTCATGCGTCTCTGTGTCTCAGTGTCTCTGTGTCTCTCTGTCTCAGTGTCTCTGTGTGTCAGAGTCTCAGAGAATCTGTGTCTCAGTGTCTCAGTGTCTCAGAGACACAGAGACACGAAGACACTGAGACTCTGAGACACAGAGACACTGAGACACAGAGACACAGAGACACGAAGACACTGTGTCACTGTGCCTCAGTGTCTCAGAGTCTCAGAGTCTCAGAGTCTAAGTGTCTCTGTGTCTCAGTGTCTCAGAGTCTTCGTGTCGCTGTGTCTCTGTGTCTCTGTGTCTCAGTGTCTCAGAGTCTCTGTGCCTCATTGTCGCAGTGTCTCTGTGTCTCAGTGTCTCAGTGTCTCCGACTCTCAGTGTCTCTGTGTCTGAGTGTCTCCGTGGCTCTGTGTCTCTGTGTCTCTGTGTCTCTGTGTCTCAGAGTCTCAGTGTCTCTGTGTCCTGTGTCTCAGTGTCTCCGTGGCTCTGTGTCTCTGTGTCTCTGTGTCTCAGAGTCTCAGTGTCTCTGTGTCCTGTGTCTCAGTGTCTCCGTGGCTCTGTGTCTCTGTGTCTCTGTGTCTCAGAGTCTCAGTGTCTCTGTGTCCTGTGTCTCTGTGTCTCTGTGTCTCAGAGTCTCAGTGTCTCTGTGTCCTGTGTCTCAGTGTCTCCGTGGCTCTGTGTCTCTGTGTCTCTGTGTCTCAGTGTCTCTGTGTCCTGTGTCTCAGTGTCTCTGTGTCTCAGTGTCTCTGCGTCTCTGTGTCTCTGTGTCTCAGAGTCTCAGTGTCTCTGTGTCCTGTGTCTCAGTGTCTCAGTGTCTCTGTGTCTCAGTGTCTCTGTGTCTCAGTGTCTCCGTGTCTCTGTGTCTAAGTGTCTCTGTGTCGCAGAGTCTCAGTGTATCTGTGTCTCTGTGTCTCAGTGTTGCAGTGTCTCAGAGCCTCAGTGTCTCTGAGTCCAGTGTCTCCGTGTCTCTGTGTCTCAGAGTCTCAGTGTATCTGTGTCTCCGTGTCTCTGTGTCTCAGTGTCTCTGTGTTTAAGCGTCTCAGTGTCTCAGAGTCTCAGTGTCTCTGCGTCTCAGAGTCTCTGCGTCTCTAGGTCTCAGTGTCTCTGCGACTCAGGGTCTCTGCGTCACAGGGTCTCTACGCCTCTCTGTCTCAGAGTCTCTGAGTCTCGGCGTCTCTGGGTCTCAGTGTCTCTGAGTCTCAGTGTCGCTGCGTCTCAGGGTCTCTGCGTCTCTGGGTCTCAGTGTGTCTGCGCCTCAGTGTCTCTGCGTCTCTGGGACCCTGTGTCTCTGCTTCTCAGGGTCTCTGCGTCTCGGCGTCTCAGAGTCTCTGTGTCTCTGTGTCGCAGTGTCTCTGCGTCTCAGAGTCTCTGAGTCTCATGCGTCTCTGTGTCTCAGTGTCTCCGAGTCTCAGAGTCTCAGTGACTCAGATTCTCAGTGTCTCAGTGTCTCTGTGTCACTGTGTCTCAGTGTCTCAGTGTCTCAGAGTCTCACTGTCTCTGTGTCTCAGTGTCGCAGTGTCTCAGACTCTCAGTGTCTCTGTGTCTGAGTGTCTCTGTGTCTCAGTGTCTCAGTATCTCCGTGTCTCAGTGTCTCAGTGTCACAGTGTCTCAGTGTCTCTGTGTGTCAGTGTCTCTTTGTCTCTGTGTCTCAGTGTCTCAGTGTCTCTGTGTCTCAGTTTTTCGTTGTCTCAGTGTCTCTGTGTCTCAGAGTCTCTGTATCTCAGTGGCTCAGTGTCTCAGAGTCTCATTGTCTCAGTGTCTCACGGTCACAGTGTCTCAGTGTCTCAGTGTCTCAGTGTCTCAGTGTCTCAGTTTTTCGTTGTCTCAGTGTCTCTGTGTCTCAGCGTCTCTGTATCTCAGTGGCTCAGTGTCTCAGTGTCGCAGTGTCTCCGTGTCTCGGTGTCTCCGTGTCTCTGTGTCTCTGTGACGCAGAGTCTCAGTGTATCTGTGTCTCCGTGTCTCTGTGTCTCAGTGTCGCAGTGTCGCAGTGTCTCAGAGTCTCAGTGTCTCAGGGTCTCAGAGTCTCAGTGTCTCTGAGTCCAGTGTCTCCGTGTCTCTGTGTCTAAGTGTCTCTGTGTCTCAGAGTCTCAGAGTATCTGTGTCTCCGTGTCTCTGTGTCTCAGTGTCTCTGTGTCTCAGTGTCTCAGAGTCTCAGTGTCTCTGCGTCTCAGAGTCTCTGTGTCTCTAGGTCTCAGTTTCTCTGCGACTCAGGGTCTCTGCGTCTCAGGGTCTCTACGCCTCTCTGTCTCAGAGTCTCTGAGTCTCGGCGTCTCTGGGTCTCAGTGTCTCTGAGTCTCAGTGTCTCTGCGTCTCAGGGTCTCTGCGTCTCAGACTCTCTGGGTCTCTGCGTCTCTGGGTCTCAGTGTGTCTGCGCCTCAGTGTCTCTGCGTCTCTGGGACCCTGTGTCTCTGCTTCACAGGGTCACTGCGTCTCGGCGTCTCAGAGTCTCTGTGTCTCTGTGTCGCAGTGTCTCTGCGTCTCAGAGTCTCTGAGTCTCTTGCGTCTCTGTTTCTCAGTGTCTCCGAGTCTCAGTGTCTCAGTGTCTCTGTGTCTCAGTGTCTCGGTGTGTCAGAGTCTCAGAGAATCTGTGTCTCTGTGTCTCAGTGTCGCTGTGTCTCTGTGTCTCAGTGTCTCAGAGTCTCAGAGTCTCAGTGTCTCAGAGTCTCAGAGTCTCAGTGTCTCTGTGTCTCAGTGTCTCTGTGTCTCAGTGTCTCAGAGCCTCTGTGTCTCAGTGTCACAGTGTCTCTGTGTCTCAGTGTCTCAGTGTCTCAGTGTCTCAGTGTCTCTGTGTCTCAGTGTCTCTGTGTCTCAGTGTATCAGTGTCTCTGTGTCTCTGTGTCTCAGTGTCACAGTGTCTCAGAATCTCAGTGTCTCTGTGTCTGAGTGTCTCTGTGTCTCAGTGTCTCAGTGTCTCAGTGTCTCAGAGTCTCAGTGTCTCTGTGTCTCAGTGTCTCTGTGTCTCAGTTTCTCTGTGTCTCAGTGTCTATGTGTCCCTGTGTCTCAGTGTCTCAGTGACTCAGATTCTCAGTGTCTCAGTGTCTCAGTGTCTCAGAGTCTCAGTGTCTCTGTGTCTCAGTGACTCTGTGTCTCAGTTTCTCTGTGTCTCAGTGTCTCACGGTCACAGTGTCTCAGTGTCTCAGTGTCTCAGTGTCTCTGTGTCTCAGTTTTTCGTTGTCTCAGTGTCTCTGTGTCTCAGCGTCTCTGTATCTCAGTGGCTCAGTGTCTCAGTGCCGCAGTGTCTCTGTGTCGCAGAGTCTCAGTGTATCTGTGTCTCCGTGTCTCTGTGTCTCAGTGTCGCAGTGTCTCAGAGTCTCAGTGTCTCAGGGTCTCAGAGTCTCAGTGTCTCTGAGTCCAGTGTCTCCGTGTCTCTGTGTCTAAGTGTCTCTGTGTCTCAGAGTCTCAGTGTATCTGTGTCTCCGTGTCTCTGTGTCTCAGTGTCTCAGTGTCTCAGTGTCTCAGTGTCTCAGAGTCTCAGTGTCTCTGCGTCTCAGAGTCTCTGCGTCTCTAGGTCTCAGTGTCTCTGCGACTCAGGGTCTCTGCGTCTCAGGGTCTCCACGCCTCTCTGTCTCAGAGTCTCTGAGTCTCGGCGTCTCTGGGTCTCAGTGTCTCTGAGTCTCAGTGTCTCTGCGTCTCAGGGTCTCTGCGTCTCAGACTCTCCGGGTCTCTGCGTCTCTGGGTCTCAGTGTGTCTGCGCCTCAGTGTCACTGCGTCTCTGGGACCCTGTGTCTCTGCTTCTCAGGGTCTCTGCGTCTCGGCGTCTCAGAGTCTCTGTGTCTCTGTGTCGCAGTGTCTCTGCGTCTCAGAGTCTCTGAGTCTCTTGCGTCTCTGTGTCTCAGTGTCTCCGAGTCTCAGTGTCTCAGAGTCTCAGAGTCTCAGTGTCTCTGTGTCTCTGTGTCTCAGTGTCACGGTGTGTCAGAGTCCCAGAGGATCTGTGTCTCTGCGTCTCAGTGTCGCTGTGTCTCTGTGTCTCAGTGTCTCAGAGTCTCAGAGTCTCAGTGTCTCAGAGTCTCAGAGTCTCAGTGTCTCTGTGTCTCATTGTCTCTGTGTCTCAGTGTCTCAGAGCCTCTGTGTCTCAGTGTCACAGTGTCTCTGTGTCTCAGTGTCTCAGTGTCTCAGTGTCTCTGTGTCTCAGTGTCTCTGTGTCTCAGTGTATCAGTGTCTCTGTGTCTCTGTGTCTCAGTGTCACAGTTTCTCAGAGTCTCAGTGTCTCTGTGTCTGAGTGTCTCTGTGTCTCAGTGTCTCACTGTCTCAGAGTCTCAGTGTCTCTGTGTCTCAGTGTCTCTGTGTCTCAGTTTCTCTGTGTCTCAGTGTCTATGTGTCCCTGTGTCTCAGTGTCTCAGTGACTCAGATTCTCAGTGTCTCAGAGTCTCAGTGTCTCAGAGTCTCAGTGTCTCTGTGTCTCAGTGACTCTGTGTCTCAGTTTCTCTGTGTCTCTGTGTCTCTGTGCCTCAGTGTCTCAGAGTCTCAGTGTCTCAGTGTCTCAGAGTCTCAGTGTCTCTGTGTCTCTGTGTCTCTGTGTCTCAGTGTCTCAGAGTCTCACTGTCTCTGTGTCTCAGTGTCGCAGTGTCTCAGAGTCTCAGTGTCTCTGTGTCTGAGTGTCTCTGTGTCTCAGTGTCTCCGTGTCTCAGAGTCTCAGTGTCACAGTGTCTCAGTGTCTCTGTGTGTCAGTGACTCTTTGTCTCAGTGTCTCAGTGTCTCAGTGTCTCTGTGTCTCAGTGTCTCAGTGTCTCAGTGTCTCTGTGTCTCAGTGTCTCAGTGTCTCTGTGTCTCAGTTTTTCGTTGTCTCAGTGTCTCTGTGTCTCAGCGTCTCTGTATCTCAGTGGCTCAGTGTCTCAGAGTCTCAGTGTCTCTGTGTATCAGTGTCTCAGAGTCTCACTGTCTCAGTGTCTCACGGTCACAGTGTCTCAGTGTCTCAGTGTCTCTGTGTCTCAGTTTTTCGTTGTCTCAGTGTCTCTGTGTCTCAGCGTCTCTGTATCTCAGTGGCTCAGTGTCTCAGTGTCGCAGTTTCTCTGTGTCTCAGTGTCTCAGTATCTCTGTGTCTCAGTGTCTCTGTGTCGCAGAGTCTCAGTGTATCTGTGTCTCCGTGTCTCTGTGTCTCAGTGTCGCAGTGTCTCAGAGTCTCAGTGTCTCTGAGTCCAGTGTCTCCGTGTCTCTGTGTCTCAGTGTCTCTGTGTATCAGTGTCTCAGAGTCTCACTGTCTCAGTGTCTCACGGTCACAGTGTCTCAGTGTCTCAGTGTCTCTGTGTCTCAGTTTTTCGTTGTCTCAGTGTCTCTGTGTCTCAGCGTCTCTGTATCTCAGTGGCTCAGTGTCTCAGTGTCGCAGTTTCTCTGTGTCTCAGTGTCTCAGTATCTCTGTGTCTCAGTGTCTCTGTGTCGCAGAGTCTCAGTGTATCTGTGTCTCCGTGTCTCTGTGTCTCAGTGTCGCAGTGTCTCAGAGTCTCAGTGTCTCTGAGTCCAGTGTCTCCGTGTCTCTGTGTCTCAGTGTCTCTGTGTCTCAGTATCTCAGGGTCTCAGAGTCTCAGTGTCTCTGAGTCCAGTGTCTCCGTGTCTCTGTGTCTCAGTGTCTCTGTGTCTCAGTGTCTCAGTGTCTCAGAGTCTCAGTGTCTCTGCGTCTCTGCGTCTCAGAGTCTCTGTGTCTCTAGGTCTCAGTGTCTCTGCGACTCAGGGTCTCTGCATCTCAGGGTCTCTACGCCTCTCTGTCTCAGAGTCTCTGAGTCTCGGCGTCTCTGGGTCTCAGTGTCTCTGAGTCTCAGTGTCTCTGCGTCTCAGGGTCTCTGCGTCTCAGACTCTCCGGGTCTCTGCGTCTCTGGGTCTCAGTGTGTCTGCGCCTCAGTGTCTCTGCGTCTCTGGGACCCTGTGTCTCTGCTTCTCAGGGTCTCTGCGTCTCGGCGTCTCAGAGTCTCTGTGTCTCTGTGTCGCAGTGTCTCTGCGTCTCAGAGTCTCTGAGTCTCTTGCGTCTCTGTGTCTCAGTGTCTCCGAGTCTCAGTGTCTCAGAGTCTCAGAGTCTCAGTGTCTCTGTGTCTCTGTGTCTCAGTGTCTCGGTGTGTCAGTGTCTCAGTGTCTCAGATTCTCAGTGTCTCAGTGTCTCAGAGTCTCAGTGTCTCAGTGTCTCAGAGTCTCACTGTCTCTGTGTCTCTGTATCTCTGTGTCTCAGTGTCACAGTGTCTCAGTGTCTCTGTGTCTGAGTGTCTCAGTGTCTCAGTGTCTCAGCGTCTCACTGTCTCTGTGTCTCAGTGTCGCAGTGTCTCAGTGTCTCAGTGTCTCTGTGTCTCAGTGTCTCTGTGTCTCAGTGTATCAGTGTCTCTGTGTCTCTGTGTCTCAGTGTCACAGTGTCTCAGAGTCTCAGTGTCTCTGTGTCTCAGTGTCTCTTTGTCTCAGTGTCGCAGTGTCTCAGTGTCTCTGTGTCTCAGTGTCTCTGTGTGTCAGTGTCTCAGAGTCTCAGTGTCTCTGTGTCTCAGTGTCGCAGTGTCTCAGAGTCTCAGTGTCTCAGTGTCTCAGTGTCTCTATGTCTCAGTGTATCAGTGTTTCTGTGTCTCTGTGTCTCAGTGTCACAGTGTCTCAGAGTCTCAGTGTCTCTGTGTCTGAGTGTCTCTGTGTCTCAGTGTCTCAGTGTCTCAGAGTCTCACTGTCTCTGTGTCTCAGTGTCGCAGTGTCTCAGTGTCTCTGTGTCTCAGTGTCTCTGTGTCTCAGTGTATCAGTGTCTCTGTGTCTCTGTGTCTCAGTGTCACAGTGTCTCAGAGTCTCTGTGTCTCAGTGTCACAGTGTCTCTGTGTCTCAGTGTCTCAGTGTCTCTATGTCTCAGTGTATCAGTGTTTCTGTGTCTCTGTGTCTCAGTGTCACAGTGTCTCAGAGTCTCAGTGTCTCTGTGTCGCAGTGTCTCAGTGTCTCAGTGTCTCAGTGTCTCTGTGTCTCAGTGTCTCTGTGTCTCAGTGTATCAGTGTCTCTGTGTCTCTGTGTCTCAGTGTCACAGTGTCTCAGAGTCTCAGTGTCTCTGTATCTCAGTGTCTCTTTGTCTCAGTGTCGCAGTGTCTCAGTGTCTCTGTGTCTCAGTGTCTCTGTGTGTCAGTGTCTCTTTGTCTCAGTGTCTCAGTGTCTCTGTGTCTCAGTGTCTCAGTGTCGCAGTATCGCAGTGTCTCAGTGTCTCAGTGTCTCTGTGTCTCAGTGTCTCTGTGTCTCGGTGTCTCCGTGTCTCTGTGTCTCTGTGACGCAGAGTCTCAGTGTATCTGTGTCTCCGTGTCTCTGTGTCTCAGTGTCGCAGTGTCGCAGTGTTTCAGAGTCTCAGTGTCTCAGGGTCTCAGAGTCTCAGTGTCTCTGAGTCCAGTGTCTCCGTGTCTCTGTGTCTAAGTGTCTCTGTGTCTCAGAGTCTCAGAGTATCTGTGTCTCCGTGTCTCTGTGTCTCAGTGTCTCTGTGTCTCAGTGTCTCAGAGTCTCAGTGTCTCTGCGTCTCAGAGTCTCAGTGTCTCTAGGTCTCAGTTTCTCTGCGACTCAGGGTCTCTGCGTCTCAGGGTCTCTACGCCTCTCTGTCTCAGTGTCTCTGCGTCTCTGGGACCCTGTGTCTCTGCTTCTCAGGGTCACTGCGTCTCGGCGTCTCAGAGTCTCTGTGTCTCTGTGTCGCAGTGTCTCTGCGTCTCAGAGTCTCTGAGTCTCTTGCGTCTCTGTGTCTCAGTGTCTCCGAGTCTCAGTGTCTCAGTGTCTCTGTGTCTCAGTGTCTCGGTGTGTCAGAGTCTCAGAGAATCTGTGTCTCTGTGTCTCTGTGTCGCTGTGTCTCTGTGTCTCAGTGTCTCAGAGTCTCAGGGTCTCAGTGTCTCAGAGTCTCAGAGTCTCAGTGTCTCTGTGTCTCAGTGTCTCTGTGTCTCAGTGTCTCAGAGCCTCTGTGTCTCAGTGTCACAGTGTCTCAGTGTCTCAGTGTCTCAGTGTCTCTGTGTCTCAGTGTATCAGTGTCTCTGTGTCTCTGTGTCTCAGTGTCACAGTGTCTCAGAGTCTCAGTGTCTCTGTGTCTGAGTGTCTCTGTGTCTCAGTGTCTCAGTGTCTCAGAGTCTCAGTGTCTCTGTGTCTCAGTGTCTCTGTGTCTCAGTTTCTCTGTGTCTCAGAGTCTCAGTGTCTCAGAGTCTCAGTGTCTCTGTGTCTCAGTGACTCTGTGTCTCAGTTTCTCTGTGTCTCAGTGTCTCACGGTCACAGTGTCTCAGTGTCTCAGTGTCTCAGTGTCTCAGTTTTTCGTTGTCTCAGTGTCTCTGTGTCTCAGCGTCTCTGTATCTCAGTGGCTCAGTGTCTCAGTGCCGCAGTGTCTCTGTGTCACAGAGTCTCAGTGTATCTGTGTCTCCGTGTCTCTGTGTCTCAGTGTTGCAGTGTCTCAGAGTCTCAGTGTCTCTGTGTCTCAGAGTCTCAGTGTATCTGTGTCTCCGTGTCTCTGTGTCTCAGTGTCTCTGTGTCTCAGTGTCTCAGTGTCTCAGAGTCTCAGTGTCTCTGCGTCTCAGAGTCTCTGTGTCTCTAGGTCTCAGTGTCTCTGCGACTCAGGGTCTCTGCGTCTCAGGGTCTCTACGCCTCTCTGTCTCAGAGTCTCTGAGTCTCGGCGTCTCTGGGTCTCAGTGTCTCTGAGTCTCAGTGTCTCTGCGTCTCAGGGTCTCTGCGTCTCAGACTCTCCGGGTCTCTGCGTCTCTGGGTCTCAGTGTGTCTGCGCCTCAGTGTCTCTGCGTCTCTGGGACCCTGTGTCTCTGCTTCTCAGGGTCTCTGCGTCTCGGCGTCTCAGAGTCTCTGTGTCTCTGTGTCGCAGTGTCTCTGCGTCTCAGAGTCTCTGAGTCTCTTGCGTCTCTGTGTCTCAGTGTCTCCGAGTCTCAGTGTCTCTGTGTCTCAGTGTCTCAGAGCCTCTGTGTCTCAGTGTCACAGTGTCTCTGTGTCTCAGTGTCTCAGTGTCTCTGTGTCTCAGTGTCTCAGTGTCTCTGTGTCTCAGTGTATCAGTGTCTCTGTGTCTCTGTGTCTCAGTGTCACAGTTTCTCAGAGTCTCAGTGTCTCTGTGTCTGAGTGTCTCTGTGTCTCAGTGTCTCACTGTCTCAGAGTCTCAGTGTCTCTGTGTCTCAGTGTCTCTGTGTCTCAGTTTCTCTGTGTCTCAGTGTCTATGTGTCCCTGTGTCTCAGTGTCTCAGTGACTCAGATTCTCAGTGTCTCAGAGTCTCAGTGTCTCAGAGTCTCAGTGTCTCTGTGTCTCAGTGTCTCAGTGTCTCAGAGTCTCACTGTCTCTGTGTCTCAGTGTCGCAGTGTCTCAGAGTCTCAGTGTCTCTGTGTCTGAGTGTCTCTGTGTCTCAGTGTCTCCGTGTCTCAGTGTCTCAGTGTCACAGTGTCTCAGTGTCTCTGTGTGTCAGTGACTCTTTGTCTCAGTGTCTCAGTGTCTCTGTGTCTCAGTGTCTCAGTGTCTCTGTGTCTCAGTGTCTCAGTGTCTCTGTGTCTCAGTTTTTCGTTGTCTCAGTGTCTCAGTGTCTCAGTGTCTCAGTGTCTCTGTGTCTCAGTGTCTCAGTGTCTCTGTGTCTCAGTTTTTCGTTGTCTCAGTGTCTCTGTGTCTCAGCGTCTCTGTATCTCAGTGGCTCAGTGTCTCAGAGTCTCAGTGTCTCTGTGTATCAGTGTCTCAGAGTCTCACTGTCTCAGTGTCTCACGGTCACAGTGTCTCAGTGTCTCAGTGTCTCTGTGTCTCAGTTTTTCGTTGTCTCAGTGTCTCTGTGTCTCAGCGTCTCTGTATCTCAGTGGCTCAGTGTCTCAGTGTCGCAGTTTCTCTGTGTCTCAGTGTCTCAGTGTCTCTGTGTCTCAGTGTCTCTGTGTCGCAGAGTCTCAGTGTATCTGTGTCTCCGTGTCTCTGTGTCTCAGTGTCGCAGTGTCTCAGAGTCTCAGTGTCTCTGAGTCCAGTGTCTCCGTGTCTCTGTGTCTCAGTGTCTCTGTGTCTCAGTGTCTCAGGGTCTCAGAGTCTCAGTGTCTCTGAGTCCAGTGTCTCCGTGTCTCTGTGTCTCAGTGTCTCTGTGTCTCTGCGACTCAGGGTCTCTGCGTCTCAGGGTCTCTATGCCTCTCTGTCTCAGAGTCTCTGTGTCTCTAGGTCTCAGTGTCTCTGCGACTCAGGGTCTCTGCGTCTCAGGGTCTCTATGCCTCTCTGTCTCAGAGTCTCTGAGTCTCGGCGTCTCTGGGTCTCAGTGTCTCTGAGTCTCAGTGTCTCTGCGTCTCAGGGTCTCTGCGTCTCAGACTCTCTGGGTCTCTGCGTCTCTGGGTCTCAGTGTGTCTGCGCCTCAGTGTCTCTGCGTCTCTGGGACCCTGTGTCTCTGCTTCTCAGGGTCTCTGCGTCTCGGCGTCTCAGAGTCTCTGTGTCTCTGTGTCGCAGTGTCTCTGCGTCTCAGAGTCTCTGAGTCTCTTGCGTCTCTGTGTCTCAGTGTCTCCGAGTCTCAGTGTCTCAGAGTCTCAGAGTCTCAGTGTCTCTGTGTCTCTGTGTCTCAGTGTCTCGGTGTGTCAGAGTCTCAGAGAATCTGTGTCACTGTGTCTCAGTGTCGCTGTGTCTCTGTGTCTCAGTGTCTCAGAGTCTCAGAGTCTCAGTGTCTCAGAGTCTCAGAGTCTCAGTGTCTCTGTGTGTCAGTGTCTCTGTGTCTCAGTGTCTCAGAGCCTCTGTGTCTCAGTGTCACAGTGTCTCTGTGTCTCAGTGTCTCAGTGACTCAGATTCTCAGTGTCTCTTTGTCTCAGCGTCTCTGTGTCTCAGTGTCTCAGTGTCTCAGAGTCTCAGTGTCTCAGAGTCTCAGTGTCTCAGTGTCTCAGAGTCTCAGTGTCTCTGTGTCTCAGTGTCTCAGAGTCTCACTGTCTCTGTGTCCCAGTGTCGCAGTGTCTCAGTGTCTCAGTGACTCAGATTCTCAGTGTCACTTTGTCTCAGTGTCTCTGTGTCTCCGTGTCTCTGTGTCTCAGTTTCTCTGTGTCTCAGTGTCTATGTGTCCCTGTATCTCTGTGTCTCAGTGTCTCAGAGTCTCAGTGTCTCTGTGTCTCTGTGTCTCTGTGTCTCAGTGTCTCAGAGTCTCAGTGTATCAGTGTCTCAGAGTCTCAGTGTCTCTGTGTCTCAGTGTCGCAGTGTCTCTGTGTCACAGTGTCTCAGTTTCTCAGTGTCTCTGTATCTCAGTGTATCAGTGTCTCTGTGTCTCTGTGTCTCAGTGTCACAGTGTCTCAGAGTCTCAGTGTCTCTGTGTCTGAGTGTCTCTGTGTCTCAGTGTCTCAGTGTCTCAGTGTCTCTGTGTCTCAGTGTCACAGTGTCACAGTGTCTCAGAGTCTCAGTGTCTCTGTGTCTCAGTGTCACAGTGTCTCAGTGTCGCAGTATCGCAGTGTCTCAGAGTCTCAGTGCCTCTGGGCCTCAGTGTCTCATTGTCTCAGTGTCTCTTTGTCTCAGTTTTTCGTTGTCTCAGTGTGTCTGTGTCTCAGTGTCTCTGTATCTCAGTGGCTCAGTGTCTCAGAGTCTCAGAGTCTCACTGTCTCAGTGTCTCACGGTCACAGTGTCTCTGTGTCTCAGTGTCTCAGTGTCTCTGTGTCTCAGTGTCTCAGTGTCTCTGTGTCTCAGTGTCACAGTGTCTCAGTGTCTCAGTGTCTCTGTGTCTCAGTGTCTCAGTGTCTCTGTGTCTCAGTGTCTCTGTGTCTCAGTGTCACAGTGTCTCAGAGTCTCTGTGTCTCAGTGTCTCAGTGTCTCTGTGTCTCAGTGTCTCTGTGTCTCAGTGTCACAGTGTCTCAGAGTCTCAGTGTCTCTGTGTCTCAGTGTCTCAGTGTCTCTGTGTCTCAGTGTCTCTGTGTCTCAGTGTCACAGTGTCTCAGAGTCTCAGTGTCTCTGTGTCTCAGTGTCTCAGTGTCTCTGTGTCTCAGTGTCTCTGTGTCTCAGTGTCACAGTGTCTCAGAGTCTCAGTGTCTCAGTGTCTCAGTGTCTCAGTGTCGCAGTGTCTCAGAGTCTTAGTGTCTCTGGGCCTCAGTGTCTCATTGTCGCAGTGTCTCTGTGTCTCAGTTTTTCGTTGTCTCAGTGTATCTGTGTCTCCGTGTCTCTGTGTCTCAGTGTCTCAGTGACTCAGATTCTCAGTGTCTCAGAGTCTCAGTGTCTCTGTGTCTCTGTGCCTCAGTGTCTCAGAGTCTCAGTGTCTCAGAGTCTCAGTGTCTCTGTGTCTCTGTGTCTCAGTGTCTCAGAGTCTGACTGTCTCTGTGTCTCAGTGTCGCAGTGTCTCAGAGTCTCAGTGTCTCTGTGTCTGAGTCTCTCTGTATCTCAGTGTCTCAGTGTCTCCGTGTCTCAGTGTCTCAGTGTCTCTGAGTCTCAGTGTCTCTGTGTGTCAGTGTCTCTTTGTCTCAGTGTCTCAGTGTCTCAGTGTCACAGTGTCTCAGTGTCTCAGTGTCTCTGTGTCTCAGTTTTTCGTTGTCTCAGTGTCTCTGTGTCTCAGCGTCTCTGTATCTCAGTGGCTCAGTGTCTCAGAGTCTCAGTGTCTCTGTGTATCAGTGTCTCAGAGTCTCACTGTTTCAGTGTCTCACGGTCACAGTGTCTCAGTGTCTCAGTGTCTCAGTGTCTCTGTGTCTCAAGGTCTCTGTATCTCAGTGGCTCAGTGTCTCAGTGTCGCAGTGTCTCTGTGTCTCAGTGTCTCAGTGTCTCTGTGTCTCAGTGTCTCTGTGTCTCGGTGTCTCCGTGTCTCTGTGTCTAAGTGTCTCTGTGTCGCAGAGTCTCAGTGTATCTGTGTCTCCGTGTCTCTGTGCCTCAGTGTCTCAGTGTCTCAGTGTCTCAGTGTCTCAGAGTCTCAGTGTCTCTGCGTCTCAGAGTCTCTGCGTCTCTAGGTCTCAGTGTCTCTGCGACTCAGGGTCTCTGCGTCTCAGGGTCTCTACGCCTCTCTGTCTCAGAGTCTCTGAGTCTTGGCGTCTCTGGGTCTCAGTGTCTCTGAGTCTCAGTGTCGCTGCGTCTCAGGGTCTCTGCGTCTCTGGGTCTCAGTGTGTCTGTACCTCAGTGTCTCCGCGTCTCTGGGACCCTGTGTCTCTGATTCTCAGGGTCTCTGCGTCTCGGCGTCTCAGAGTCTCTGAGTCTCATGCGTCTCTGTGTCTCAGTGTCTCTGTGTCTCAGTGTCTCTGTGTCTCAGTGTCTCCGAGTCTCATTGTCTCAGTGTCTCAGAGTCTCAGTGTCTCTGTGTCTCTGTGTCTCAGTATCTCGGTGTGTCAGAGTCTCAGAGAATCTGTGTCTCTGTGCCTCAGGGTCGCTGTGTCTCTGTGTCTCAGTGTCTCAGAGTCTCAGAGTCTCAGAGTCTCAGTGTCTCAGAGTCTCAGAGTCTCAGTGTCTCTGTGTCTCAGTGTCTCAGTGTCTCTGTGTCTCAGTGTCTCAGTGACTCAGATTCTCAGTGTCTCTTTGTCTCAGTGTCTCAGTGTCTCCGTGTCTCAGTGTCTCAGTGTCTCTGAGTCTCAGTGTCTCTGTGCGTCAGCGTCTCTTTGTCTCAGTGTCTCAGTGTCTCTGCGTCTCAGTGTCTCAGTGTCTATGTGTCCCTGTGTCTCAGTGTCTCAGTGACTCAGATTCTCAGTATCTCGGTGTCTCTTTGTCTCAGTGTCTCTGTGTCTCAGTGTCTCAGAGTCTCAGTGTCTCAGTGTCTATGTGTCCCTGTGTCTCAGTGTCTCAGTGACTCAGATTCTCAGTGTCTCGGTGTCTCTTTGTCTCAGTGTCTCAGTGTCTCAGAGCCTCTGTGTCTCAGTGTCACAGTGTCTCAGTGTCTCTGTGTCTCAGTGTCTCTGTGTCTCAGTGTATCAGTGTCTCTGTGTCTCAGTGTCTCAGTGACTCAGATTCTCAGTGTCTCGGTGTCTCTTTGTCTCAGTGTCTCAGTGTCTCAGTGTCTCAGAGCCTCTGTGTCTCAGTGTCACAGTGTCTCAGTGTCTCAGTGTCTCAGTGTCTCAGTGTCTCTGTGTCTCAGTGTATCAGTGTCTCTGTGTCTCAGTGTCTCAGTGTCTCAGAGTCTCAGTGTCTCTGTGTCTGAGTGTCTCTGTGTCTGAGTGTCTCTGTGTCTCAGTGTCTCAGTGTCTCAGAGTCTCAGTGTCTCTGTGTCTCAGTGTCTATGTGTCCCTGTGTCTCAGTGTCTCAGTGACTCAGATTCTCAGTGTCTCAGAGTCTCAGTGTCTCAGAGTCTCAGTGTCTCAGTGTCTCAGTGACTCAGATTCTCAGTGTCTCTGTGCCTCAGTGTCTCAGAGTCTCAGTGTCTCAGTGTCTCAGAGTCTCAGTGTCTCTGTGTCTCTGTGTCTCAGTGTCTCAGAGTCTCACTGTCTCTGTGTCTCAGTGTCGCAGTGTCTCAGAGTCTCAGTGTCTCTGTGTCTGAGTGTCTCTGTGTCTCAGTGTCTCCGTGTCTCAGTGTCTCAGTGTCACAGTGTCTCAGTGTCTCTGTGTGTCAGTGTCTCTTTGTCTCAGTGTCTCAGTGTCTCAGTGTCTCTGTGTCTCAGTTTTTCGTTGTCTCAGTGTCTCTGTGTCTCAGCGTCTCTGTATCTCAGTGGCTCAGTGTCTCAGAGTCTCAGTGTCTCTGTGTATCAGTGTCTCAGAGTCTCACTGTCTCAGTGTCTCACGGTCACAGTGTCTCAGTGCCTCAGTGTCTCTGTGTCTCAGTTTTTCGTTGTCTCAGTGTCTCTGTGTCTCAGCGTCTCTGTATCTCAGTGGCTCAGTGTCTCAGTGTTGCAGTGTCTCTGTGTCTCAGTGTCTCAGTGTCTCTGTGTCTCAGTGTCTCTGTGTCTCGGTGTCTCCGTGTCTCTGTGTCTAAGTGTCTCTGTGTCGCAGAGTCTCAGTGTATCTGTGTCTCCGTGTCTCTGTGTCTCAGTGTCGCAGTGTCTCAGAGTCTCAGTGTCTCAGGGTCTCAGAGTCTCAGTGTCTCTGAGTCCAGTGTCTCCGTGTCTCTGTGTCTCAGTGTCTCAGTGTCTCAGTGTCTCTGTGTCTCAGTATCACAGTGTCTCAGAGTCTCAGTGTCTCTGTGTCTCAGTGTCACAGTGTCTCAGTGTCGCAGTATCGCAGTGTCTCAGAGTCTCAGTGTCTCTGGGCCTCAGTGTCTCATTGTCTCAGTGTCTCTGTGTCTCAGTTTTTCGTTGTCTCAGTGTCTCTGTGTCTCAGTGTCTCTGTATCTCAGTGGCTCAGTGTCTCAGAGTCTCAGAGTCTCACTGTCTCACGGTCACAGTGTCTCTGTGTCTCAGTGTCTCAGTGTCTCTGTGTCTCAGTGTCTCTGTGTCTCAGTGTCACAGTGTCTCAGAGTCTCAGTGTCTCTGTGTCTCAGTGTCTCAGTGTCGCAGTATCGCAGTGTCTCAGAGTCTCAGTGTCTCTGGGCCTCAGTGTCTCATTGTCTCAGTGTCTCTGTGTCTCAGTTTTTCGTTGTCTCAGTGTATCTGTGTCTCCGTGTCTCTGTGTCTCAGTTTCGCAGTGTCTCAGAGTCTCAGTGTCTCAGGGTCTCAGAGTCTCAGTGTCTCTGAGTCCAGTGTCTCCGTGTCTCTGTGTCTAAGTGTCTCTGTGTCTCAGAGTCTCAGTGTATCTGTGTCTCCGTGTCTCTGTGTCTCCGTGTCTCTGTGTCTAAGTGTCTCAGTGTCTCAGAGTCTCAGTGTCTCTGCGTCTCAGAGTCTCTGCGTCTCTAGGTCTCAGTGTCTCTGCGACTCAGGGTCTCTGCGTCTCAGGGTCTCTACGCCTCTCTGTCTCAGTGTCTCTGAGTCTCGGCGTCTCTGGGCCTCAGTGTCTCTGAGTCTCAGTGTCGCTGCGTCTCAGGGTCTCTGCGTCTCAGGCTCTCTGGGTCTCTGCGTCTCTGGGTCTCAGTGTGTCTGCGCCTCAGTGTCTCTGCGTCTCTGGGACCATGTGTCTCTGCTTCTCAGGGTCTCTGCGTCTCGGCGTCTCAGAGTCTCTGTGTCTCTGTGTCGCAGTGTCTCTGCGTCTCAGAGTCTCTGAGTCTCATGCGTCTCTGTGTCTCAGTGTCTCCGAGTCTCAGAGTCTCAGAGCCTCTGTCTCTCAGTTGTCACAGTGTCTCTGTGTCTCAGTGTCTCAGTGACTCAGATTCTCAGTGTCTCTTTGTCTCAGTGTCTCTTTGTCTCAGTGTCTCAGAGTCTCAGTGTCTCTGTGTCTCAGTGTCTCAGAGTCTCACTGTCTCAGTGTCTCAGTGTCTCAGTGTCTCTGTGTCTCAGTGTCTCTGTGTCTCTGTGTCTCAGTGTATCAGTGTCTCAGTGTCTCAGTGTCTCTGTGTCTCAGTGTCTCTGTGTCTCAGTGTCTCAGTGTCTCTGTGTCTCAGTGTCTCTGTGTCTCAGTGTATCAGTGTCTCTGTGTCTCTGTGTCTCAGTGTCACAGTGTCTCAGAGTCTCAGTGTCTCTGTGTCTGAGTGTCTCTGTGTCACAGTGTCTCAGAGTCTCAGTGTCTCTGTGTCTGAGTGTCTCTGTGTCACAGTGTCTCAGAGTCTCAGTGTCTCTGTGTCTGAGTGTCTCTGTGTCTCAGTGTCTCAGAGTCTCAGTGTCTCTGTGTCTCAGTGTCTCTGTGTCTCAGTTTCTCTGTGTCTCAGTGTCTATGTGTCCCTGTGTCTCAGTGTCTCAGTGACTCAGATTCTCAGTGTCTCAGAGTCTCAGTGTCTCAGAGTCTCAGTGTCTCTGTGTCTCAGTGTCTCAGTGTCTCTGTGTCTCAGTGTCTCTGTGTCTCAGTGTATCAGTGTCTCTGTGTCTCTGTGTCTCAGTGTCACAGTGTCTCAGAGTCTCAGTGTCTCTGTGTCTGAGTGTCTCTGTGTCACAGTGTCTCAGAGTCTCAGTGTCTCTGTGTCTGAGTGTCTCTGTGTCACAGTGTCTCAGAGTCTCAGTGTCTCTGTGTCTGAGTGTCTCTGTGTCTCAGTGTCTCAGAGTCTCAGTGTCTCTGTGTCTCAGTGTCTCTGTGTCTCAGTTTCTCTGTGTCTCAGTGTCTATGTGTCTCAGTGTCTCTGTGTCTCAGTTTCTCTGTGTCTCAGTGTCTATGTGTCCCTGTGTCTCAGTGTCTCAGTGACTCAGATTCTCAGTGTCTCAGAGTCTCAGTGTCTCAGAGTCTCAGTGTCTCTGTGTCTCAGTGTCTCAGTGGCTCTGTGTCTCAGTGTCTCAGTGACTCAGATTCTCAGTGTCTCCGAGTCTCAGTGTCTCTGTGTCTCTGTGCCTCAGTGTCTCAGAGTCTCAGTGTCTCAGTGTCTCAGAGTCTCAGTGTCTCTGTGTCTCTGTGTCTCTGAGTCTCAGTGTCTCAGAGTCTCATTGTCTCTGTGTCTCAGTGTCGCAGTGTCTCAGAGTCTCAGTGTCTCTGTGTCTGAGTGTCTCTGTATCTCAGTGTCTCAGCGTCTCCGTGTCTCAGTGTCTCAGTGTCTCTGAGTCTCAGTGTCTCTGTGTGTCAGTGTCTCTTTGTCTCAGTGTCTCAGTGTCTCAGAGTCTCAGTGTCTCAGTGTCTGAGTGTCTCTGTGTCACAGTGTATCAGTGTCCTTGTGTCTCAATCTCTCTGTGTCTTAGTCTCTCTGTGTCTCAGTGTATCATTGTCTCTGTGTCTCAGTGTCTCTGTGTCTCAGTGTATCAGTGTCTCTGTGTCTCAGTGCCACAGTGTATGAGTGTCTCAGTGTCTCTGTGTCTCAGTGTCACAGTGTATCAGTGTCTCAGTGTCTCTGTGTCTCAGTGTCTCAGTGTCTCAGAGTCTCAGAGTCTCAGTGTCTCTGTGTCTCCGTGTCTCAGTTTCTCAGAGTTTCAGTGTATCTGTGTCTCAGTGTCTCTTTGTCTCAGTGTCTCAGTGTCTCTGTGTCTCAGTGTCTCAGTGTCTCTGTGCCTCAGTGTCTCTGTGTCTCTGTGTCTCAGTGTCACAGTGTCTCAAAGTCTCAGTGTATCTGTGTCTGAGTGTCTCAGTGTCTCAGTGTCTCAGTGTCGCAGTGTCTCAGAGTCTCAGTGTCTCAGTGTATCTGATTCTCAGTGTCTCAGTATCTCTGTGTCTCAGTGTCACAGTGTCTCAGAGTCTCAGTGTCTCTTTGTCTGAGTGTCTGAGTGTCTCAGTGTCCCAGTGTCGCAGTGTCTCAGAGTCTCAGTGTCTCTGTGTCTCAGTGTCTCTGTGTCTCAGTGTCTCTGTGTCTCAGTTTTTCGGTGTCTCAGTGTCTCTGTGTCTCATTGTCTCTGTATCTCAGTGGCTCAGTGTCTCAGAGTCTCAGTGTCTCTGTGTCTCTGTGTCTCTGTGTCTCAGTGTCGCAGTGTCTCAGTGTCTCTGTGTCTCTGTGTCTCTGTGTCTCTGTTTCTCTGTATCAGTGTCACAGTGTCTCAGAGTCTCAGTGTCTCTGTGTCTGAGTGTGTCTGTGTCTCAGGGTCTCAGTGTCTCAGAGTCTCAGTGTCTCTGTGTCTCAGTGTCTCTTTGTCTCAGTGTCTCTGTGTCTCAGTGTCTCTGTGTCTCCGTGTCTCAGTGTCACAGTGTCTCAGAGTCTCAGTGTCTCTGTGTCTCAGTGTCTCTTTGCTTCAGTGTATCTGTGACTCAGTGTCTCTTTGTCTCAGCGTCTCTGTGTCTCAGTGTCTCAGAGTCTCAGTTACTCTGTGTCTCAGTGCCTCTGTGTCTCTGTGTCTCAGTCTCACAGTGTCTCAGAGTCTCAGTGTCTCTGTGTCTCAGTGTCTCAGAGTCTCAGTGTCTCTGTGCCTCAGTGTCTCAGTGTCTCTGTGTCTCTGTGACTCAGTGTCTCAGTGTCCCAGTGTCTCTGTGTCTCAGTTTTTTGGTGTCTCAGTGTCTCAGTGTCTCTGTGTCTCAGTGTCTCTGTATCTCAGTGCCTCAGTGTCAGTGTGTCTCAGTGTCTCTGAGTCTCTGTGTCTCAGTGTCTCATTGTCTCAGAGTCTCAGTGTCTGAGTGTCTCAGTGTCTCTGTGTCTCAGTGTCTCAGATCCTCAGTGTCACTGTGTCTCTCTGCCTCAGTGTGTTAGAGTCTCAGTGTCTCTATGTCTCAGTGTCTCTGTGTCTCAGTGTCTCTATGTCTCTGTGTCTCAGTGTCTCAGTGTCTCAGAGTCTCAGTGTATCCGTGCCTCTGTGTCTCAGTGTCTCATTGTCTCAGTGTCTCAGTGTCACAGTGTCTCAGTGTCCCAGTGTCTCGGTGCCTCATCGTCTCAGAGTCTCAGTGTCTCTGTGTCTCAGTGTCTCAGTGACTCTGTGTCTCAGTGCCTCAGTGTCTCAGAGTCTCAGTGTCTCTGTGTCACAGTGCCTCAGTGTCTCAGTGTCCCAGTTTCTCATTGTCTCAGAGTCTCAGTGTGTCAGTGTCTCAGAGTGTCAGTGTCCCAGAGTCTCAGTGTCTCAGTGTGTCTGTGTCTCAGTGTCTCTGTGTCTCAGTGTCTCAGTGTCTCTGTGTCTCAGTGTCTCAGAATTCAGTGTCTCTGTGTCTCAGTGTCTCAGTGTCTCTGTGTCTCAGTTTCTCTGTGTTTCAGTGTCTCTGTGTCCCTGTGTCTCAGTGTCTCAGAGTCTCAGTGATTGTGTGTCTCAGTGTCTCTGTGTCTCTGTGTCTCAGTGTCTCAGAGTCTCAGTGTCTCAGAGTCTCAGTGTCTATGTGTCACTGTGTCTCAGTGTATCAGTGTCTCAGTGTCTCAGAGTCGCAGTGTCTCTGTGTCACAGTGTCTCAGTGTCTCTGTGCCTCTGTGTCTCAGTGTCTCAGAGTCTCAGTGTCTCTGTTTCTCTGTGTCTCAGTGTCTCTATGTCTCAGTGTCTCAGACTCTCAGTGTCTCTGTGTCTCAGTGTATCTGTGGCTCTGTGTCTCAGTGCCTCAGTGTGTCTTTGTCTCAGTGCGTCAGACTCTCAGCGTCACAGTGTCCCAGTGTCTCTGTGTCTCAGTGTCTCTGTGTCTCTGAGTCTCAGTGTCTCAGTGTCTCAGTGTCCCAGAGTCTCAGTGTCTCAGTGTCTCAGAGTCTCAGTGCCACAGTTTCTCTGTGTCTCTGTGTCTCAGTGTCGCAGTGCCTCAGGGTCTCAGTGTCTCAGTGTCTCAGAGTCTCAGTGTCTCAGTCTCTCAGTGTCTCAGTGTCTCAGAGTCTTTGTGTATCTGTGTCTCTGTGTCTCAGTGTCTCTGTGTGTCAGTGTCTCAGTGTCTCAGTGTCTTTGTGTCTCAGTGTCTCAGTCACATTGTCTCTGTTTCTCAGTGTCTCAGTGTCTCCGTGTCTCTGTTTCTCAGTGTCTCAGTGTCTCCGTGTCTCTGTGCCTCAGTGTCTCAGTGTCTTAGTGTCTCTGTGACTCAGTGTCTCAGTGTCTCAGAGTCTCAGTTCTCTGAGTCTCTGTGTCTCAGTTTCTCAGTGTCTCAGTGTCTCAGGGTCTCAGGGTCTCTGTGTCTCAGTTTTTCTGTGTCTCAGTGTCTATGTGTCCCTGTGTCTCAGTGTCTCAGATTCTCAGTGTCTCTTTGTCTCAGTGTCTCTGTGTCTCAGAGTCTCAGTGTCTCAGTGTCACTGTGTCTCAGTGTCTCAGTGTCTCAGAGTCTCTGTGTCTCAGCGTCTCCGCCTCTCAGAGTCTATGGATCTCAGCGTCTCTGCGTCTCTGCGTCTCTGAGTCTCAGCATCTCTGCGTCTCAGACTCTCACAGTCTCTGCGTCTCAGCGTCTCTGAGTCTTAGTGTCTCTGCGTGTCAGAATCTCAGTGTCTCTGAGTCTCAGCGTCTGTGCGTCTCAGCGTCTCTGCGTCTCAGAGTTTCTGCATCTCAATGTTTCTGCGTCTCTGAGGCTATGCATCTCAGCGTTTCTGCGTCTCAGAGTCTCAGCGTCCCTGCATCTAAGACTCTCAGAGTCTCTGCATCTCAGCGTCTCTGCGTCTCTGCGTCTGAGAGTCTCTGCGTCTCAGAGTTTCTGCGTCTCAGAGTCTCTGCGTCTGAGAGCCTCTGCGTCTCAGAGACTTTCCCTATGAGAGTCTCTGCGTCTCAGCGTCTCTTAGTCTCTGCATCTCAGAGTTTCTGCGCCTCAGAGACTCTGCGTCTCAGCATCTCTGTGTCTCAGTGTCTCTGTGCCTCAGTGACTCTGTGCCTCAGTGTATCAGTGTATCAGAGTCTCAGAGACTCTGTGTCTCGGTATGTCAGTGTCACTGTGTCTCTGTGTCTTGGTGCCTCAGTGTCTCACTGTCCCAGTGTCTCAGTGTCTCAGTGTCTCAGTGTCTCAGAGTCTCAGTGTCTCTGTGTCTCTGTGTCTCAGTGTCTCAGAGTCTCACTGTCTCTGTGTCTCAGTGTCGCAGTGTCTCAGAGTCTCAGTGTCTCTGTGTCTGAGTGTCTCTGTGTCTCAGTGTCTCCGTGTCTCAGTGTCTCAGTGTCACAGTGTCTCAGTGTCTCTGTGTGTCAGTGTCTCTTTGTCTCAGTGTCTCATTGTCTCAGTGTCTCTGTGTCTCAGTTTTTCGTTGTCTCAGTGTCTCTGTGTCTCAGTGTCTCTGTATCTCAGTGGCTCAGTGTCTCAGAGTCTCAGAGTCTCACTGTCTCACGGTCACAGTGTCTCTGTGTCTCAGTGTCTCAGTGTCTCTGTGTCTCAGTGTCTCTGTGTCTCAGTGTCACAGTGTCTCAGAGTCTCAGTGTCTCTGTGTCTGAGTGTCTCTGTGTCTCAGTGTCTCAGTGTCTCAGTGTCTCTGTGTCTCAGTGTCACAGTGTCACAGTGTCTCAGAGTCTCAGTGTCTCTGTGTCTCAGTGTCACAGTGTCTCAGTGTCGCAGTATCGCAGTGTCTCAGAGTCTCAGTGCCTCTGGGCCTCAGTGTCTCATTGTCTCAGTGTCTCTTTGTCTCAGTTTTTCGTTGTCTCAGTGTGTCTGTGTCTCAGTGTCTCTGTATCTCAGTGGCTCAGTGTCTCAGAGTCTCAGAGTCTCACTGTCTCAGTGTCTCACGGTCACAGTGTCTCTGTGTCTCAGTGTCTCAGTGTCTCTGTGTCTCAGTGTCTCAGTGTCTCTGTGTCTCAGTGTCACAGTGTCTCAGTGTCTCAGTGTCTCTGTGTCTCAGTGTCTCAGTGTCTCTGTGTCTCAGTGTCTCTGTGTCTCAGTGTCACAGTGTCTCAGAGTCTCTGTGTCTCAGTGTCTCAGTGTCTCTGTGTCTCAGTGTCTCTGTGTCTCAGTGTCACAGTGTCTCAGAGTCTCAGTGTCTCTGTGTCTCAGTGTCTCAGTGTCTCTGTGTCTCAGTGTCTCTGTGTCTCAGTGTCACAGTGTCTCAGAGTCTCAGTGTCTCTGTGTCTCAGTGTCTCAGTGTCTCTGTGTCTCAGTGTCTCTGTGTCTCAGTGTCACAGTGTCTCAGAGTCTCAGTGTCTCAGTGTCTCAGTGTCTCAGTGTCGCAGTGTCTCAGAGTCTTAGTGTCTCTGGGCCTCAGTGTCTCATTGTCGCAGTGTCTCTGTGTCTCAGTTTTTCGTTGTCTCAGTGTATCTGTGTCTCCGTGTCTCTGTGTCTCAGTGTCTCAGTGACTCAGATTCTCAGTGTCTCAGAGTCTCAGTGTCTCTGTGTCTCTGTGCCTCAGTGTCTCAGAGTCTCAGTGTCTCAGAGTCTCAGTGTCTCTGTGTCTCTGTGTCTCAGTGTCTCAGAGTCTGACTGTCTCTGTGTCTCAGTGTCGCAGTGTCTCAGAGTCTCAGTGTCTCTGTGTCTGAGTCTCTCTGTATCTCAGTGTCTCAGTGTCTCCGTGTCTCAGTGTCTCAGTGTCTCTGAGTCTCAGTGTCTCTGTGTGTCAGTGTCTCTTTGTCTCAGTGTCTCAGTGTCTCAGTGTCACAGTGTCTCAGTGTCTCAGTGTCTCTGTGTCTCAGTTTTTCGTTGTCTCAGTGTCTCTGTGTCTCAGCGTCTCTGTATCTCAGTGGCTCAGTGTCTCAGAGTCTCAGTGTCTCTGTGTATCAGTGTCTCAGAGTCTCACTGTTTCAGTGTCTCACGGTCACAGTGTCTCAGTGTCTCAGTGTCTCAGTGTCTCTGTGTCTCAAGGTCTCTGTATCTCAGTGGCTCAGTGTCTCAGTGTCGCAGTGTCTCTGTGTCTCAGTGTCTCAGTGTCTCTGTGTCTCAGTGTCTCTGTGTCTCGGTGTCTCCGTGTCTCTGTGTCTAAGTGTCTCTGTGTCGCAGAGTCTCAGTGTATCTGTGTCTCCGTGTCTCTGTGCCTCAGTGTCTCAGTGTCTCAGTGTCTCAGTGTCTCAGAGTCTCAGTGTCTCTGCGTCTCAGAGTCTCTGCGTCTCTAGGTCTCAGTGTCTCTGCGACTCAGGGTCTCTGCGTCTCAGGGTCTCTACGCCTCTCTGTCTCAGAGTCTCTGAGTCTTGGCGTCTCTGGGTCTCAGTGTCTCTGAGTCTCAGTGTCGCTGCGTCTCAGGGTCTCTGCGTCTCTGGGTCTCAGTGTGTCTGTACCTCAGTGTCTCCGCGTCTCTGGGACCCTGTGTCTCTGATTCTCAGGGTCTCTGCGTCTCGGCGTCTCAGAGTCTCTGAGTCTCATGCGTCTCTGTGTCTCAGTGTCTCTGTGTCTCAGTGTCTCTGTGTCTCAGTGTCTCCGAGTCTCATTGTCTCAGTGTCTCAGAGTCTCAGTGTCTCTGTGTCTCTGTGTCTCAGTATCTCGGTGTGTCAGAGTCTCAGAGAATCTGTGTCTCTGTGCCTCAGGGTCGCTGTGTCTCTGTGTCTCAGTGTCTCAGAGTCTCAGAGTCTCAGAGTCTCAGTGTCTCAGAGTCTCAGAGTCTCAGTGTCTCTGTGTCTCAGTGTCTCAGTGTCTCTGTGTCTCAGTGTCTCAGTGACTCAGATTCTCAGTGTCTCTTTGTCTCAGTGTCTCAGTGTCTCCGTGTCTCAGTGTCTCAGTGTCTCTGAGTCTCAGTGTCTCTGTGCGTCAGCGTCTCTTTGTCTCAGTGTCTCAGTGTCTCTGCGTCTCAGTGTCTCAGTGTCTATGTGTCCCTGTGTCTCAGTGTCTCAGTGACTCAGATTCTCAGTATCTCGGTGTCTCTTTGTCTCAGTGTCTCTGTGTCTCAGTGTCTCAGAGTCTCAGTGTCTCAGTGTCTATGTGTCCCTGTGTCTCAGTGTCTCAGTGACTCAGATTCTCAGTGTCTCGGTGTCTCTTTGTCTCAGTGTCTCAGTGTCTCAGAGCCTCTGTGTCTCAGTGTCACAGTGTCTCAGTGTCTCTGTGTCTCAGTGTCTCTGTGTCTCAGTGTATCAGTGTCTCTGTGTCTCAGTGTCTCAGTGACTCAGATTCTCAGTGTCTCGGTGTCTCTTTGTCTCAGTGTCTCAGTGTCTCAGTGTCTCAGAGCCTCTGTGTCTCAGTGTCACAGTGTCTCAGTGTCTCAGTGTCTCAGTGTCTCAGTGTCTCTGTGTCTCAGTGTATCAGTGTCTCTGTGTCTCAGTGTCTCAGTGTCTCAGAGTCTCAGTGTCTCTGTGTCTGAGTGT
Organism: Carcharhinus amblyrhynchos; assembly: GCF_965287045.1. Lineage (NCBI taxonomy): Eukaryota > Metazoa > Chordata > Chondrichthyes > Carcharhiniformes > Carcharhinidae > Carcharhinus > Carcharhinus amblyrhynchos. The sequence goes on from NW_027649858.1 coordinate 308,715, forward strand.
CTCTGTGTCTGAGTGTCTCTGTGTCTGAGTGTCTCTGTGTCTCAGTGTCTCAGTGTCTCAGAGTCTCAGTGTCTCTGTGTCTCAGTGTCTATGTGTCCCTGTGTCTCAGTGTCTCAGTGACTCAGATTCTCAGTGTCTCAGAGTCTCAGTGTCTCAGAGTCTCAGTGTCTCAGTGTCTCAGTGACTCAGATTCTCAGTGTCTCTGTGCCTCAGTGTCTCAGAGTCTCAGTGTCTCAGTGTCTCAGAGTCTCAGTGTCTCTGTGTCTCTGTGTCTCAGTGTCTCAGAGTCTCACTGTCTCTGTGTCTCAGTGTCGCAGTGTCTCAGAGTCTCAGTGTCTCTGTGTCTGAGTGTCTCTGTGTCTCAGTGTCTCCGTGTCTCAGTGTCTCAGTGTCACAGTGTCTCAGTGTCTCTGTGTGTCAGTGTCTCTTTGTCTCAGTGTCTCAGTGTCTCAGTGTCTCTGTGTCTCAGTTTTTCGTTGTCTCAGTGTCTCTGTGTCTCAGCGTCTCTGTATCTCAGTGGCTCAGTGTCTCAGAGTCTCAGTGTCTCTGTGTATCAGTGTCTCAGAGTCTCACTGTCTCAGTGTCTCACGGTCACAGTGTCTCAGTGCCTCAGTGTCTCTGTGTCTCAGTTTTTCGTTGTCTCAGTGTCTCTGTGTCTCAGCGTCTCTGTATCTCAGTGGCTCAGTGTCTCAGTGTTGCAGTGTCTCTGTGTCTCAGTGTCTCAGTGTCTCTGTGTCTCAGTGTCTCTGTGTCTCGGTGTCTCCGTGTCTCTGTGTCTAAGTGTCTCTGTGTCGCAGAGTCTCAGTGTATCTGTGTCTCCGTGTCTCTGTGTCTCAGTGTCGCAGTGTCTCAGAGTCTCAGTGTCTCAGGGTCTCAGAGTCTCAGTGTCTCTGAGTCCAGTGTCTCCGTGTCTCTGTGTCTCAGTGTCTCAGTGTCTCAGTGTCTCTGTGTCTCAGTATCACAGTGTCTCAGAGTCTCAGTGTCTCTGTGTCTCAGTGTCACAGTGTCTCAGTGTCGCAGTATCGCAGTGTCTCAGAGTCTCAGTGTCTCTGGGCCTCAGTGTCTCATTGTCTCAGTGTCTCTGTGTCTCAGTTTTTCGTTGTCTCAGTGTCTCTGTGTCTCAGTGTCTCTGTATCTCAGTGGCTCAGTGTCTCAGAGTCTCAGAGTCTCACTGTCTCACGGTCACAGTGTCTCTGTGTCTCAGTGTCTCAGTGTCTCTGTGTCTCAGTGTCTCTGTGTCTCAGTGTCACAGTGTCTCAGAGTCTCAGTGTCTCTGTGTCTCAGTGTCTCAGTGTCGCAGTATCGCAGTGTCTCAGAGTCTCAGTGTCTCTGGGCCTCAGTGTCTCATTGTCTCAGTGTCTCTGTGTCTCAGTTTTTCGTTGTCTCAGTGTATCTGTGTCTCCGTGTCTCTGTGTCTCAGTTTCGCAGTGTCTCAGAGTCTCAGTGTCTCAGGGTCTCAGAGTCTCAGTGTCTCTGAGTCCAGTGTCTCCGTGTCTCTGTGTCTAAGTGTCTCTGTGTCTCAGAGTCTCAGTGTATCTGTGTCTCCGTGTCTCTGTGTCTCCGTGTCTCTGTGTCTAAGTGTCTCAGTGTCTCAGAGTCTCAGTGTCTCTGCGTCTCAGAGTCTCTGCGTCTCTAGGTCTCAGTGTCTCTGCGACTCAGGGTCTCTGCGTCTCAGGGTCTCTACGCCTCTCTGTCTCAGTGTCTCTGAGTCTCGGCGTCTCTGGGCCTCAGTGTCTCTGAGTCTCAGTGTCGCTGCGTCTCAGGGTCTCTGCGTCTCAGGCTCTCTGGGTCTCTGCGTCTCTGGGTCTCAGTGTGTCTGCGCCTCAGTGTCTCTGCGTCTCTGGGACCATGTGTCTCTGCTTCTCAGGGTCTCTGCGTCTCGGCGTCTCAGAGTCTCTGTGTCTCTGTGTCGCAGTGTCTCTGCGTCTCAGAGTCTCTGAGTCTCATGCGTCTCTGTGTCTCAGTGTCTCCGAGTCTCAGAGTCTCAGAGCCTCTGTCTCTCAGTTGTCACAGTGTCTCTGTGTCTCAGTGTCTCAGTGACTCAGATTCTCAGTGTCTCTTTGTCTCAGTGTCTCTTTGTCTCAGTGTCTCAGAGTCTCAGTGTCTCTGTGTCTCAGTGTCTCAGAGTCTCACTGTCTCAGTGTCTCAGTGTCTCAGTGTCTCTGTGTCTCAGTGTCTCTGTGTCTCTGTGTCTCAGTGTATCAGTGTCTCAGTGTCTCAGTGTCTCTGTGTCTCAGTGTCTCTGTGTCTCAGTGTCTCAGTGTCTCTGTGTCTCAGTGTCTCAGTGTCTCTGTGTCTCAGTGTATCAGTGTCTCTGTGTCTCTGTGTCTCAGTGTCACAGTGTCTCAGAGTCTCAGTGTCTCTGTGTCTGAGTGTCTCTGTGTCACAGTGTCTCAGAGTCTCAGTGTCTCTGTGTCTGAGTGTCTCTGTGTCACAGTGTCTCAGAGTCTCAGTGTCTCTGTGTCTGAGTGTCTCTGTGTCTCAGTGTCTCAGAGTCTCAGTGTCTCTGTGTCTCAGTGTCTCTGTGTCTCAGTTTCTCTGTGTCTCAGTGTCTATGTGTCCCTGTGTCTCAGTGTCTCAGTGACTCAGATTCTCAGTGTCTCAGAGTCTCAGTGTCTCAGAGTCTCAGTGTCTCTGTGTCTCAGTGTCTCAGTGTCTCTGTGTCTCAGTGTCTCTGTGTCTCAGTGTATCAGTGTCTCTGTGTCTCTGTGTCTCAGTGTCACAGTGTCTCAGAGTCTCAGTGTCTCTGTGTCTGAGTGTCTCTGTGTCACAGTGTCTCAGAGTCTCAGTGTCTCTGTGTCTGAGTGTCTCTGTGTCACAGTGTCTCAGAGTCTCAGTGTCTCTGTGTCTGAGTGTCTCTGTGTCTCAGTGTCTCAGAGTCTCAGTGTCTCTGTGTCTCAGTGTCTCTGTGTCTCAGTTTCTCTGTGTCTCAGTGTCTATGTGTCTCAGTGTCTCTGTGTCTCAGTTTCTCTGTGTCTCAGTGTCTATGTGTCCCTGTGTCTCAGTGTCTCAGTGACTCAGATTCTCAGTGTCTCAGAGTCTCAGTGTCTCAGAGTCTCAGTGTCTCTGTGTCTCAGTGTCTCAGTGGCTCTGTGTCTCAGTGTCTCAGTGACTCAGATTCTCAGTGTCTCCGAGTCTCAGTGTCTCTGTGTCTCTGTGCCTCAGTGTCTCAGAGTCTCAGTGTCTCAGTGTCTCAGAGTCTCAGTGTCTCTGTGTCTCTGTGTCTCTGAGTCTCAGTGTCTCAGAGTCTCATTGTCTCTGTGTCTCAGTGTCGCAGTGTCTCAGAGTCTCAGTGTCTCTGTGTCTGAGTGTCTCTGTATCTCAGTGTCTCAGCGTCTCCGTGTCTCAGTGTCTCAGTGTCTCTGAGTCTCAGTGTCTCTGTGTGTCAGTGTCTCTTTGTCTCAGTGTCTCAGTGTCTCAGAGTCTCAGTGTCTCAGTGTCTGAGTGTCTCTGTGTCACAGTGTATCAGTGTCCTTGTGTCTCAATCTCTCTGTGTCTTAGTCTCTCTGTGTCTCAGTGTATCATTGTCTCTGTGTCTCAGTGTCTCTGTGTCTCAGTGTATCAGTGTCTCTGTGTCTCAGTGCCACAGTGTATGAGTGTCTCAGTGTCTCTGTGTCTCAGTGTCACAGTGTATCAGTGTCTCAGTGTCTCTGTGTCTCAGTGTCTCAGTGTCTCAGAGTCTCAGAGTCTCAGTGTCTCTGTGTCTCCGTGTCTCAGTTTCTCAGAGTTTCAGTGTATCTGTGTCTCAGTGTCTCTTTGTCTCAGTGTCTCAGTGTCTCTGTGTCTCAGTGTCTCAGTGTCTCTGTGCCTCAGTGTCTCTGTGTCTCTGTGTCTCAGTGTCACAGTGTCTCAAAGTCTCAGTGTATCTGTGTCTGAGTGTCTCAGTGTCTCAGTGTCTCAGTGTCGCAGTGTCTCAGAGTCTCAGTGTCTCAGTGTATCTGATTCTCAGTGTCTCAGTATCTCTGTGTCTCAGTGTCACAGTGTCTCAGAGTCTCAGTGTCTCTTTGTCTGAGTGTCTGAGTGTCTCAGTGTCCCAGTGTCGCAGTGTCTCAGAGTCTCAGTGTCTCTGTGTCTCAGTGTCTCTGTGTCTCAGTGTCTCTGTGTCTCAGTTTTTCGGTGTCTCAGTGTCTCTGTGTCTCATTGTCTCTGTATCTCAGTGGCTCAGTGTCTCAGAGTCTCAGTGTCTCTGTGTCTCTGTGTCTCTGTGTCTCAGTGTCGCAGTGTCTCAGTGTCTCTGTGTCTCTGTGTCTCTGTGTCTCTGTTTCTCTGTATCAGTGTCACAGTGTCTCAGAGTCTCAGTGTCTCTGTGTCTGAGTGTGTCTGTGTCTCAGGGTCTCAGTGTCTCAGAGTCTCAGTGTCTCTGTGTCTCAGTGTCTCTTTGTCTCAGTGTCTCTGTGTCTCAGTGTCTCTGTGTCTCCGTGTCTCAGTGTCACAGTGTCTCAGAGTCTCAGTGTCTCTGTGTCTCAGTGTCTCTTTGCTTCAGTGTATCTGTGACTCAGTGTCTCTTTGTCTCAGCGTCTCTGTGTCTCAGTGTCTCAGAGTCTCAGTTACTCTGTGTCTCAGTGCCTCTGTGTCTCTGTGTCTCAGTCTCACAGTGTCTCAGAGTCTCAGTGTCTCTGTGTCTCAGTGTCTCAGAGTCTCAGTGTCTCTGTGCCTCAGTGTCTCAGTGTCTCTGTGTCTCTGTGACTCAGTGTCTCAGTGTCCCAGTGTCTCTGTGTCTCAGTTTTTTGGTGTCTCAGTGTCTCAGTGTCTCTGTGTCTCAGTGTCTCTGTATCTCAGTGCCTCAGTGTCAGTGTGTCTCAGTGTCTCTGAGTCTCTGTGTCTCAGTGTCTCATTGTCTCAGAGTCTCAGTGTCTGAGTGTCTCAGTGTCTCTGTGTCTCAGTGTCTCAGATCCTCAGTGTCACTGTGTCTCTCTGCCTCAGTGTGTTAGAGTCTCAGTGTCTCTATGTCTCAGTGTCTCTGTGTCTCAGTGTCTCTATGTCTCTGTGTCTCAGTGTCTCAGTGTCTCAGAGTCTCAGTGTATCCGTGCCTCTGTGTCTCAGTGTCTCATTGTCTCAGTGTCTCAGTGTCACAGTGTCTCAGTGTCCCAGTGTCTCGGTGCCTCATCGTCTCAGAGTCTCAGTGTCTCTGTGTCTCAGTGTCTCAGTGACTCTGTGTCTCAGTGCCTCAGTGTCTCAGAGTCTCAGTGTCTCTGTGTCACAGTGCCTCAGTGTCTCAGTGTCCCAGTTTCTCATTGTCTCAGAGTCTCAGTGTGTCAGTGTCTCAGAGTGTCAGTGTCCCAGAGTCTCAGTGTCTCAGTGTGTCTGTGTCTCAGTGTCTCTGTGTCTCAGTGTCTCAGTGTCTCTGTGTCTCAGTGTCTCAGAATTCAGTGTCTCTGTGTCTCAGTGTCTCAGTGTCTCTGTGTCTCAGTTTCTCTGTGTTTCAGTGTCTCTGTGTCCCTGTGTCTCAGTGTCTCAGAGTCTCAGTGATTGTGTGTCTCAGTGTCTCTGTGTCTCTGTGTCTCAGTGTCTCAGAGTCTCAGTGTCTCAGAGTCTCAGTGTCTATGTGTCACTGTGTCTCAGTGTATCAGTGTCTCAGTGTCTCAGAGTCGCAGTGTCTCTGTGTCACAGTGTCTCAGTGTCTCTGTGCCTCTGTGTCTCAGTGTCTCAGAGTCTCAGTGTCTCTGTTTCTCTGTGTCTCAGTGTCTCTATGTCTCAGTGTCTCAGACTCTCAGTGTCTCTGTGTCTCAGTGTATCTGTGGCTCTGTGTCTCAGTGCCTCAGTGTGTCTTTGTCTCAGTGCGTCAGACTCTCAGCGTCACAGTGTCCCAGTGTCTCTGTGTCTCAGTGTCTCTGTGTCTCTGAGTCTCAGTGTCTCAGTGTCTCAGTGTCCCAGAGTCTCAGTGTCTCAGTGTCTCAGAGTCTCAGTGCCACAGTTTCTCTGTGTCTCTGTGTCTCAGTGTCGCAGTGCCTCAGGGTCTCAGTGTCTCAGTGTCTCAGAGTCTCAGTGTCTCAGTCTCTCAGTGTCTCAGTGTCTCAGAGTCTTTGTGTATCTGTGTCTCTGTGTCTCAGTGTCTCTGTGTGTCAGTGTCTCAGTGTCTCAGTGTCTTTGTGTCTCAGTGTCTCAGTCACATTGTCTCTGTTTCTCAGTGTCTCAGTGTCTCCGTGTCTCTGTTTCTCAGTGTCTCAGTGTCTCCGTGTCTCTGTGCCTCAGTGTCTCAGTGTCTTAGTGTCTCTGTGACTCAGTGTCTCAGTGTCTCAGAGTCTCAGTTCTCTGAGTCTCTGTGTCTCAGTTTCTCAGTGTCTCAGTGTCTCAGGGTCTCAGGGTCTCTGTGTCTCAGTTTTTCTGTGTCTCAGTGTCTATGTGTCCCTGTGTCTCAGTGTCTCAGATTCTCAGTGTCTCTTTGTCTCAGTGTCTCTGTGTCTCAGAGTCTCAGTGTCTCAGTGTCACTGTGTCTCAGTGTCTCAGTGTCTCAGAGTCTCTGTGTCTCAGCGTCTCCGCCTCTCAGAGTCTATGGATCTCAGCGTCTCTGCGTCTCTGCGTCTCTGAGTCTCAGCATCTCTGCGTCTCAGACTCTCACAGTCTCTGCGTCTCAGCGTCTCTGAGTCTTAGTGTCTCTGCGTGTCAGAATCTCAGTGTCTCTGAGTCTCAGCGTCTGTGCGTCTCAGCGTCTCTGCGTCTCAGAGTTTCTGCATCTCAATGTTTCTGCGTCTCTGAGGCTATGCATCTCAGCGTTTCTGCGTCTCAGAGTCTCAGCGTCCCTGCATCTAAGACTCTCAGAGTCTCTGCATCTCAGCGTCTCTGCGTCTCTGCGTCTGAGAGTCTCTGCGTCTCAGAGTTTCTGCGTCTCAGAGTCTCTGCGTCTGAGAGCCTCTGCGTCTCAGAGACTTTCCCTATGAGAGTCTCTGCGTCTCAGCGTCTCTTAGTCTCTGCATCTCAGAGTTTCTGCGCCTCAGAGACTCTGCGTCTCAGCATCTCTGTGTCTCAGTGTCTCTGTGCCTCAGTGACTCTGTGCCTCAGTGTATCAGTGTATCAGAGTCTCAGAGACTCTGTGTCTCGGTATGTCAGTGTCACTGTGTCTCTGTGTCTTGGTGCCTCAGTGTCTCACTGTCCCAGTGTCTCAGTGTCTCAGTGTCTCAGTGTCTCAGTGTCTCTGTGACTCAGTGTGTCAGTGTCTCTGTGTCTCTGTGCCTCAGTGTCTCTGAGCCTCAGTGTCTCAGTGTCTCAGTGTCTCAGAGTCTCAGTGTCTCTGTGCCTCAGGGTCTCAGTGTCTCAGAGTCTCAGTGTCTCTGTGCCTCTGTGTTTCTGAATCTCAGTGTCTCTGTGCCTCAGTGACTCTGTGCCTCAGTGTCTCAGTGTATCAGTGTATCAGAGTCTCAGAGTCTCTGTGTCTCAGAATGTCAGTGTCACTGTGTCTTGGTGCCTCAGTGTCTCACTGTCCCAGTGTCTCAGTGTCTCAGAGTCTCACTGTCTCAGTGTCTCAGTGTCTCTGTGACTCAGTGTGTCAGTGTCTCTGTGTCTCTGTGCCTCAGTGTCTCTGAGCCTCATTGTCTCAGTGTCTCAGAGTCTCAGTGTCTCTGTGTCTCAGTGTCTCAGTGTCTCAGTGTCTCAGTGTTTCTGTGTCCCAGTGTCTCTGTGCCTCCGGGTCTCAGTGTCTCTGTGCCTCAGTGTCTCAGTGCCTCAGTGCCTCTGTGTCTCAGTGCCTCAGAGGCTCACGATCTCTGTGTCTCTCTGTCTCAGTGTCTCAGTGCCTCAGTGTCTCAGTGTCTCTGTGCCTCAGTGTCTCGCTGTCTCAGTGCCTCTGTGTCTCTGTGCCTCAGTGTCTCAGTGTCTCAGAGTATCAGTATCTCAGTGTCTCTGAGTCGCAGTGTCTCAGTATCACAGTGTCTCTGTGTCTCAGTGTCTCTGTGTCACAGATTCTCAGTGTCTCTGTGTCTCAGAGTCTCAGTGTCTCTGTGTCTCAGAGTCTCTGTGCCTCTGTGTCTCTGTGTCTCATGTCTCAGTGTCTCAGAGTCTCAGTATCTCAGTGTCCCTGTGTCTCAGTTTCTCTGTGCCTCAGTGTCTCTGTGCCTCAGTGTCCCTGTGTCTCAGTGTATCAGAGTCTCAGTGTCTCTGTGTCTCAGTGTCTCTGTGTCTCAACATCTCAGCGTCTCTGCATTTCAGTGTCTCTGCATCTCTGCATCTCAGTGTCCCTGCATCTCAGCGTCTCTGCGTCTCAGATTCTCTCTGTCTCAGCGTTTCTGCATCTCAGCGTCTCAGAGTCTCGTGTTTGCAGAGCCTCTGCGTCTCAGCATCTCTGCGTCTCAGCGTCTCTGCGTCTCTGCGTTTCTGCATCTCAGCGTCTCAGAGTCTCGTGTTTGCAGAGTCTCTGCGTCTCAGCATCTCTGCGTCTCACGTCTCTGCGTCTCAGTGTTTCTGCATCTCAGCGTCTCAGTGTCTCAGTGTCTTAGAGTCTCTGCGTCTCAGGGTCTCTGCGTCTCAGCGTATTTGCGTCTCTGCGTCTCTGGGTCTCAGCATCTCTGCGTCTCAGACTCTCACAGTCTCTGCGTCTCAGCGTCTCTGAGTTTTAGTGCCTCTGCGTGTCAGACTCTCAGAGTCTCTGCTTCTCAGCGTCTCTGAGTCTCAACGTCTGTGCGTCTCAGCGTCTCGGCGTCTCAGAGCCTCTGCGTCTCAGCATCTCTGACTCTCAGCGTCTCTGCGTCTCAGAGTTTCTGCATCTCAGTGTCTCTGCGTCTCTGCATCTCAGAGACTCTGCATCTCAGAGTCTCAGCGTCTCAGCGTCTCTTAGTCTCTGCGTCTCAGAGTCTCTTCGTCTCAGAGTCTTTGCATCTCAGAGTGTCTGCATGTCAGCGTCTCTGTGTCTCAGAGTCTCTGCGTCTCAGCATGTCTGCGTCTCTGTGTCTCTGAGTGTCTGCGTCTCAGAGTCTGTGCGTCACAGCGTCTCAGGGACTCTGCGCATCAGTGTATCAGAGTTTCTGCGTCGCTCTGTCTCAGCATCTCAGCGTCTCAGAGTCTCTGCGTCTCAGTGTCTCAGAGTCTCTGCGTCTCAGCGTCTCTGCGTCTCAGAGTCTATGGATCTCAGCGTCTCAGCATCTCTGCATCTCAGCATCTCAGCGTCTCTGTGTCTCAGATTCTCTCCGTCTCAGCGTTTCTGCATCTCAGCGTCTCAGAGACTCGTGTTCTCAGAGGCTCTGCGTCTCAGCGTCTCTGCATCTCCGCATCTCAGAGTCTCTGCATCTCAGAGTCTCTGCATCTCAGAGTCTCACTGTCTCAGTGTCTCTGCGTTTCAGCGTTTCTGAGTCTCAGAGCCTTGGCGTCTCTTAGTCTCTGCGTCTCAGAGTCTCTTCGTCTCAGAGTCTTTGCATCTCAGAGTGTCTGCATGTCAGCGTCTCTGCGTCTCAGAGTCTCTGCGTCTCAGTCTCCCTGCGTCTCAGACTCTCTGCGTCTCATCGACTCTGAGTCTCAGTGTCTCTGCGTCTCAGTGTCTCTGCGTCGCTCTGTCTCAGCATCTCAGCGTCTCAGACTCTCTGCGTCTCAGCGTCTCTGCGTCTCTGCGTCTCAGAGTCTCTTCATCTCAGCGTCTCTGCATCTCAGAGTCTCTGCGTGTCAGTCTTCCTGTGTCTCAAAATATCTGCGTGTCAGCGTCTCTGCGTCTCAGGGTCTCTGCGTGTCAGTGTCCCTGCGTCTCAGAGTCTTTGCGTCTCAGCGTCTCCGCCTCTCAGAGTCTCTGCATATCAGAGTCTCTGCATCTCTGCGTCTTAGAGTCTCTACGTCTCAGTGTCTCAGTGTCTTAGAGTCTCTGCGTCTCAGGGTCTCTGCGTCTCATCGTCTTTGCGTCTCAGCGTCTCTGAGTCTTAGTGTCTCTGCGTGTCAGACTCTCAGTGTCTCTGAGTCTCAGCGTCTGTGCGTCTCAGCGTCTCTGCGTCTCAGAGTTTCTGCATCTCAATATTTCTGCGTCTCTGAGGCTATGCATCTCAGCGTTTCTGCGTCTCAGAGTCTCAGCGTCTCTGCGTCTAAGACTCTCAGAGTCTCTGCATCTCAGCGTCTCTGCGTCTCTGCGTCTGAGAGTCTCTGCGTCTCAGAGTTTCTGCGTCTCAGAGTCTCTGCGTCTGAGAGCCTCAGCGTCTCAGAGACTTTCCCTATGAGAGTCTCTGCGTCTCAGCGTCTCTTAGTCTCTGCGTCTCAGAGTTTCTGCACCTCAGAGACTCTGCGTCTCAGCATCTCTGTGTCTCAGTGTCTCTGTGCCTCAGGGTCTCAGTGTCTCAGAGTCTCAGTGTCTCTGTGCCTCTGTGTTTCTGAATCTCAGTGTCTCTGTGCCTCAGTGACTCTGTGCCTCAGTGTCTCAGTGTATCAGTGTATCAGAGTCTCAGAGTCTCTGTGTCTCAGAATGTCAGTGTCACTGTGTCTTGGTGCCTCAGTGTCTCACTGTCCCAGTGTCTCAGTGTCTCAGAGTCTCACTGTCTCAGTGTCTCAGTGTCTCTGTGGCTCAGTGCGTCAGTGTCTCTGTGTCTCTGTGCCTCAGTGTCTCTGAGCCTCATTGTCTCAGTGTCTCAGAGTCTCAGTGTCTCTGTGTCTCTGTGTCTCAGTGTCTCAGTGTTTCTGTGTCCCAGTGTCTCTGTGCCTCCGGGTCTCAGTGTCTCTGTGCCTCAGTGTCTCAGTGCCTCAGTGCCTCTGTGTCTCAGTGCCTCAGAGGATCACGATCTCTGTGTCTCTCTGTCTCAGTGTCTCAGTGCCTCAGTGTCTCAGTGTCTCTGTGCCTCAGTGTCTCGCTGTCTCAGTGCCTCTGTGTCTCTGTGCCTCAGTGTCTCAGTGTCTCAGAGTATCAGTATCTCAGTGTCTCTGAGTCGCAGTGTCTCAGTATCACAGTGTCTCTGTGTCTCAGTGTCTCTGTGTCACAGATTCTCAGTGTCTCTGTGTCTCAGAGTCTCAGTGTCTCTGTGTCTCAGAGTCTCTGTGCCTCTGTGTCTCTGTGTCTCATGTCTCAGTGTCTCAGAGTCTCAGTATCTCAGTGTCCCTGTGTCTCAGTTTCTCTGTGCCTCAGTGTCTCTGTGCCTCAGTGTCCCTGTGTCTCAGTGTATCAGAGTCTCAGTGTCTCAGTGTCTCTGTGTCTCAACATCTCAGCGTCTCTGCATTTCAGTGTCTCTGCATCTCTGCATCTCAGTGTCCCTGCATCTCAGCGTCTCTGCGTCTCAGATTCTCTCTGTCTCAGCGTTTCTGCATCTCAGCGTCTCAGAGTCTCGTGTTTGCAGAGCCTCTGCGTCTCAGCATCTCTGCGTCTCAGCGTCTCTGCGTCTCTGCGTTTCTGCATCTCAGCGTCTCAGAGTCTCGTGTTTGCAGAGTCTCTGCGTCTCAGCATCTCTGCGTCTCACGTCTCTGCGTCTCAGAGTTTCTGCATCTCAGCGTCTCAGTGTCTCAGTGTCTTAGAGTCTCTGCGTCTCAGGGTCTCTGCGTCTCAGCGTATTTGCGTCTCTGCGTCTCTGGGTCTCAGCATCTCTGCGTCTCAGACTCTCACAGTCTCTGCGTCTCAGCGTCTCTGAGTTTTAGTGCCTCTGCGTGTCAGACTCTCAGAGTCTCTGCTTCTCAGCGTCTCTGAGTCTCAACGTCTGTGCGTCTCAGCGTCTCGGCGTCTCAGAGCCTCTGCGTCTCAGCATCTCTGACTCTCAGCGTCTCTGCGTCTCAGAGTTTCTGCATCTCAGTGTTTGTGCGTCTCTGCATCTCAGAGACTCTGCATCTCAGAGTCTCAGCGTCTCAGCGTCTCTTAGTCTCTGCGTCTCAGAGTCTCTTCGTCTCAGAGTCTTTGCATCTCAGAGTGTCTGCATGTCAGCGTCTCTGTGTCTCAGAGTCTCTGCGTCTCAGCATGTCTGCGTCTCTGTGTCTCTGAGTGTCTGCGTCTCAGAGTCTGTGCGTCACAGCGTCTCAGGGACTCTGCGCATCAGTGTATCAGAGTTTCTGCGTCGCTCTGTCTCAGCATCTCAGCGTCTCAGACTCTCTGCGTCTCAGCGTCTCTGCGTCTCAGAGTCTCTTCATCTCAGCGTCTCTGCATCTCAGAGTCTCTGCGTGTCAGTCTTCCTGTGTCTCAAAATATCTGCGTGTCAGCGTCTCTGCGTCTCAGGGTCTCTGCGTGTCAGTGTCCCTGCATCTCAGCGTCTTTGCGTCTCAGCGTCTCCGCCTCTCAGAGTCTCTGCATATCAGAGTCTCTGCATCTCTGCGTCTTAGAGTCTCTACGTCTCAGTGTCTCAGTGTCTTAGAGTCTCTGCGTCTCAGGGTCTCTGCGTCTCATCGTCTTTGCGTCTCAGCGTCTCTGAGTCTTAGTGTCTCTGCGTGTCAGACTCTCAGTGTCTCTGAGTCTCAGCGTCTGTGCGTCTCAGCGTCTCTGCGTCTCAGAGTTTCTGCATCTCAATATTTCTGCGTCTCTGAGGCTATGCATCTCAGCGTTTCTGCGTCTCAGAGTCTCAGCGTCTCTGCGTCTAAGACTCTCAGAGTCTCTGCATCTCAGCGTCTCTGCGTCTGAGAGTCTCTGCGTCTCAGAGTTTCTGCGTCTCAGAGTCTCTGCGTCTGAGAGCCTCAGCGTCTCAGAGACTTTCCCTATGAGAGTCTCTGCGTCTCAGCGTCTCTTAGTCTCTGCGTCTCAGAGTTTCTGCACCTCAGAGACTCTGCGTCTCAGCATCTCTGTGTCTCAGTGTCTCTGTGCCTCAGGGTCTCAGTGTCTCAGAGTCTCAGTGTCTCTGTGCCTCTGTGTTTCTGAATCTCAGTGTCTCTGTGCCTCAGTGACTCTGTGCCTCAGTGTCTCAGTGTATCAGTGTATCAGAGTCTCAGAGTCTCTGTGTCTCAGAATGTCAGTGTCACTGTGTCTTGGTGCCTCAGTGTCTCACTGTCCCAGTGTCTCAGTGTCTCAGAGTCTCTGTGACTCAGTGTGTCAGTGTCTCTGTGTCTCTGTGCCTCAGTGTCTCTGAGCCTCATTGTCTCAGTGTCTCAGAGTCTCAGTGTCTCTGTGTCTCAGTGTCTCAGTGTCTCAGTGTTTCTGTGTCCCAGTGTCTCTGTGCCTCCGGGTCTCAGTGTCTCTGTGCCTCAGTGTCTCAGTGCCTCAGTGCCTCTGTGTCTCAGTGCCTCAGAGGCTCACGATCTCTGTGTCTCTCTGTCTCAGTGTCTCAGTGCCTCAGTGTCTCAGTGTCGCTGTGCCTCAGTGTCGCAGACTCTCAGTGTCTCTGTGTCTCTGTGCCTCAGTGTCTCAGTGTCTCAGAGTATCAGTATCTCAGAGTCTCTGAGTCGCAGTTTCTCAGTATCACAGTGTCACTTTGTCTCAGTGTCTCTGTGTCTCAGAGTCTCAGTGTCTCTGTGTCTCAGAGTCTCAGTATCTCAGTGTCCCTGTGTCTCAGTTTCTCTGTGCCTCAGTGTCTCAGTATCTCAGAGTCTCAGTATCTCAGAGACTCAGTGTCTCAGTGTCTCTTTGCCTCAGTGTCCCAGTGTCTCAGTGTCTCAGATTCTCAGTGTCTCTGTGTCTCAGTGTCTCTGTGCCTCAGTATCTCAGTGTCTCAGTGTCTCTGTGCCTCAGTGCCACAGTTTCTCTGTGCCTCAGTGTCTCAGAGTATCAGTATCTCTGTCTCTCTGTGTCTCATTGTCTCAGTGTCTCAGTGTCACAATGCCTCAGTGCATCTGTGTCTCTTTGTCTCAGTGTCTCTGTGCCTCAGTGTCTCAGTGTCTCAGAGTCTCTGTGTCTCTGTGCCTCAGTGTCTCAGAGTCTCTGTATCTCAGAGACTCATTGTCTCAGTGTCTCTGTGCCACAGTGTCCCAGTGTCTCAGTGTCTCAGAGTCTCAGTGTCTCAGAGACTCAGTGTCTCAGTGTCTCTGTGCCTCAGTGTCCCAGTGTCTCAGTGTCTCAGTGTCTCTGTGTCTCAGAGTCTCAGTGTCTCAGTGTCTCTGTGTCTCTGTGCCTCAGTGTCTCAGTGTCTCAGTGTCTCAGTGTCTCAGTTTCTCAGAGTCTCAGTGTCTCTCTGTCTCTGTGTTTCTGTGCCTCAGTGTCTCAGTGTCTCTGTGTCTCAGTATCATAGTGTCTCTGTGTCTCAGTGTCTCAGTGTCTCTGTGCCTCAGTGTCTCTGTGCGCCAGTTTCTTATTGTCTCAGAGTCTCAGAGTCTCAGTGTCTCTGTGTCTCAGTGTCTCAGTGCCTCTGTGTCTCAGTGCCTCAGAGTCTCACTATCTCTGTGTCTCTCTGTCTCAGTGTCTCTGTGCCTCTGTGTGTCAGTGTCTCTGTGCCTCAGAGTCTCAGATTCTCAGTGTCTCTGTGCCTCAGTGTCCAGTGTCTCAGTGTCTCAGAGACGCAGTGTCTCTGTGTCTCAGTGTCTCTGTGCCTCAGTGTCTCAGTGTCTCAGTGCCTCTGTGTCTCAGCGCCTCATAGTCTCACTATCTCTGTCTCTCTCTGTCTCAGTGTCTCTGTGCCTCAGTGTGTCAGTGTCTCTGTGCCTCAGAGTCTCAGTGTCTCTGTGTCTCTGGGCCTCAGTGTCTCAGTGTCTCAGAGTATCAGTATCTCAGTGTCTCTGAGTCTCAGTGTCTCAGTGAGTCTGTGTCTCAGTGTCTCTGTGTCTCTGTGTCTCAGTGTCTCAGTGCCTCAGTGTACCAGCGTCTCTGTGCCTCAGTGTCTCAGTGTCTCAGTGCCTCAGAGTATCAGTATCTCAGTGTCTCTGAGTCTCACTGTCTCAGTGCCTCTGTGTCTCTGAGTCTCAGTGTCTCTGTGCCTCAGGGTCCCAGTGTCTCAGTGTCTCAGATCTCAGAGTATCAGTGTCTCAGTGTCTCAGTGTCTCAGTGTCTCAGAGTCTCAGGGTCTCTGTGTCTCTGTGCCTCAGTGTCTCAGTGTCTGTGTGTCTCAGAATCACAGTGTCTCTGTGTCTCAGATTCTCAGATTCTCTGTGTCTCAGAGTCTCAGTGTCTCTGTGTCTCTGTGTCTCAGAGTATCTGTGCCTCAGTGTCTCTGTGTCTCATGTCTCAGTGCCTCAGTGTCTCAGTGTCTCAGAGCCTCTGTGTCTCAGTGCCTCAGAGTCTCACTATCTCTGTGTCTCTCTATCTCAGTGTGTCTGTGCGTCAGTGTCTCAGTGTCTCTGTGCCTCAGTGTCTCAGAGTCTCAGTGTCTCTGTGTCTCTGTGCCTCAGAGTCTCAGTGTCTCAGTGTCTCTGTGTCTCTGTGTCTCAGAGTATCAGTATCTCAGTGCCTCTGAGTCTCAGTGTCTCTGAGTCTCAGTGTCTCAGAGTCTCTGTGCCTCAGTGTCTCAGTGTCTGTGTGTCTCAGAATCACAGTGTCTCTGTGTCTCAGTGTCTCTGTGTCTCAGATTCTCAGATTCTCATTTTCTCTGTGTCTCAGTGTCTCTGTGTCTCAGTGTCTCAGATTCTCAGTTTCTCTGTGTCTCAGAGTCTCTGTGTCTCTGTGTCTCAGATTCTCAGTTTCTCTGTGTCTCAGAGTCTCAGTGTCTCTGTGTCTCAGATTCTCAGTTTCTTGTGTCTCCGAGCCTCTTTGTCTCAGTGCCTCAGAGTCTCACTGTCCCTGTGTCTCTCTCTATCTCAGTGTCTCAGTGTCTCCGTGCCTCAGTGTCTCAGAGTCTCTGTGTCTCTGTGCCTCAGGGTCTCAGTGTCTCAGTGTCTCTGTGTCTCTGTGCCTCAGTGTCTCTGTGCCTCAGTGTCTCAGTGTCTGTGTGTCTCAGAATCACAGTGTCTCAGTGTCTCTGTGTCCCAGTGTCTCAATATTTAAGAGTCTCAGTTTCTCTGTGTCTCAGTGTCTTTGTGCCTCAGTGTCCCAGTATCTCAGTGTCTCAGAGTCTCAGTATCTCAGTGTCTCAGTGTCTCTCTGTCTCTGTGCCTCAGTGTCTCTGAGCCTCAGTTTCTCTGTGTCCCAGTTTTTCAGAGACTCAGTGTCTCTCTGTCTCTGTTTTTCTGTGCCTCAGTGTCTCAGTGTCTCTATGTCTCAGTATCACAGTGTCTCTGTGACTCAGTGTCTCAGTGTCACGGTGCCTGAGCGCCTCTGTGTCTCTGAGTCTCAGTGTCTCTGTGCCTCAATGTCCCAGTGTGTCAGTGTCTGAGAGTCTCAGTGTCTCTGTGTCTCTGTGCCTCAGTGTCTCAGTGTCACAGTATCTCAGTGTCTCTGAGTCTCAGTGTCTCTGTATCTCTGTGTCTCAGTGCCTCAGTGTCTCAGTGTCTCAGAGTATCAGAATCTCAGTGTCTCTGAGTCTCAGTGTCTCTGTGTCTCAGTGTCTCAGTGTCACAGTGCCTCAGTGCCTCTGTGTCTCTGTGTCTCTGCGCCTCAGTGTCTCAGTGTCTCAGAGTATCAGTATCTCAGTGTCTCTGAGTCTCACTGTCTTAGTGGCCCAGTGTCTCAGTGTCTCAGTGTCTCTGTGCCTCAGTGCCTCAGTGTATCAGTGTATCAGAGTCTCAGAGTCTCTGTGCCTCAGTATGTCAGTGACTCTGTGTCTTGGTGCCTCAGTGTCTCAGTGTCCCAGTGTCTCAGTGTCTCAGTGTCTCAGTGTCTCTGTGTCTCAGTGTCTCTGTGTCTCAGTGTCTCTGTGCCTCAGTATCTCAGTGTCTCTGTGTCTCATTTTCGCAGAGTCTCAGTGTCTCTCTGTCTCTGTGTTTCTGTGCCTCAGTGTCTCAGTGTCACTGTGTCTCAGTATCATAGTGTCGCTTTTTCTCAGTGTCTCAGAGTCTCAGATTCTCAGTGTCTCAGTGTCTCTGTGCCTCAGTTTCTCAGTGTCTCAGAGTCTCAGTGTATCTGTGTCTCAGTGCCTCTGTGTCTCAGTGCCTCAGAGTCTCGCTATCTCTGTGTCTCTCTGTCTCAGTGCCTCTGTGCCTCAGTGTATCAGTTTCTCAGTGTCCCAGTGCCTCAGTGTCTCTGTGTCTAGTGACTCTGTGCCAGAGTGTCTCGGTGTCTCAGTGCCTCAGAGTCTCACTATCTCTGTGTCTCTCTGTCTCAGTGTCTCTGTGCCTCAGTGTCTCAGTGTCTCAGTGCCTCTGTGTCTCAGTGCCTCAGAGTCTCACTATCTCTGTGTGTCTCTGTCTCAGTGTCTCTGTGCCTCAGTGTCTCAGAGTCTCAGTGTCTCAGTGTCTCAGTGCCCCAGTGCCTCTGTATCTCTGTGTCTCAGTGTCTCTGTGCCTCAGTGTCTCAGTGTATCAGTGTATCAGAGACTCAGAGTCTCTGTGTCTCAGTATGTCAGTCTCTCTGTGTCTCGGTGCCTCAGTGTCCCAGTGTCTCAGTGTCTCATTGTCTCAGTGTCTCTGTGTCTCTGTGTCGCTGTGTCTCAGTGTCTCTGTGCCTCAGTGTCTCAGTGTCTCAGTGTCTCTGTGTCTGATTTTCTCAGTGTCTCTCTGTCTCTTTGTTTCTGTGCCTCAGTGTCTCAGTGTCTCAGTGCCTCTGTGTCTCAGTGCCTCAGAGTCTCACTATCTCTGTGTGTCTCTGTCTCAGTGTCTCTGTGCCTCAGTGTCTCAGAGTCTCAGTGTCTCAGTGTCTCAGTGCCTTAGTGCCTCTGTATCTCTGTGTCTCAGTGTCTCTGTGCCTCAGTGTCTCAGTGTGTCAGTGTATCAGAGACTCAGAGTCTCTGTGTCTCAGTATGTCAGACTCTCTGTGTCTCGGTGCCTCAGTGTCTCAGTGTCCCAGTGTCTCAGTGTCTCATTGTCTCTGTGTCTCTGTGTCTCAATGTCTCTGTGCCTCAGTGTCTCAGTGTCTCTGTGTCTCTGTGTCTCATTTTCTCAGAGTCTCAGTGTCTCTCTGCCTCTGTGTTTCTGTGCCTCAGTGTCTCAGTGTCACTGTGTCTCAGTATCATAGTGTCTCTGTGTCTCAATGTCTCAGAGTCTGAGATTCTCAGTGTCTCAGTGTCTCTGTGCCTAAGTGTCTCTGTGCCTCAGTTTCTCAGTGTCTCAGAGTCACAGTGTCTCTGTGCCTCAGTGTCTCTGTGCCTCTGTGTCTCAGTGCCTCAGAGTCTCACTATCTCTGTGTCTGTCTGTCTCAGTGTCTCTGTGCCTCAGTGTGTCAGTGTCTCTGTGCATCAGAGTCTCAGATTCTCAGTGTCTCAGTGTCTCTGTGCCTCAGTGTCCCAATGTCTCAGTGTCTCTGAGTCTCAGTGTCTCTGTGCCTCAGTGTCCCAGTGTCTCAGTGTCTCAGAGTCTCAGTGTCTCTGTCTCAGTGTCTCTGTGCCTCAGTGTCCCTGTGCCTCAGTGTCTCTGAGTCTCAGTGTCTCTGTGTCTCTGTGTCTCAGTGTCTCATAGTCTCAGTGTCTCTGTGTCTCAGTGTCTCTGTCTCAGTGTCTCTGTGCCTCAGTGTCCCTGTGCCTCAGTGTCTCTGAGTCTCAGTGTCTCTGTGTCTCAGTGCCTCTGTGTCTCTGTGTCTCAGTGTCTCTGTGCCTCAGTGTCTCAGTGTCTCAGAGTCTCAGTGTCTCAGTGTCTCTGTGTCTGAGTGTCTCTGTGCCTTAGTGCCTCAGTGTCTCTGGGCCTCTGTGTCTCTGTGTCTCAGTGCCTCAGAGTGTCGCTATCTCTGTGTCTCTCTGTCTCAGTGTCTCAGTGTCTCATATTATCAGTATCTCAGTGTCTCTGAGTCTCAGTTTCTCAGTGTCTCAGTGTCACAGTGCCTCATTGCCTCTGTGTCGCTGAGTCTCAGTGTCTCTGTGCCTCATTGTCCAAGTGTCTCAGAGTCTCAGTGTCTCTGTGTCTCAGTGACTCTGTGCCTCAGTGTCTCAGTGTCTCTGTGCCTCAGTGTCTCAGGGTCTCAGTGCATCTGTGTCTCAGTGCCTCAGAGTCTCACTATCTCTGTGTCTCTCTCTCTCTCAGTGTCTCTGTGTGTCAGTGTCTCAGTGTCTCAGTGTCTCCGTGCCTCAGTGTCTCAGAGTCTCTGTGTCTCAGTGTCTCAGTGTCTCTGTGCCTCAGTGTCTCAGTGTTTCAGTGTCTCAGAGTATCAGTATCTCATTGTCTCTGAGTCTCTGTGCCTCAGTATCTCTGTGCCTCAGTGTCTCAGGGTCTCAGTGTCTCAGAGTCTCAGGGTCTCTGTGTCTCTGTGCCTCAGTGTCTCAGTGTCTGTGTGTCTCAGAATCACAGTGTCTCTGTGTCTCAGATTCTCAGTTTTTCTGTGTCTCAGAGTCTCAGTGTCTCTGTGTCTCTGTGTCTCAGAGTATCTGTGCCTCAGTGTCTCTGTGTCTCATGTCTCAGTGTCTCACAGTCTCAGTGTCTCAGAGTCTCAGTGTCTCAGTGTCTCAGTGTCTCTGTGCCTCAGTGTCTCAGTGTTTCAGTGTCTCAGAGTCTCAGTGTCTCAGTGTCTCAGTGTCTCTGTGCCTCAGTGTCTCAGTGTTTCAGTGTCTCAGAGTATCAGTATATCAGTGTCTCTGAGTGTCTGTATCTCTGTGTCTCAGAGTATTTGTGCCTCAGTGTCTCTGTGTCTCATGTCTCAGTGTCTCAGAGTCTCAGTATCTCAGTGTCTCAGTGTTTCTGTGCCTCAGTGTCCCTGTGTCTCAGTGTCTCAGAGTCTCAGTGTCTCTGTGTCTCAGTGCCTCAGTGTCTCAGTGCCTCAGAGTCTCATTATCTCTGTGTCTCTCTGTCTCAGTGTCTCTGTGCCTCAGTGTGTCAGTGTCTCTGTGCCTGAGTGACTCAGCGTCTCAGTGTCTCAGTGTCTCTGTGCCTCAGTGTCTCAGTGTCTCAGTGTCTCAGAGTATCAGTATCTCAGTGTCTCTGAGTCTCACTGTCTCAGTGTCTCAGTGTCTCAGAGTCTCAGTGTCTCTGTGTCTCAGTGTCTCAATGTCTCTGTGTCTCAGTGCCTCTGTGTCTCTGTGTCTCAGTGTCTCTGTGCCTCAGTGTCTCAGTGTCTCAGAGTCTCAGTGTCTCAGTGTCTCTGTGTCTGAGTGTCTCTGTGCCTTAGTGCCTCAGTGTCTCTGGGCCTCTGTGTCTCTGTGTCTCAGTGCCTCAGAGTCTCACTATCTCTGTGTCTCTCTCTCTCTCAGTGTCTCTGTGCATCAGTGTCTCAGTGTCTCAGTGTCTCCGTGCCTCAGTGTCTCAGAGTCTCTGTGTCTCAGTGTCTCAGTGTCTCTGTGCCTCAGTGTCTCAGTGTTTCAGTGTCTCAGAGTATCAGTATCTCAGTGTCTCTGAGTCTCTGTGCCTCAGTATCTCTGTGCCTCAGTGTCTCAGGGTCTCAGTGCCTCAGAGTATCAGTATCTCAGTGTCTCTGAGTCTCACTGTCTCAGTGCCTCTGTGTCTCTGAGTCTCAGTGTCTCTGTGCCTCAGGGTCCCAGTGTCTCAGTGTCTCAGATCTCAGAGTCTCAGTGTCTCAGTGTCTCAGTGTCTCAGTGTCTCAGAGTCTCAGGGTCTCTGTGTCTCTGTGCCTCAGTGTCTCAGTGTCTGTGTGTCTCAGAATCACAGTGTCTCTGTGTCTCAGATTCTCAGTTTCTCTGTGTCTCAGAGTCTCAGTGTCTCTGTGTCTCTGTGTCTCAGAGTATCTGTGCCTCAGTGTCTCTGTGTCTCATGTCTCAGTGCCTCATTGTCTCAGTGTCTCAGAGCCTCTGTGTCTCAGTGCCTCAGAGTCTCACTATCTCTGTGTCTCTCTATCTCAGTGTCTCTGTGCGTCAGTGTCTCAGTGTCTCTGTGCCTCAGTGTCTCAGAGTCTCAGTGTCTCTGTGCCTCAGAGTCTCAGTATCTCAGTGCCTCTGAGTCTCAGTGTCTCTGAGTCTCAGTGTCTCAGAGTCTCTGTGCCTCAGTGTCTCAGTGTCTGTGTGTCTCAGAATCACAGTGTCTCTGTGTCTCAGTGTCTCTGTGTCTCAGATTCTCAGATTCTCAGTTTCTCTGTGTCTCAGAGTCTCAGTGTCTCTGTGTCTCAGTGTCTCTGTGTCTCAGTGTCTCAGATTCTCAGTTTCTCTGTGTCTCAGAGTCTCTGTGTCTCTGTGTCTCAGATTCTCAGTTTCTCTGTGTCTCAGAGTCTCAGTGTCTCTGTGTCTCAGATTCTCAGTTTCTTGTGTCTCCGAGCCTCTGTGTCTCAGTGCCTCAGAGTCTCACTGTCCCTGTGTCTCTCTCTATCTCAGTGTCTCAGTGTCTCCGTGCCTCAGTGTCTCAGAGGCTCTGTGTCTCTGTGCCTCAGGGTCTCAGTGTCTCAGTGTCTCTGTGTCTCTGTGCCTCAGTGTCTCTGTGCCTCAGTGTCTCAGTGTCTGTGTGTCTCAGAATCACAGTGTCTCAGTGTCTCAGTGTCTCTGTGTCCCAGTGTCTCAATATTTAAGAGTCTCAGTTTCTCTGTGTCTCAGTGTCTTTGTGCCTCAGTGTCCCAGTATCTCAGTGTCTCAGAGTCTCAGTATCTCAGTGTCTCAGTGTCTCTCTGTCTCTGTGCCTCAGTGTCTCTGAGCCTCAGTTTCTCTGTGTCCCAGTTTTTCAGAGACTCAGTGTCTCTCTGTCTCTGTTTTTCTGTGCCTCAGTGTCTCAGTGTCTCTATGTCTCAGCATCACAGTGTCTCTGTGACTCAGTGTCTCAGTGTCACGGTGCCTGAGCGCCTCTGTGTCTCTGAGTCTCAGTGTCTCTGTGCCTCAATGTCCCAGTGTGTCAGTGTCTGAGAGTCTCAGTGTCTCTGTGTCTCTGTGCCTCAGTGTCTCAGTGTCACAGTATCTCAGTGTCTCTGAGTCTCAGTGTCTCTGTATCTCTGTGTCTCAGTGCCTCAGTGTCTCAGTGTCTCAGAGTATCAGAATCTCAGTGTCTCTGAGTCTCAGTGTCTCTGTGTCTCAGTGTCTCAGTGTCACAGTGCCTCAGTGCCTCTGTGTCTCTGTGTCTCTGCGCCTCAGTGTCTCAGTGTCTCAGAGTATCAGTATCTCAGTGTCTCTGAGTCTCACTGTCTTAGTGGCCCAGTGTCTCAGTGTCTAAGTGTCTCTGTGCCTCAGTGTCTCAGTGTATCAGTGTATCAGAGTCTCAGAGTCTCTGTGCCTCAGTATGTCAGTGACTCTGTGTCTTGGTGCCTCAGTGTCTCAGTGTCCCAGTGTCTCAGTGTCTCTGTGTCTCAGTGTCTCTGTGCCTCAGTATCTCAGTGTCTCTGTGTCTCATTTTCGCAGAGTCTCAGTGTCTCTCTGTCTCTGTGTTTCTGTGCCTCAGTGTCTCAGTGTCACTGTGTCTCAGTATCATAGTGTCGCTTTTTCTCAGTGTCTCAGAGTCTCAGATTCTCAGTGTCTCAGTGTCTCTGTGCCTCAGTTTCTCAGTGTCTCAGAGTCTCAGTGTATCTGTGTCTCAGTGCCTCTGTGTCTCAGTGCCTCAGAGTCTCGCTATCTCTGTGTCTCTCTGTCTCAGTGCCTCTGTGCCTCAGTGTATCAGTTTCTCAGTGTCCCAGTGCCTCAGTGTCTCTGTGTCTAGTGACTCTGTGCCAGAGTGTCTCGGTGTCTCAGTGCCTCAGAGTCTCACTATCTCTGTGTCTCTCTGTCTCAGTGTCTCTGTGCCTCAGTGTCTCAGTGTCTCAGTGCCTCTGTGTCTCAGTGCCTCAGAGTCTCACTATCTCTGTGTGTCTCTGTCTCAGTGTCTCTGTGCCTCAGTGTCTCAGAGTCTCAGTGTCTCAGTGTCTCAGTGCCCCAGTGCCTCTGTATCTCTGTGTCTCAGTGTCTCTGTGCCTCAGTGTCTCAGTGTATCAGTGTATCAGAGACTCAGAGTCTCTGTGTCTCAGTATGTCAGTCTCTCTGTGTCTCGGTGCCTCAGTGTCCCAGTGTCTCAGTGTCTCATTGTCTCAGTGTCTCTGTGTCTCTGTGTCGCTGTGTCTCAGTGTCTCTGTGCCTCAGTGTCTCAGTGTCTCAGTGTCTCTGTGTCTGATTTTCTCAGTGTCTCTCTGTCTCTTTGTTTCTGTGCCTCAGTGTCTCAGTGTCTCAGTGCCTCTGTGTCTCAGTGCCTCAGAGTCTCACTATCTCTGTGTGTCTCTGTCTCAGTGTCTCTGTGCCTCAGTGTCTCAGAGTCTCAGTGTCTCAGTGCCTTAGTGCCTCTGTATCTCTGTGTCTCAGTGTCTCTGTGCCTCAGTGTCTCAGTGTGTCAGTGTATCAGAGACTCAGAGTCTCTGTGTCTCAGTATGTCAGACTCTCTGTGTCTCGGTGCCTCAGTGTCAGTGTCCCAGTGTCTCAGTGTCTCATTGTCTCTGTGTCTCTGTGTCTCAATGTCTCTGTGCCTCAGTGTCTCAGTGTCTCTGTGTCTCTGTGTCTCATTTTCTCAGAGTCTCAGTGTCTCTCTGCCTGTGTGTTTCTGTGCCTCAGTGTCTCAGTGTCACTGTGTCTCAGTATCATAGTGTCTCTGTGTCTCAATGTCTCAGAGTCTGAGATTCTCAGTGTCTCAGTGTCTCTGTGCCTAAGTGTCTCTGTGCCTCAGTTTCTCAGTGTCTCAGAGTCACAGTGTCTCTGTGCCTCAGTGTCTCTGTGCCTCTGTGTCTCAGTGCCTCAGAGTCTCACTATCTCTGTGTCTGTCTGTCTCAGTGTCTCTGTGCCTCAGTGTGTCAGTGTCTCTGTGCATCAGAGTCTCAGATTCTCAGTGTCTCTGTGCCTCAGTGTCCCAATGTCTCAGTGTCTCTGAGTCTCAGTGTCTCTGTGCCTCAGTGTCCCAGTGTCTCAGTGTCTCAGAGTCTCAGTGTCTCTGTCTCAGTGTCTCTGTGCCTCAGTGTCCCTGTGCCTCAGTGTCTCTGAGTCTCAGTGTCTCTGTGTCTCAGTGTCTCATAGTCTCAGTGTGTCTGTGTCTCAGTGTCTCTGTCTCAGTGTCTCTGTGCCTCAGTGTCCCTGTGCCTCAGTGTCCCTGTGCCTCAGTGTCTCTGAGTCTCAGTGTCTCTGTGTCTCAGTGCCTCTGTGTCTCTGTGTCTCAGTGTCTCTGTGCCTCAGTGTCTCAGTGTCTCAGAGTCTCAGTGTCTCAGTGTCTCTGTGTCTGAGTGTCTCTGTGCCTTAGTGCCTCAGTGTCTCTGGGCCTCTGTGTCTCTGTGTCTCAGTGCCTCAGAGTGTCGCTATCTCTGTGTCTCTCTGTCTCAGTGTCTCAGTGTCTCATATTATCAGTATCTCAGTGTCTCTGAGTCTCAGTTTCTCAGTGTCTCAGTGTCACAGTGCCTCATTGCCTCTGTGTCGCTGAGTCTCAGTGTCTCTGTGCCTCATTGTCCCAGTGTCTCAGAGTCTCAGTGTCTCTGTGTCTCAGTGACTCTGTGCCTCAGTGTCTCA
This sequence comes from Carcharhinus amblyrhynchos, assembly GCF_965287045.1. Classification (NCBI taxonomy): domain Eukaryota; kingdom Metazoa; phylum Chordata; class Chondrichthyes; order Carcharhiniformes; family Carcharhinidae; genus Carcharhinus; species Carcharhinus amblyrhynchos. Next base: position 332,840 of record NW_027649858.1, read on the forward strand.
GTGTCTCTGTGCCTCAGTGTCTCAGTGTCTCAGTGCATCTGTGTCTCAGTGCCTCAGAGTCTCACTATCTCTGTGTCTCTCTCTCTCTCAGTGTCTCTGTGCGTCAGTGTCTCAGTGTCTCCGTGCCTCAGTGTCTCAGAGTCTCTGTGTCTCAGTGTCTCAGTGTCTCTGTGCCTCAGTGTCTCAGTGTTTCAGTGTCTCAGAGTATCAGTATCTCATTGTCTCTGAGTCTCTGTGCCTCAGTATCTCTGTGCCTCAGTGTCTCAGGGTCTCAGTGTCTCAGAGTCTCAGGGTCTCTGTGTCTCTGTGCCTCAGTGTCTCAGTGTCTGTGTGTCTCAGAATCACAGTGTCTCTGTGTCTCAGATTCTCAGTTTTTCTGTGTCTCAGAGTCTCAGTGTCTCTGTGTCTCTGTGTCTCAGAGTATCTGTGCCTCAGTGTCTCTGTGTCTCATGTCTCAGTGTCTCAGAGTCTCAGTGTCTCAGAGTCTCAGTGTCTCAGTGTCTCAGTGTCTCTGTGCCTCAGTGTCTCAGTGTTTCAGTGTCTCAGAGTCTCAGTGTCTCAGTGTCTCAGTGTCTCTGTGCCTCAGTGTCTCAGTGTTTCAGTGTCTCAGAGTATCAGTATATCAGTGTCTCTGAGTGTCTGTATCTCTGTGCTTAGAGTATTTGTGCCTCAGTGTCTCTGTGTCTCATGTCTCAGTGTCTCAGAGTCTCAGTATCTCAGTGTCTCAGTGTTTCTGTGCCTCAGTGTCCCTGTGTCTCAGTGTCTCAGAGTCTCAGTGTCTCTGTGTCTCAGTGCCTCAGTGTCTCAGTGCCTCAGAGTCTCATTATCTCTGTGTCTCTCTGTCTCAGTGTCTCTGTGCCTCAGTGTGTCAGTGTCTCTGTGCCTGAGTGACTCAGCGTCTCAGTGTCTCAGTGTCTCTGTGCCTCAGTGTCTCAGTGTCTCAGTGTCTCAGAGTATCAGTATCTCAGTGTCTCTGAGTCTCACTGTCTCAGTGTCTCAGTGTCTCAGAGTCTCAGTGTCTCTGTGTCTCAGTGTCTCAATGTCTCTGTGTCTCAGTGCCTCTGTGTCTCTGTGTCTCAGTGTCTCTGTGCCTCAGTGTCTCAGTGTCTCAGAGTCTCAGTGTCTCAGTGTCTCTGTGTCTGAGTGTCTCTGTGCCTTAGTGCCTCAGTGTCTCTGGGCCTCTGTGTCTCTGTGTCTCAGTGCCTCAGAGTGTCGCTATCTCTGTGTCTCTCTGTCTCAGTGTCTCAGTGTCTCATATTATCAGTATCTCAGTGTCTCTGAGTCTCAGTTTCTCAGTGTCTCAGTGTCACAGTGCCTCATTGCCTCTGTGTCGCTGAGTCTCAGTGTCTCTGTGCCTCATTGTCCCAGTGTCTCAGAGTCTCAGTGTCTCTGTGTCTCAGTGACTCTGTGCCTCAGTGTCTCAGTGTCTCTGTGCCTCAGTGTCTCAGTGTCTCAGTGCATCTGTGTCTCAGTGCCTCAGAGTCTCACTATCTCTGTGTCTCTCTCTCTCTCAGTGTCTCTGTGCGTCAGTGTCTCAGTGTCTCAGTGTCTCCGTGCCTCACTGTCTCAGAGTCTCTGTGTCTCAGTGTCTCAGTGTCTCTGTGCCTCAGTGTCTCAGTGTTTCAGTGTCTCAGAGTATCAGTATCTCAGTGTCTCTGAGTCTCTGTGCCTCAGTATCTCTGTGCCTCAGTGTCTCAGGGTCTCAGTGCCTCAGAGTATCAGTATCTCAGTGTCTCTGAGTCTCACTGTCTCAGTGCCTCTGTGTCTCTGAGTCTCAGTGTCTCTGTGCCTCAGGGTCCCAGTGTCTCAGTGTCTCAGATCTCAGAGTCTCAGTGTCTCAGAGTCTCAGTGTCTCAGTGTCTCAGAGTCTCAGGGTCTCTGTGTCTCTGTGCCTCAGTGTCTCAGTGTCTGTGTGTCTCAGAATCACAGTGTCTCTGTGTCTCAGATTCTCAGTTTCTCTGTGTCTCAGAGTCTCAGTGTCTCTGTGTCTCTGTGTCTCAGAGTATCTGTGCCTCAGTGTCTCTGTGTCTCATGTCTCAGTGCCTCAGTGTCTCAGTGTCTCAGAGTCTCAGTGTCTCAGTGCCTCAGAGTCTCACTATCTCTGTGTCTCTCTATCTCAGTGTCTCTGTGCGTCAGTGTCTCAGTGTCTCTGTGCCTCAGTGTCTCAGAGTCTCAGTGTCTCTGTGTCTCTGTGCCTCAGAGTCTCAGTGTCTCTGTGTCTCTGTGTCTCAGAGTATCAGTATCTCAGTGCCTCTGAGTCTCAGTGTCTCTGAGTCTCAGTGTCTCAGAGTCTCTGTGCCTCAGTGTCTCAGTGTCTGTGTGTCTCAGAATCACAGTGTCTCTGTGTCTCAGTGTCTCTGTGTCTCAGATTCTCAGATTCTCAGTTTCTCTGTGTCTCAGAGTCTCAGTGTCTCTGTGTCTCAGTGTCTCTGTGTCTCAGTGTCTCAGATTCTCAGTTTCTCTGTGTCTCAGAGTCTCTGTGTCTCTGTGTCTCAGATTCTCAGTTTCTCTGTGTCTCAGAGTCTCAGTGTCTCTGTGTCTCAGATTCTCAGTTTCTTGTGTCTCCGAGCCTCTGTGTCTCAGTGCCTCAGAGTCTCACTGTCCCTGTGTCTCTCTCTATCTCAGTGTCTCAGTGTCTCCGTGCCTCAGTGTCTCAGAGTCTCTGTGTCTCTGTGTCTCTGTGCCTCAGGGTCTCAGTGTCTCAGTGTCTCTGTGTCTCTGTGCCTCAGTGTCTCTGTGCCTCAGTGTCTCAGTGTCTGTGTGTCTCAGAATCACAGTGTCTCAGTGTCTCAGTGTCTCTGTGTCCCAGTGTCTCAATATTTAAGAGTCTCAGTTTCTCTGTGTCTCAGTGTCTTTGTGCCTCAGTGTCCCAGTATCTCAGTGTCTCAGAGTCTCAGTATCTCAGTGTCTCAGTGTCTCTCTGTCTCTGTGCCTCAGTGTCTCTGAGCCTCAGTTTCTCTGTGTCCCAGTTTTTCAGAGACTCAGTGTCTCTCTGTCTCTGTTTTTCTGTGCCTCAGTGTCTCAGTGTCTCTATGTCTCAGCATCACAGTGTCTCTGTGACTCAGTGTCTCAGTGTCACGGTGCCTGAGCGCCTCTGTGTCTCTGAGTCTCAGTGTCTCTGTGCCTCAATGTCCCAGTGTGTCAGTGTCTGAGAGTCTCAGTGTCTCTGTGTCTCTGTGCCTCAGTGTCTCAGTGTCACAGTATCTCAGTGTCTCTGAGTCTCAGTGTCTCTGTATCTCTGTGTCTCAGTGCCTCAGTGTCTCAGTGTCTCAGAGTATCAGAATCTCAGTGTCTCTGAGTCTCAGTGTCTCTGTGTCTCAGTGTCTCAGTGTCACAGTGCCTCAGTGCCTCTGTGTCTCTGTGTCTCTGCGCCTCAGTGTCTCAGTGTCTCAGAGTATCAGTATCTCAGTGTCTCTGAGTCTCACTGTCTTAGTGGCCCAGTGTCTCAGTGTCTCAGTGTCTCTGTGCCTCAGTGTCTCAGTGTATCAGTGTATCAGAGTCTCAGAGTCTCTGTGCCTCAGTATGTCAGTGACTCTGTGTCTTGGTGCCTCAGTGTCTCAGTGTCCCAGTGTCTCAGTGTCTCAGTGTCTCTGTATCTCAGTGTCTCTGTGCCTCAGTATCTCAGTGTCTCTGTGTCTCATTTTCGCAGAGTCTCAGTGTCTCTCTGTCTGTGTTTCTGTGCCTCAGTGTCTCAGTGTCACTGTGTCTCAGTATCATAGTGTCGCTTTTTCTCAGTGTCTCAGAGTCTCAGATTCTCAGTGTCTCAGTGTCTCTGTGCCTCAGTTTCTCAGTGTCTCAGAGTCTCAGTGTATCTGTGTCTCAGTGCCTCTGTGTCTCAGTGCCTCAGAGTCTCGCTATCTCTGTGTCTCTCTGTCTCAGTGCCTCTGTGCCTCAGTGTATCAGTTTCTCAGTGTCCCAGTGCCTCAGTGTCTCTGTGTCTAGTGACTCTGTGCCAGAGTGTCTTGGTGTCTCAGTGCCTCAGAGTCTCACTATCTCTGTGTCTCTCTGTCTCAGTGTCTCTGTGCCTCAGTGTCTCAGTGTCTCAGTGCCTCTGTGTCTCAGTGCCTCAGAGTCTCACTATCTCTGTGTGTCTCTGTCTCAGTGTCTCTGTGCCTCAGTGTCTCAGAGTCTCAGTGTCTCAGTGTCTCAGTGCCCCAGTGCCTCTGTATCTCTGTGTCTCAGTGTCTCTGTGCCTCAGTGTCTCAGTGTATCAGTGTATCAGAGACTCAGAGTCTCTGTGTCTCAGTATGTCAGTCTCTCTGTGTCTCGGTGCCTCAGTGTCTCAGTGTCTCATTGTCTCAGTGTCTCTGTGTCTCTGTGTCGCTGTGTCTCAGTGTCTCTGTGCCTCAGTGTCTCACTGTCTCAGTGTCTCTGTGTCTGATTTTCTCAGTGTCTCTCTGTCTCTTTGTTTCTGTGCCTCAGTGTCTCAGTGTCTCAGTGCCTCTGTGTCTCAGTGCCTCAGAGTCTCACTATCTCTGTGTGTCTCTGTCTCAGTGTCTCTGTGCCTCAGTGTCTCAGAGTCTCAGTGTCTCAGTGTCTCAGTGCCTTAGTGCCTCTGTATCTCTGTGTCTCAGTGTCTCTGTGCCTCAGTGTCTCAGTGTGTCAGTGTATCAGAGACTCAGAGTCTCTGTGTCTCAGTATGTCAGACTCTCTGTGTCTCGGTGCCTCAGTGTCTCAGTGTCCCAGTGTCTCAGTGTCTCATTGTCTCTGTGTCTCTGTGTCTCAATGTCTCTGTGCCTCAGTGTCTCAGTGTCTCTGTGTCTCTGTGTCTCATTTTCTCAGAGTCTCAGTGTCTCTCTGCCTCTGTGTTTCTGTGCCTCAGTGTCTCAGTGTCACTGTGTCTCAGTATCATAGTGTCTCTGTGTCTCAATGTCTCAGAGTCTGAGATTCTCAGTGTCTCAGTGTCTCTGTGCCTAAGTGTCTCTGTGCCTCAGTTTCTCAGTGTCTCAGAGTCACAGTGTCTCTGTGTCTCAGTGTCTCTGTGCCTCTGTGTCTCAGTGCCTCAGAGTCTCACTATCTCTGTGTCTGTCTGTCTCAGTGTCTCTGTGCCTCAGTGTGTCAGTGTCTCTGTGCATCAGAGTCTCAGACTCTCAGTGTCTCTGTGCCTCAGTGTCCCAATGTCTCAGTGTCTCTGAGTCTCAGTGTCTCAGTGTCTCAGTGTCCCAGTGTCTCAGTGTCTCATTGTCTCTGTGTCTCTGTGTCTCAATGTCTCTGTGCCTCAGTGTCTCAGTGTCTCTGTGTCTCTGTGTCTCTGTGTCTCATTTTCTCAGAGTCTCAGTGTCTCTCTGCCTCTGTGTTTCTGTGCCTCAGTGTCTCAGTGTCACTGTGTCTCAGTATCATAGTGTCTCTGTGTCTCAATGTCTCAGAGTCTGAGATTCTCAGTGTCTCAGTGTCTCTGTGCCTAAGTGTCTCTGTGCCTCAGTTTCTCAGTGTCTCAGAGTCACAGTGTCTCTGTGTCTCAGTGTCTCTGTGCCTCTGTGTCTCAGTGCCTCAGAGTCTCACTATCTCTGTGTCTGTCTGTCTCAGTGTCTCTGTGCCTCAGTGTGTCAGTGTCTCTGTGCATCAGAGTCTCAGATTCTCAGTGTCTCTGTGCCTCAGTGTCCCAATGTCTCAGTGTCTCTGAGTCTCAGTGTCTCTGTGCCTCAGTGTCCCAGTGTCTCAGTGTCTCAGAGTCTCAGTGTCTCTGTCTCAGTGTCTCTGTGCCTCAGTGTCCCTGTGCCTCAGTGTCTCTGAGTCTCAGTGTCTCAGTGTCTCAGTGTCTCATAGTCTCAGTGTGTCTGTGTCTCAGTGTCTCTGTCTCAGTGTCTCTGTGCCTCAGTGTCCCTGTGCCTCAGTGTCTCTGAGTCTCAGTGTCTCTGTGTCTCAGTGCCTCTGTGTCTCTGTGTCTCAGTGTCTCTGTGCCTCAGTGTCTCAGTGTCTCAGAGTCTCAGTGTCTCAGTGTCTCTGTGTCTGAGTGTCTCTGTGCCTTAGTGCCTCAGTGTCTCTGGGCCTCTGTGTCTCTGTGTCTCAGTGCCTCAGAGTGTCGCTATCTCTGTGTCTCTCTGTCTCAGTGTCTCAGTGTCTCATATTATCAGTATCTCAGTGTCTCTGAGTCTCAGTTTCTCAGTGTCTCAGTGTCACAGTGCCTCATTGCCTCTGTGTCGCTGAGTCTCAGTATCTCTGTGCCTCATTGTCCCAGTGTCTCAGAGTCTCAGTGTCTCTGTGTCTCAGTGACTCTGTGCCTCAGTGTCTCATTGTCTCTGTGCCTCAGTGTCTCAGGGTCTCAGTGCATCTGTGTCTCAGTGCCTCAGAGTCTCACTATCTCTGTGTCTCTCTCTCTCTCAGTGTCTCTGTGCGTCAGTGTCTCAGTGTCTCAGTGTCTCCGTGCCTCAGTGTCTCAGAGTCTCTGTGTCTCAGTGTCTCAGTGTCTCTGTGCCTCAGTGTCTCAGTGTTTCAGTGTCTCAGAGTATCAGTATCTCAGTGTCTCTGAGTCTCTGTGCCTCAGTATCTCTGTGCCTCAGTGTCTCAGGGTCTCAGTGTCTCAGAGTCTCAGGGTCTCTGTGTCTCTGTGCCTCAGTGTCTCAGTGTCTGTGTGTCTCAGAATCACAGTGTCTCTGTGTCTCAGATTCTCAGTTTTTCTGTGTCTCAGAGTCTCAGTGTCTCTGTGTCTCAGAGTATCTGTGCCTCAGTGTCTCTGTGTCTCATGTCTCAGTGTCTCAGAGTCTCAGTGTCTCAGAGTCTCAGTGTCTCAGTGTCTCAGTGTCTCTGTGCCTCAGTGTCTCAGTGTTTCAGTGTCTCAGAGTCTCAGTGTCTCAGTGTCTCAGTGTCTCTGTGCCTCAGTGTCTCAGTGTTTCAGTGTCTCAGAGTATCAGTATATCAGTGTCTCTGAGTGTCTGTATCTCTGTGTCTCAGAGTATTTGTGCCTCAGTGTCTCTGTGTCTCATGTCTCAGTGTCTCAGAGTCTCAGTATCTCAGTGTCTCAGTGTTTCTGTGCCTCAGTGTCCCTGTGTCTCAGTGTCTCAGAGTCTCAGTGTCTCTGTGTCTCAGTGCCTCAGTGTCTCAGTGCCTCAGAGTCTCATTATCTCTGTGTCTCTCTGTCTCAGTGTCTCTGTGCCTCAGTGTGTCAGTGTCTCTGTGCCTGAGTGACTCAGCATCTCAGTGTCTCAGTGTCTCTGTGCCTCAGTGTCTCAGTGTCTCAGTGTCTCAGAGTATCAGTATCTCAGTGTCTCTGAGTCTCACTGTCTCAGTGTCTCAGAGTCTCAGTGTCTCTGTGTCTCAGTGTCTCAATGTCTCTGTGTCTCAGTGCCTCTGTGTCTCTGTGTCTCAGTGTCTCTGTGCCTCAGTGTCTCAGTGTCTCAGAGTCTCAGTGTCTCAGTGTCTCTGTGTCTGAGTGTCTCTGTGCCTTAGTGCCTCAGTGTCTCTGGGCCTCTGTGTCTCTGTGTCTCAGTGCCTCAGAGTGTCGCTATCTCTGTGTCTCTCTGTCTCAGTGTCTCAGTGTCTCATATTATCAGTATCTCAGTGTCTCTGAGTCTCAGTTTCTCAGTGTCTCAGTGTCACAGTGCCTCATTGCCTCTGTGTCGCTGAGTCTCAGTGTCTCTGTGCCTCATTGTCCCAGTGTCTCAGAGTCTCAGTGTCTCTGTGTCTCAGTGACTCTGTGCCTCAGTGTCTCAGTGTCTCTGTGCCTCAGTGTCTCAGGGTCTCAGTGCATCTGTGTCTCAGTGCCTCAGAGTCTCACTATCTCTGTGTCTCTCTCTCTCTCAGTGTCTCTGTGCGTCAGTGTCTCAGTGTCTCCGTGCCTCAGTGTCTCAGAGTCTCTGTGCCTCAGTGTCTCAGTGTCTCTGTGCCTCAGTGTCTCAGTGTTTCAGTGTCTCAGAGTATCAGTATCTCAGTGTCTCTGAGTCTCTGTGCCTCAGTATCTCTGTGCCTCAGTGTCTCAGGGTCTCAGTGTCTCAGAGTCTCAGGGTCTCTGTGTCTCTGTGCCTCAGTGTCTCAGTGTCTGTGTGTCTCAGAATCACAGTGTCTCTGTGTCTCAGATTCTCAGTTTTACTGTGTCTCAGAGTCTCAGTGTCTCTGTGTCTCAGAGTATCTGTGCCTCAGTGTCTCTGTGTCTCATGTCTCAGTGTCTCAGAGTCTCAGTGTCTCAGTGTCTCAGTGTCTCAGTGTCTCTGTGCCTCAGTGTCTCAGTGTTTCAGTGTCTCAGAGTCTCAGTGTCTCAGTGTCTCAGTGTCTCTGTGCCTCAGTGTCTCAGTGTTTCAGTGTCTCAGAGTATCAGTATATCAGTGTCTCTGAGTGTCTGTATCTCTGTGCTTAGAGTATTTGTGCCTCAGTGTCTCTGTGTCTCATGTCTCAGTGTCTCAGAGTCTCAGTATCTCAGTGTCTCAGTGTTTCTGTGCCTCAGTGTCCCTGTGTCTCAGTGTCTCAGAGTCTCAGTGTCTCTGTGTCTCAGTGCCTCAGTGTCTCAGTGCCTCAGAGTCTCATTATCTCTGTGTCTCTCTGTCTCAGTGTCTCTGTGCCTCAGTGTGTCAGTGTCTCTGTGCCTGAGTGACCCAGCGTCTCAGTGTCTCAGTGTCTCTGTGCCTCAGTGTCTCAGTGTCTCAGAGTATCAGTATCTCAGTGTCTCTGAGTCTCACTGTCTCAGTGTCTCAGTGTCTCAGAGTCTCAGTGTCTCTGTGTCTCAGTGTCTCTGTGTCTCTGTGTCTCAATGTCTCAGTGTCACTGTGTCTCAGTTTTTCAGTGTCTCAGTGTCATTGTGTCTCGGTGCCTCGGTGTCTCAGTGTCTCAGTGTCTGTGTGTCTCAGAATCACAGTGTCTCTGTGTCTCAGATTCTCAGTTTTACTGTGTCTCAGAGTCTCAGTGTCTCTGTGTCTCAGAGTCTCTGTGCCTCAGTATCTCTGTGCCTCAGTGTCTCAGGGTCTCAGTGTCTCAGAGTCTCAGAGTCTCTGTGCCTCTGTGCCTCTGTGTCTCAGTGTCTGTGTGTCTCAGTATCACAGTGTCTCTGTGTCTCAGATTCTCAGTTTCTCAGTGTCTCAGAGTCTCAGTGTCTCTGTGTCTCTGTGTCTCAGAGTATCTGTGCCTCAGTGTCTCTGTGTCTCATGTCTCAGTGTCTCAGAGTCTCAGTGTCTCAGTGTCTCAGTGTCTCTGTGCCTCAGTGTCCCAGTGTCTCAGGGTCTCTGTGTCTCAGTGTCTCTGTGTCTCAGTTTCTCTGAGTCTCAGTGTCTCTCTGTCTCTGTGTTTCTGTGCCTCAGTGTCTCTGTGTCTCAGTATCACAGTGTCTCTGTGCCTCAGTGTCTCAGAGTCTCAGACTCTCAGTCTCTCAGTGTTTCTGTGCCTCAGTGTCCCAGTGTCTCAGTGTCTCAGTGTCTCAGAGTATCAGTATCTCAGTGTCTCTGAGTCTCACTGTCTCAGTGTCTCAGTGTCTCAGAGTCTCAGTGTCTCTGTGCCTCACTGTCTCAGTGTCTCTGTGTCTCAGTGTCTCAGTGTCACTGTGTCCCAGTTTCTCAGTGTCTCAGTGTCTCTGTGTCTCGGTGCCTCAGTGTCTCAGTGTCCCAGTGTCTCAGATTCTCAGTGTCTCAGTGTCTCTGTGCCTCAGTGTCCCCTGTGTCTCAGTGTCTCTGTGCCTCAGTGTCTCAGTGTATCAGTGTATCAGAGACTCAGAGTGTCTGTGTCTCAGTATGTCAGTCTCTCTGTGTCTCGGTGCCTCAGTGTCTCAGTGTCCCAGTGTCTCATTGTCTCTGTGTCTCTGTGTCTCTGTGTCTCAGTGTCTCTGTGCCTCAGTGTCTCAGTGTCTCAGTGTCTCTGTGTCTCATTTTCTCAGAGTCTCAGTGTCTCTCTGTCTCTGTGTTTCTGTGCCTCAGTGTCTCAGTGTCACTGTGTCTCAGTATCATAGTGTCTCTGTGTCTCAATGTCTCAGAGTCTGAGATTCTCAGTGTCTCAGTGTCTCTGTGCCTAAGTGTCTCTGTGCCTCAGTTTCTCAGTGTCTCAGAGTCACAGTGTCTCTGTGCCTCAGTGTCTCTGTGCCTCTGTGTCTCAGTGCCTCAGAGTCTCACTATCTCTGTGTCTGTCTGTCTCAGTGTCTCTGTGCCTCAGTGTGTCAGTGTCTCTGTGCATCAGAGTCTCAGATTCTCAGTGTCTCAGTGTCTCTGTGCCTCAGTGTCCCAATGTCTCAGTGTCTCTGAGTCTCAGTGTCTCTGTGCCTCAGTGTCCCAGTGTCTCAGTGTCTCAGTGTCTCTGTGTCGAGTGACTCTGTGCCTCAGTGTCTCAGTGTCTCTGTGCCTCTGTGTCTCAGTGCCTCAGAGTCTCACTATCTCTGTGTCTGTCTGTCTCAGTGTCTCTGTGCCTCAGTGTGTCAGTGTCTCTGTGCATCAGAGTCTCAGATTCTCAGTGTCTCAGTGTCTCTGTGCCTCAGTGTCCCAATGTCTCAGTGTCTCTGAGTCTCAGTGTCTCTGTGCCTCAGTGTCCCAGTGTCTCAGTGTCTCTGTGTCGAGTGACTCTGTGCCTCAGTGTCTCAGTGTCTCAGTGCCTCTGTGTCTCAGTGCCACAGAGTCTCACTATCTCTGTGTCTCTCCGTCTCAGTGTCTCTGTGCCTCAGTGTCTCAGTGTCTCTGTGTCTCTGTGCCTCAGTGCCTCAGTGTCTCAGAGTATCAGTATCTGAGTGTCTCTGAGTCTCAGTGTCTCTGTGTCTCAGTGTCTCAGTGTCACAGTGCCTCAGTGCCTGTGTCTCTGTGTCTCAGTGTCTCATATTATCAGTATCTCAGTGTCTCTGAGTCTCAGTTTCTCAGTGTCTCTGTGTCTCAGTGTCTCAGTGTCACAGTGCCTCATTGCCTCCTTGCCTCTGAGTCTCAGTGTCTCTGTGCCTCATTGTCCCAGTGTCTCAGTGTCTCAGAGTCTCAGTGTATCTGTATCTCAGTGACTCTGTGCCTCAGTGTCTCAGTGCCTCAGCGCATCTGTGTCTCAGTGCCTCAGAGTCTCACTATCTCTGTGTGTCTCTCTCTCAGTGTCTCTGTGCCTCAGTGTCTCAGTGTCTCCGTGCCTCAGTGTCTCAGAGTCTCTGTGTCTCTGTGTCTCTGTGTCTCAGTGTCTCAGTGTCTCAGTGTTTCAGTGTCTCACAGTATCAGTATTTCAGTGTCTCTGAGTCTCAGTGTCTCAGTGTCTCTGTGCCTCAGTGTCTCAGGGTCTCAGTGTCTCAGAGTCTCAGGGTCTCTGTGTCTCTGTGCCTCAGTGTCTCAGTGTCTGTGTGTCTCAGAATCACAGTGTCTCTGTGTCTCAGATTCTCAGTTTCTCTGTGTCTCAGAGTCTCAGTGTCTCTGTGTCTCTGTGTCTCAGAGTATCTGTGCCTCAGTGTCTCTGTGTCTCATGTCTCAGTGTCTCAGAGTCTCAGAGTCTCAGTGTCTCAGAGTCTGTGTCTCAGTGTCTCAGTGTCTCTGTGCCTCAGTGTCTCAGTATATAAGAGTCTCAATATCTGTGTCTCAGTGTCTCAGTGCCTCTGTGTCTCTGTGTCTCAGTGTCTCATATTATCAGTATCTCAGTGTCTCTGAGTCTCAGTTTCTCAGTGTCTCTGTGTCTCAGTGTCTCAGTGTCACAGTGCCTCATTGCCTCCTTGTCTCTGAGTCTCAGTGTCTCTGTGCTTCATTGTCCCAGTGTCTCAGTGTCTCAGAGTCTCAGTGTCTCTATATCTCAGTGACTCTGTGCCTCAGTGTCTCAGTGCCTCAGCGCATCTGTGTCTCAGTGCCTCAGAGTCTCACTATCTCTGTGTGTCTCTCTCTCAGTGTCTCTGTGCGTCAGTGTCTCAGTTTCTCCGTGCCTCAGAGTCTCTGTGTCTCTGTGTCTCAGTGTCTCAGTGTTTCAGTGTCTCAGAGTATCAGTATCTCAGTGTCTCAGAGTCTCAGAGTCTCAGTGTCTCAGAGTCTCAGTGTCTCAGTGTCTCTGTGCCTCAGTGTCTCAGTATTTAAGAGTCTCAGTATCTGTGTCTCAGTGTCTCAGTGTCTCTGTGCCTCAGTGTCTCAGTGTTTCAGTGTCTCAGAGTATCAGTATCTCAGTGTCTCTGAGTCTCTGTGTCTCTGTGTCTCAGAGTACCTGTGCCTCAGTGTCTCTGTGTCTCATGTCTCAGTGTCTCAGAGTCTCAGTATCTCAGTGTCTCAGTGTCTCTGTGCCTCAGTGTCTCAGTATTTAAGAGTCTCAGTATCTCAGTGTCTCAGTGTCTCAGTGTCTCTGTGCCTCAGTGTCCCAGTGTCTCAGTGTCTCAGAGTCTCAGTGTCTCTGTGCCTCTGTGCCTCTGTGTCTCAGTGTCTGTGTGTCTCAGTATCACAGTGTCTCTGTGTCTCAGATTCTCAGTTTCTCAGTGTCTCAGAGTCTCAGTGTCTCTGTGTCTCAGAGTATCTGTGCCTCAGTGTCTCTGTGCCTCATGTCTCAGTGTCTCAGAGTCTCAGTGTCTCAGTGTCTCAGTGTCTCATTGTCTCTGTGCCTCAGTGTCCCAGTGTCTCAGGGTCTCTGTGTCTCAGTGTCTCTGTGTCTCAGTTTCTCTGAGTCTCAGTGTCTCTCTGTCTCTGTGTTTCTGTGCCTCAGTGTCTCAGTGTCTCTGTGTCTCAGTATCACAGTGTCTCTGTGCCTCAGTGTCTCAGAGTCTCAGATTCTCAGTGTCTCAGTGTTTCTGTGCCTCAGTGTCCCAGTGTCTCAGTGTCTCAGTGTCTCAGAGTATCAGTATCTCAGTGTCTCTGAGTCTCACTGTCTCAGTGTCTCAGTGTCTCAGAGTCTCAGTGTCTCTGTGTCTCACTGTCTCAGTGTCTCTGTGTCTCAGTGTCTCAGTGTCACTGTGTCCCAGTTTCTCAGTGTCTCAGTGTCTCTGTGTCTCGGTGCCTCAGTGTCTCAGTGTCCCAGTGTCTCAGATTCTCAGTGTCTCAGTGTCTCTGTGCCTCAATGTCCCCAGTGTCTCAGTGTCTCTGTGACTCAGTGTCTCAGAGTCTCAGTGTCTCAGTGTCTCAGTGTCTCATTGTCTCTGTGTCTCAGTGTCTCTGTGCCTCAGTGTCTCAGTGTCTCTGTGTCGCTGTGTCTCTGTGCCTCAGTGTCTCAGAGTATCAGTATCTGAGTGTCTCTGAGTCTCAGTGTCTCTGTGTCTCAGTGTCTCAATGTCTCTGTGTCTCAGTGCCTCTGTGTCTCTGTGTCTCAGTGTCTCAGTGTCTCAGAGTCTCAGTGTCTCAGTGTCTCAGTGTCTCTGTGTCTGAGTGTCTCTGTGCCTCAGTGCCTCAGTGTCTCTGTGCCTCTGTGTCTCTGTGTCTCAGTGCCTCAGAGTGTCGCTATCTCTCTGTCTCTCTGTCTCTGTGTCTCAGTGTCTCAGCGTCTCTGTGCCTCAGTGTCTCAGTGTCTCAGTGTCTCATATTATCAGTATCTCAGTGTCTCTGAGTCTCAGTTTCTCAGTGTCTCAGTGTCACAGTGCCTCATTGCCTCTGAGTCGTTGAGTCTCAGTATCTCTGTGCCTCATTGTCCCAGTGTCTCAGAGTCTCAGTGTCTCTGTGTCTCAGTGACTCTGTGCCTCAGTGTCTCAGTGTCTCAGCGCATCTGTGTCTCAGTGCCTCAGAGTCTCACTATCTCTGTGTCTCTATCTCTCTCAGTGTCTCTGTGCGTCAGTGTCTCAGTGTCTCAGTGTCTCCATGCCTCAGTGTCTCAGAGTCTCTGTGTCTCAGTGTCTCAGTGTCTCAGTGTCTCTGTGCCTCAGTGTCTCAGTGTTTCAGTGTCTCAGAGTATCAGTATCTCAGTGTCTCTGAGTCTCTGTGCCTCAGTGTCTCTGTGCCTCAGTGTCTCCGGGTCTCAGTGTCTCAGAGTCTCAGGGTCTCTGTGTCTCTCTGCCTCAGTGTCTCAGTGTCTGTGTGTCTCAGAATCTCAGTGTCTCTGTGTCTCAGATTCTCAGTTTCTCTGTGTCTCAGAGTCTCAGTGTCTCTGTGTCTCTGTGTCTAAGAGTATCTGTGCCTCAGTGTCTCTGTGGCTCATGTCTCAGTGTCTCAAAGTCTCAGTGTCTCAGTGTCTCAGTGTCTCTGTGCCTCAGTGTCTCCGTGTTTCAGTGTCTCAGAGTATCTGTGCCTCAGTGTCTCTGTGTCTCATGTCTCAGTGTCTCAGAGTCTCAGTATCTCAGTGTCTCAGTGTTTCTTTGCCTCAGTGTCCCTGTGTCTCAGTGTCTCAGAGTCTCAGTGTCTCTGTGTCTCAGTGCCTCAGTGTCTCAGTGCCTCAGAGTCTCACTATCTCTGTGTCTCTCTGTCTCAGTGTCTCTGTGCCTCAGTGTGTCAGTGTCTCTGTGCCTCAGTGACTCAGCGTCTCAGTGTCTCAGTGTCTCTGTGCCTCAGTGTGTCAGTGTCTCAGTGTCTCTGAGTATCAGTATCTCAGTGTCTCTGAGTCTCATTGTCTCACTGTCTCAGTGTCTCTGTGTCTCAGTGTCTCTGTGTCTCTGTGCTTCAGTGTCTCAGTGTCTCTGTGTCTCAGTATCACAGTGTCTCTGTGTCTCTGTGTCTCAGATTCTCAGTGTCTCAGTGTCTCTGTGCCTCAGTGTCCCCAGTGTCTCAGTGTCTCTGTGACTCAGTGTCTCAGTGTCTCAGTGCCTCTGTGTCTCTAAGCCTCAGAGTCTCACTATCTCTGTGTCTCGCTGTCTCAGTGTCTCTGTGCCTCAGTGTTTCAGTGTCTCGGTGCCTCAGTGTCTCAGAGTCTCAGTGTCTCTGTGTCTCTGTGCCTCTATGCCTCAGTACTCAGTGTCTCAGTGTCTCAGAGTTTCAGTGTCTCTGTGTCTCAGTGTCTCTGTGCCTCAGTGTCTCAGTGTCTCAGTGTCTCTGTGTCTCATTTTCTCAGAGTCTCAGTGTCTCTCTGTCTCTGTGTTTCTGTGCCTCAGTGTCTCAGTGTCACTGTGTCTCAGTATCATAGTGTCTCTGTGTCTCAATGTCTCAGAGTCTGAGATTCTCAGTGTCTCAGTGTCTCTGTGCCTAAGTGTCTCTGTGCCTCAGTTTCTCAGTGTCTCAGAGTCACAGTGTCTCTGTGTCTCAGTGTCTCTGTGCCTCTGTGTCTCAGTGCCTCAGAGTCTCACTATCTCTGTGTCTGTCTGTCTCAGTGTCTCTGTGCCTCAGTGTGTCAGTGTCTCTGTGCATCAGAGTCTCAGATTCTCAGTGTCTCAGTGTCTCTGTGCCTCAGTGTCCCAATGTCTCAGTGTCTCTGAGTCTCAGTGTCTCTGTGCCTCAGTGTCCCAGTGTCTCAGTCTCTGTGTCTCAGTGTCTCAGTGCCTCTGTGTCTCAGTGCCTCAGAGTCTCACTATCTCTGTGTCTCTCTGTCTCAGTGTCTCTGTGCCTCAGTGTCTCAGTGTCTCTGTGTCGCTGTGTCTCTGAGCCTCAGTGTCTCAGAGTATCAGTATCTGAGTGTCTCTGAGTCTCAGTGTCTCTGTGTCTCTGTGTCTCAGTGTCTCAGTGTCACAGTGCCTCAGTGCCTCTGTGTCTCTGTGTCTCAGTGTCTCTGTGCCTCAGTGTCTCAGTGTCTCTGTGTCTGAGTGTCTCTGTGCCTCAGTGCCTCAGTGTCTCTGTGCCTCTGTGTCTCTGTGTCTCAGTGCCTCAGAGTGTCACTATCTCTGTGTCTCTCTGTCTCAGTGTCTCAGCGTCTCTGTGCCTCAGTGTCTCAGTGTCTCATATTATCAGTATCTCAGTGTCTCTGAGTCTCAGTTTCTCAGTGTCTCTGTGTCTCAGTGTCTCAGTGTCACAGTGCCTCTGTGTCTCTGAGTCTCAGTGTCTCTGTGCCTCATTGTCCCAGTGTCTCAGTGTCTCAGAGTCTCAGTGTCTCTGTATCTCAGTGACTCTGTGCCTCAGTGTCTCAGTGTCTCAGCGCATCTGTGTCTCAGTGCCTCAGAGTCTCACTATCTCTGTGTGTCTCTCTCTCAGTGTCTCTGTGCCTCAGTGTCTCAGTGTCTCCGTGCCTCAGTGTCTCAGAGTCTCTGTGTCACTGTGTCTCAGTGTCTCAGTGTTTCAGTGTCTCAGAGTATCAGTATCTCAGTGTCTCTGAGTCTCAGTGTCTCAGTGTCTCTGTGCCTCAGTGTCTCAGGGTCTCAGTGTCTCAGAGTCTCAGGGTCTCTGTTTCTCTGTGCGTCAGTGTCTCAGTGTCTGTGTGTCTCAGAATCACAGTGTCTCTGTGTCTCAGATTCTCAGTTTCTCTGTGTCTCAGAGTCTCAGTATCTCTGTGTTTCTGTGTCTCAGAGTATCTGTGCCTCAGTGTCTCTGTGTCTCATGTCTCAGTGTCTCAGAGTCTCAGAGTCTCAGTGTCTCAGAGTCTCAGTGTCTCAGTGTCTCAGTGTCTCTGTGCCTCAGTGTCTCAGTATTTAAGAGTCTCAGTATCTGTGTCTCAGTGTCTCTGTGCCTCAGTGTCTCAGTGTTTCAGTGTCTCAGAGTATCAGTATCTCAGTGTCTCTGAGTCTCTGTGTCTCTCTGTCTCAGAGTATCTGTGCCTCAGTGTCTCTGTGTCTCATGTCTCAGTTTCTCAGAGTCTCAGTATCTCAGTGTCTCAGTGTCTCTGTGTCTCAGTGTCTCAGTATTTAAGAGTCTCAGTATCTCAGTGTCTCTGTGCCTCAGTGTCCCAGTGTCTCTGTGCCTCAGTGTCTCAGTGTATCAGTGTATCAGAGACTCAGAGTCTCTGTGTCTCAGTATGTCAGTCTCTCTGTGTCTCGGTGCCTCAGTGTCCCAGTGTCTCAGTGTCTCAGAGTCTCAGTGTCTCTGTGTCTCTGTGTCGCTGTGTCTCAGTGTCTCTGTGCCTCAGTGTCTCAGTGTCTCAGTGTCTCTGTGTCTGATTTTCTCAGTGTCTCTCTGTCTCTTTGTTTCTGTGCCTCAGTGTCTCAGTGTCTCAGTGCCTCTGTGTCTCAGTGCCTCAGAGTCTCACTATCTCTGTGTGTCTCTGTCTCAGTGTCTCTGTGCCTCAGTGTCTCAGAGTCTCAGTGTCTCAGTGCCTTAGTGCCTCTGTATCTCTGTGTCTCAGTGTCTCTGTGCCTCAGTGTCTCAGTGTGTCAGTGTATCAGAGACTCAGAGTCTCTGTGTCTCAGTATGTCAGACTCTCTGTGTCTCGGTGCCTCAGTGTCTCAGTGTCCCAGTGTCTCAGTGTCTCATTGTCTCTGTGTCTCTGTGTCTCAATGTCTCTGTGCCTCAGTGTCTCAGTGTCTCTGTGTCTCTGTGTCTCTGTGTCTCATTTTCTCAGAGTCTCAGTGTCTCTCTGCCTCTGTGTTTCTGTGCCTCAGTGTCTCAGTGTCACTGTGTCTCAGTATCATAGTGTCTCTGTGTCTCAATGTCTCAGAGTCTGAGATTCTCAGTGTCTCAGTGTCTCTGTGCCTAAGTGTCTCTGTGCCTCAGTTTCTCAGTGTCTCAGAGTCACAGTGTCTCTGTGTCTCAGTGTCTCTGTGCCTCTGTGTCTCAGTGCCTCAGAGTCTCACTATCTCTGTGTCTGTCTGTCTCAGTGTCTCTGTGCCTCAGTGTGTCAGTGTCTCTGTGCATCAGAGTCTCAGATTCTCAGTGTCTCTGTGCCTCAGTGTCCCAATGTCTCAGTGTCTCTGAGTCTCAGTGTCTCTGTGCCTCAGTGTCCCAGTGTCTCAGTGTCTCAGAGTCTCAGTGTCTCTGTCTCAGTGTCTCTGTGCCTCAGTGTCCCTGTGCCTCAGTGTCTCTGAGTCTCAGTGTCTCTGTGTCTCAGTGTCTCATAGTCTCAGTGTGTCTGTGTCTCAGTGTCTCTGTCTCAGTGTCTCTGTGCCTCAGTGTCCCTGT
The DNA here is from genome assembly GCF_965287045.1 of Carcharhinus amblyrhynchos. NCBI lineage: Eukaryota > Metazoa > Chordata > Chondrichthyes > Carcharhiniformes > Carcharhinidae > Carcharhinus > Carcharhinus amblyrhynchos. Next base: position 350,572 of record NW_027649858.1, read on the forward strand.
GCCTCAGTGTCTCTGAGTCTCAGTGTCTCTGTGTCTCAGTGCCTCTGTGTCTCTGTGTCTCAGTGTCTCTGTGCCTCAGTGTCTCAGTGTCTCAGAGTCTCAGTGTCTCAGTGTCTCTGTGTCTGAGTGTCTCTGTGCCTTAGTGCCTCAGTGTCTCTGGGCCTCTGTGTCTCTGTGTCTCAGTGTCTCAGAGTGTCGCTATCTCTGTGTCTCTCTGTCTCAGTGTCTCAGTGTCTCATATTATCAGTATCTCAGTGTCTCTGAGTCTCAGTTTCTCAGTGTCTCAGTGTCACAGTGCCTCATTGCCTCTGTGTCGCTGAGTCTCAGTGTCTCTGTGCCTCATTGTCCCAGTGTCTCAGAGTCTCAGTGTCTCTGTGTCTCAGTGACTCTGTGCCTCAGTGTCTCATTGTCTCTGTGCCTCAGTGTCTCAGGGTCTCAGTGCATCTGTGTCTCAGTGCCTCAGAGTCTCACTATCTCTGTGTCTCTCTCTCTCTCAGTGTCTCTGTGCGTCAGTGTCTCAGTGTCTCAGTGTCTCAGTGTCTCCGTGCCTCAGTGTCTCAGAGTCTCTGTGTCCCAGTGTCTCAGTGTCTCTGTGCCTCAGTGTCTCAGTGTTTCAGTGTCTCAGAGTATCAGTATCTCAGTGTCTCTGAGTCTCTGTGCCTCAGTATCTCTGTGCCTCAGTGTCTCAGGGTCTCAGTGTCTCAGAGTCTCAGGGTCTCTGTGTCTCTGTGCCTCAGTGTCTCAGTGTCTGTGTGTCTCAGAATCACAGTGTCTCTGTGTCTCAGATTCTCAGTTTTTCTGTGTCTCAGAGTCTCAGTGTCTCTGTGTCTCAGAGTATCTGTGCCTCAGTGTCTCTGTGTCTCATGTCTCAGTGTCTCAGAGTCTCAGTGTCTCAGAGTCTCAGTGTCTCAGTGTCTCAGTGTCTCTGTGCCTCAGTGTCTCAGTGTCTCAGTGTCTCTGTGCCTCAGTGTCTCAGTGTTTCAGTGTCTCAGAGTCTCAGTGTCTCAGTGTCTCAGTGTCTCTGTGCCTCAGTGTCTCAGTGTTTCAGTGTCTCAGAGTATCAGTATATCAGTGTCTCTGAGTGTCTGTATCTCTGTGTCTCAGAGTATTTGTGCCTCAGTGTCTCTGTGTCTCATGTCTCAGTATCTCAGAGTCTCAGTATCTCAGTGTCTCAGTGTTTCTGTGCCTCAGTGTCCCTGTGTCTCAGTGTCTCAGAGTCTCAGTGTCTCTGTGTCTCAGTGCCTCAGTGTCTCAGTGCCTCAGAGTCTCATTATCTCTGTGTCTCTCTGTCTCAGTGTCTCAGTGCCTCAGTGTGTCAGTGTCTCTGTGCCTGAGTGACTCAGCGTCTCAGTGTCTCAGTGTCTCTGTGCCTCAGTGTCTCAGTGTCTCAGTGTCTCAGAGTCTCAGAGTATCAGTATCTCAGTGTCTCTGAGTCTCACTGTCTCAGTGTCTCAGAGTCTCAGTGTCTCTGTGTCTCAGTGTCTCAATGTCTCTGTGTCTCAGTGCCTCTGTGTCTCTGTGTCTCAGTGTCTCTGTGCCTCAGTGTCTCAGTGTCTCAGAGTCTCAGTGTCTCAGTATCTCTGTGTCTGAGTGTCTCTGTGCCTTAGTGCCTCAGTGTCTCTGGGCCTCTGTGTCTATGTGTCTCAGTGCCTCAGAGTGTCGCTATCTCTGTGTCTCTCTGTCTCAGTGTCTCAGTGTCTCATATTATCAGTATCTCAGTGTCTCTGAGTCTCAGTTTCTCAGTGTCTCAGTGTCACAGTGCCTCATTGCCTCTGTGTCGCTGAGTCTCAGTGTCTCTGTGCCTCATTGTCCCAGTGTCTCAGAGTCTCAGTGTCTCTGTGTCTCAGTGACTCTGTGCCTCAGTGTCTCAGTGTCTCTGTGCCTCAGTGTCTCAGGGTCTCAGTGCATCTGTGTCTCAGTGCCTCAGAGTCTCACTATCTCTGTGTCTCTCTCTCTCTCTCAGTGTCTCTGTGCGTCAGTGTCTCAGTGTCTCAGTGTCTCCGTGCCTCAGTGTCTCAGAGTCTCTGTGTCTCAGTGTCTCAGTGTCTCTGTGCCTCAGTGTCTCAGTGTTTCAGTGTCTCAGAGTATCAGTATCTCAGTGTCTCTGAGTCTCTGTGCCTCAGTATCTCTGTGCCTCAGTGTCTCAGGGTCTCAGTGTCTCAGAGTCTCAGGGTCTCTGTGTCTCTGTGCCTCAGTGTCTCAGTGTCTGTGTGTCTCAGAATCACAGTGTCTCTGTGTCTCAGATTCTCAGTTTTACTGTGTCTCAGAGTCTCAGTGTCTCTGTGTCTCAGAGTATCTGTGCCTCAGTGTCTCTGTGTCTCATGTCTCAGTGTCTCAGAGTCTCAGTGTCTCAGTGTCTCAGAGTCTCAGTGTCTCAGTGTCTCAGTGTCTCTGTGCCTCAGTGTCTCAGTGTTTCAGTGTCTCAGAGTCTCAGTGTCTCAGTGTCTCAGTGTCTCTGTGCCTCAGTGTCTCAGTGTTTCAGTGTCTCAGAGTATCAGTATATCAGTGTCTCTGAGTGTCTGTATCTCTGTGTCTTAGAGTATTTGTGCCTCAGTGTCTCTGTGTCTCATGTCTCAGTGTCTCAGAGTCTCAGTATCTCAGTGTCTCAGTGTTTCTGTGCCTCAGTGTCCCTGTGTCCCTGTGTCTCAGTGTCTCAGAGTCTCAGTGTCTCTGTGTCTCAGTGCCTCAGTGTCTCAGTGCCTCAGAGTCTCATTATCTCTGTGTCTCTCTGTCTCAGTGTCTCTGTGCCTCAGTGTGTCAGTGTCTCTGTGCCTGAGTGACCCAGCGTCTCAGTGTCTCAGTGTCTCTGTGCCTCAGTGTCTCAGTGTCTCAGAGTATCAGTATCTCAGTGTCTCTGAGTCTCACTGTCTCAGTGTCTCAGTGTCTCAGAGTCTCAGTGTCTCTGTGTCTCAGTGTCTCTGTGTCTCTGTGTCTCAATGTCTCAGTGTCACTGTGTCTCAGTTTTTCAGTGTCTCAGTGTCTTTGTGTCTCGGTGCCTCAGTGTCTCAGTGTCTCAGTGTCTGTGTGTCTCAGAATCACAGTGTCTCTGTGTCTCAGATTCTCAGTTTTACTGTGTCTCAGAGTCTCAGTGTCTCTGTGTCTCAGAGTCTCTGTGCCTCAGTATCTCTGTGCCTCAGTGTCCCAGTGTCTCAGTGTCTCAGTGTCTCAGTGTCTCAGAGTCTCAGTGTCTCTGTGTCCCTGTGCCACTGTGTCTCAGTGTCTGTGTGTCTCAGTATCACAGTGTCTCTGTGTCTCAGATTCTCAGTTTCTCAGTGTCTCAGAGTCTCAGTGTCTCTGTGTCTCTGTGTCTCAGAGTATCTGTGCCTCAGTGTCTCTGTGTCTCATGTCTCAGTGTCTCAGAGTCTCAGTGTCTCAGTGTCTCAGTGTCTCAGTGTCTCTGTGCCTCAGTGTCCCAGTGTCTCAGGGTCTCTGTGTCTCAGTGTCTCTGTGTCTCAGTTTCTCTGAGTCTCCGTGTCTCTCTGTCTCTGTGTTTCTGTGCCTCAGTGTCTCAGTGTCTCTGTGTCTCAGTATCACAGTGTCTCTGTGCCTCAGTGTCTCAGAGTCTCAGATTCTCAGTGTCTCAGTGTTTCTGTGCCTCAGTGTCCCAGTGTCTCAGTGTCTCAGAGTATCAGTATCTCAGTGTCTCTGAGTCTCACTGTCTCAGTGTCTCAGTGTCTCAGAGTCTCAGTGTCTCTGTGTCTCACTGTCTCAGTGTCTCTGTGTCTCAGTGTCTCAGTGTCACTGTGTCCCAGTGTCCCAGTTTCTCAGTGTCTCAGTGTCTCTGTGTCTCGGTGCCTCAGTGTCTCAGTGTCCCAGTGTCTCAGATTCTCAGTGTCTCAGTGTCTCTGTGCCTCAGTGTCCCCAGTGTCTCAGTGTCTCTGTGACTCAGTGTCTCAGTGTCTCAGTGCCTCTGTGTCTCAGTGCCTCAGAGTCTCACTATCTCTGTCTCTCTGTCTCAGTGTCTCTGTGCCTCAGTGTTTCAGTGTCTCTGTGCCTCAGTGTCTCAGCGACTCAGTGTCTCTGTGTCTCTGTGACTCTATGCCTCAGTACTCAGTGTCTCAGTGTCTCTGACTCTCAGTGTCTCTGTATCTCTGTGCCTCTGTGCCTCAGTGCCTCAGTGTCTCAGCGTATCAGTATCCCAGTGTCTGTCAGTCTCAGTGTCCCAGTGTCTCTGTGTCTCAGTGTCTCAGTGTCACAGTGCCTCTGTGCCTCCCTGTCTCTGTGTCTCAGTGTCTCTGTGCCTCAGTGTCTCAGTGTCTCAGTGTATCAGTGCATCAGATTCTCAGAGTCTCTGTGTCTCAGTATGTCAGTGTCTCTGTGTCTCGGTGCCTCAGTGTCTCAGTGTCCCTGTGTCTCAGTGTCTCAGAGTCTCAGTGTCTCAGTGTCTCTGTGTCTCAGAGTCTCAGTATCTCAGTGTCTCAGTGTCTCAGTGGCTCTGTGCCTCAGTGTCCCAGTGCCTCAGTGTCGCAGATTCTCAGTGTATCTGTGTCTCAGTGTTTCTGTATTTCTGTGTCTCAGTGTCTCTGAGCCTCAGTGTCCCAATGTCTCAGTGTCTCTGAGTCTCAGTGTCTCTGTGCCTCAGTGTCCCAGTGTCTCAGTGTCTCAGTGTCTCTGTGTCGAGTGACTCTGTGCCTCAGTGTCTCAGTGTCTCAGTGCCTCTGTGTCTCAGTGCCTCAGAGTCTCACTATCTCTGTGTCTGTCTGTCTCAGTGTCTCTGTGCCTCAGTGTGTCAGTGTCTCTGTGCATCAGAGTCTCAGATTCTCAGTGTCTCAGTGTCTCTGTGCCTCAGTGTCCCAATGTCTCAGTGTCTCTGAGTCTCAGTGTCTCTGTGCCTCAGTGTCCCAGTGTCTCAGTGTCTCAGTGTCTCTGTGTCGAGTGACTCTGTGCCTCAGTGTCTCAGTGTCTCAGTGCCTCTGTGTCTCAGTGCCTCAGAGTCTCACTATCTCTGTGTCTGTCTGTCTCAGTGTCTCTGTGCCTCAGTGTGTCAGTGTCTCTGTGCATCAGAGTCTCAGATTCTCAGTGTCTCAGTGTCTCTGTGCCTCAGTGTCCCAATGTCTCAGTGTCTCTGAGTCTCAGTGTCTCTGTGCCTCAGTGTCCCAGTGTCTCAGTGTCTCTGTGTCGAGTGACTCTGTGCCTCAGTGTCTCAGTGTCTCAGTGCCTCTGTGTCTCAGTGCCACAGAGTCTCACTATCTCTGTGTCTCTCTGTCTCAGTGTCTCTGTGCCTCAGTGTCTCAGTGTCTCTGTGTCTCTGTGCCTCAGTGCCTCAGTGTCTCAGAGTATCAGTATCTGAGTGTCTCTGAGTCTCAGTGTCTCTGTGTCTCAGTGTCTCAGTGTCACAGTGCCTCAGTGCCTGTGTCTCTGTGTCTCAGTGTCTCATATTATCAGTATCTCAGTGTCTCTGAGTCTCAGTTTCTCAGTGTCTCTGTGTCTCAGTGTCTCAGTGTCACAGTGCCTCATTGCCTCCTTGCCTCTGAGTCTCAGTGTCTCTGTGCCTCATTGTCCCAGTGTCTCAGTGTCTCAGAGTCTCAGTGTATCTGTATCTCAGTGACTCTGTGCCTCAGTGTCTCAGTGCCTCAGCGCATCTGTGTCTCAGTGCCTCAGAGTCTCACTATCTCTGTGTGTCTCTCTCTCAGTGTCTCTGTGCCTCAGTGTCTCAGTGTCTCCGTGCCTCAGTGTCTCAGAGTCTCTGTGTCTCTGTGTCTCTGTGTCTCAGTGTCTCAGTGTCTCAGTGTTTCAGTGTCTCACAGTATCAGTATTTCAGTGTCTCTGAGTCTCAGTGTCTCAGTGTCTCTGTGCCTCAGTGTCTCAGGGTCTCAGTGTCTCAGAGTCTCAGGGTCTCTGTGTCTCTGTGCCTCAGTGTCTCAGTGTCTGTGTGTCTCAGAATCACAGTGTCTCTGTGTCTCAGATTCTCAGTTTCTCTGTGTCTCAGAGTCTCAGTGTCTCTGTGTCTCTGTGTCTCAGAGTATCTGTGCCTCAGTGTCTCTGTGTCTCATGTCTCAGTGTCTCAGAGTCTCAGAGTCTCAGTGTCTCAGAGTCTGTGTCTCAGTGTCTCAGTGTCTCTGTGCCTCAGTGTCTCAGTATATAAGAGTCTCAATATCTGTGTCTCAGTGTCTCAGTGCCTCTGTGTCTCTGTGTCTCAGTGTCTCATATTATCAGTATCTCAGTGTCTCTGAGTCTCAGTTTCTCAGTGTCTCTGTTTCTCAGTGTCTCAGTGTCACAGTGCCTCATTGCCTCCTTGTCTCTGAGTCTCAGTGTCTCTGTGCTTCATTGTCCCAGTGTCTCAGTGTCTCAGAGTCTCAGTGTCTCTATATCTCAGTGACTCTGTGCCTCAGTGTCTCAGTGCCTCAGCGCATCTGTGTCTCAGTGCCTCAGAGTCTCACTATCTCTGTGTGTCTCTCTCTCAGTGTCTCTGTGCGTCAGTGTCTCAGTTTCTCCGTGCCTCAGAGTCTCTGTGTCTCTGTGTCTCAGTGTCTCAGTGTTTCAGTGTCTCAGAGTATCAGTATCTCAGTGTCTCAGAGTTTCAGAGTCTCAGTGTCTCAGAGTCTCAGTGTCTCAGTGTCTCTGTGCCTCAGTGTCTCAGTATTTAAGAGTCTCAGTATCTGTGTCTCAGTGTCTCAGTGTCTCTGTGCCTCAGTGTCTCAGTGTTTCAGTGTCTCAGAGTATCAGTATCTCAGTGTCTCTGAGTCTCTGTGTCTCTGTGTCTCAGAGTACCTGTGCCTCAGTGTCTCTGTGTCTCATGTCTCAGTGTCTCAGAGTCTCAGTATCTCAGTGTCTCAGTGTCTCTGTGCCTCAGTGTCTCAGTATTTAAGAGTCTCAGTATCTCAGTGTCTCAGTGTCTCAGTGTCTCTGTGCCTCAGTGTCCCAGTGTCTCAGTGTCTCAGAGTCTCAGTGTCTCTGTGCCTCTGTGCCTCTGTGTCTCAGTGTCTGTGTGTCTCAGTATCACAGTGTCTCTGTGTCTCAGATTCTCAGTTTCTCAGTGTCTCAGAGTCTCAGTGTCTCTGTGTCTCAGAGTATCTGTGCCTCAGTGTCTCTGTGCCTCATGTCTCAGTGTCTCAGAGTCTCAGTGTCTCAGTGTCTCATTGTCTCTGTGCCTCAGTGTCCCAGTGTCTCAGGGTCTCTGTGTCTCAGTGTCTCTGTGTCTCAGTTTCTCTGAGTCTCAGTGTCTCTGTGTCTCTGTGTTTCTGTGCCTCAGTGTCTCAGTGTCTCTGTGTCTCAGTATCACAGTGTCTCTGTGCCTCAGTGTCTCAGAGTCTCAGATTCTCAGTGTCTCAGTGTTTCTGTGCCTCAGTGTCCCAGTGTCTCAGTGTCTCAGTGTCTCAGAGTATCAGTATCTCAGTGTCTCTGAGTCTCACTGTCTCAGTGTCTCAGTGTCTCAGAGTCTCAGTGTCTCTGTGTCTCACTGTCTCAGTGTCTCTGTGTCTCAGTGTCTCAGTGTCACTGTGTCCCAGTTTCTCAGTGTCTCAGTGTCTCTGTGTCTCGGTGCCTCAGTGTCTCAGTGTCCCAGTGTCTCAGATTCTCAGTGTCTCAGTGTCTCTGTGCCTCAATGTCCCCAGTGTCTCAGTGTCTCTGTGACTCAGTGTCTCAGTGTCTCAGTGTCTCAGTGTCTCATTGTCTCTGTGTCTCAGTGTCTCTGTGCCTCAGTGTCTCAGTGTCTCTGTGTCGCTGTGTCTCTGTGCCTCAGTGTCTCAGAGTATCAGTATCTGAGTGTCTCTGAGTCTCAGTGTCTCTGTGTCTCAGTGTCTCAATGTCTCTGTGTCTCAGTGCCTCTGTCTCTCAGTGTCTCAGTGTCTCTGTGCCTCAGTGTCTCAGTGTCTCAGAGTCTCAGTGTCTCAGTGTCTCAGTGTCTCTGTGTCTGAATGTCTCTGTGCCTCAGTGCCTCAGTGTCTCTGTGCCTCTGTGTCTCTGTGTCTCAGTGCCTCAGAGTGTCGCTATCTCTCTGTCTCTCTGTCTCTGTGTCTCAGTGTCTCAGCGTCTCTGTGCCTCAGTGTCTCAGTGTCTCAGTGTCTCATATTATCAGTATCTCAGTGTCTCTGAGTCTCAGTTTCTCAGTGTCTCAGTGTCACAGTGCCTCATTGCCTCTGAGTCGTTGAGTCTCAGTATCTCTGTGCCTCATTGTCCCAGTGTCTCAGAGTCTCAGTGTCTCTGTGTCTCAGTGACTCTGTGCCTCAGTGTCTCAGTGTCTCAGCGCATCTGTGTCTCAGTGCCTCAGAGTCTCACTATCTCTGTGTCTCTATCTCTCTCAGTGTCTCTGTGCGTCAGTGTCTCAGTGTCTCAGTGTCTCCGTGCCTCAGTGTCCCAGAGTCTCTGTGTCTCAGTGTCTCAGTGTCTCAGTGTCTCTGTGCCTCAGTGTCTCAGTGTTTCAGTGTCTCAGAGTATCAGTATCTCAGTGTCTCTGAGTCTCTGTGCCTCAGTGTCTCTGTGCCTCAGTGTCTCCGGGTCTCAGTGTCTCAGAGTCTCAGGGTCTCTGTGTCTCTGTGCCTCAGTGTCTCAGTGTCTGTGTGTCTCAGAATCTCAGTGTCTCTGTGTCTCAGATTCTCAGTTTCTCTGTGTCTCAGAGTCTCAGTGTCTCTGTGTCTCTGTGTCTCAGAGTATCTGTGCCTCAGTGTCTCTGTGGCTCATGTCTCAGTGTCTCAAAGTCTCAGTGTCTCAGTGTCTCAGTGTCTCTGTGCCTCAGTGTCTCCGTGTTTCAGTGTCTCAGAGTATCTGTGCCTCAGTGTCTCTGTGTCTCATGTCTCAGTGTCTCAGAGTCTCAGTATCTCAGTGTCTCAGTGTTTCTGTGCCTCAGTGTCCCTGTGTCTCAGTGTCTCAGAGTCTCAGTGTCTCTGTGTCTCAGTGCCTCAGTGTCTCAGTGCCTCAGAGTCTCACTATCTCTGTGTCTCTCTGTCTCAGTGTCTCTGTGCCTCAGTGTGTCAGTGTCTCTGTGCCTCAGTGACTCAGCGTCTCAGTGTCTCAGTGTCTCTGTGCCTCAGTGTCTCAGTGTCTCAGTGTCTCTGAGTATCAGTATCTCAGTGTCTCTGAGTCTCATTGTCTCACTGTCTCAGTGTCTCAGAGTCTCAGTGTCTCTGTGTCTCAGTGTCTCTGTGTCTCAGTGTCTCAGTGTCACTGTGTCTCAGTTTCTCAGTGTCTCAGTGTCTTTGTGTCTCGGTGTATCAGTGTCCCAGTGTCTCAGTGTCTCAGTGTCTCTGTGTCTCAGTGTCTCAGTGTCTCTGTGTCTCTGTGCTTCAGTGTCTCAGTGTCTCTGTGTCTCAGTATCACAGTGTCTCTGTGTCTCTGTGTCTCAGATTCTCAGTGTCTCAGTGTCTCTGTGCCTCAGTGTCCCCAGTGTCTCAGTGTCTCTGTGACTCAGTGTCTCAGTGTCTCAGTGCCTCTGTGTCTCTAAGCCTCAGAGTCTCACTATCTCTGTGTCTCGCTGTCTCAGTGTCTTTGTGCCTCAGTGTTTCAGTGTCTCGGTGCCTCAGTGTCTCAGAGTCTCAGTGTCTCTGTGTCTCTGTGCCTCTACGCCTCAGTACTCAGTGTCTCAGTGTCTCAGAGTTTCAGTGTCTCTGTGTCTCAGTGTCTCTGTGCCTCAGTGTCTCAGTGTCTCAGTGTCTCTGTGTCTCATTTTCTCAGAGTCTCAGTGTCTCTCTGTCTCTGTGTTTCTGTGCCTCAGTGTCTCAGTGTCACTGTGTCTCAGTATCATAGTGTCTCTGTGTCTCAATGTCTCAGAGTCTGAGATTCTCAGTGTCTCAGTGTCTCTGTGCCTAAGTGTCTCTGTGCCTCAGTTTCTCAGTGTCTCAGAGTCACAGTGTCTCTGTGTCTCAGTGTCTCTGTGCCTCTGTGTCTCAGTGCCTCAGAGTCTCACTATCTCTGTGTCTGTCTGTCTCAGTGTCTCTGTGCCTCAGTGTGTCAGTGTCTCTGTGCATCAGAGTCTCAGATTCTCAGTGTCTCAGTGTCTCTGTGCCTCAGTGTCCCAATGTCTCAGTGTCTCTGAGTCTCAGTGTCTCTGTGCCTCAGTGTCCCAGTGTCTCAGTCTCTGTGTCTCAGTGTCTCAGTGCCTCTGTGTCTCAGTGCCTCAGAGTCTCACTATCTCTGTGTCTCTCTGTCTCAGTGTCTCTGTGCCTCAGTGTCTCAGTGTCTCTGTGTCGCTGTGTCTCTGAGCCTCAGTGTCTCAAAGTATCAGTATCTGAGTGTCTCTGAGTCTCAGTGTCTCTGTGTCTCTGTGTCTCTGTGTCTCAGTGTCACAGTGCCTCAGTGTCTCTGTGTCTCTGTGTCTCAGTGTCTCTGTGCCTCAGTGTCTCCGTGTCTCTGTGTCTGAGTGTCTCTGGGCCTCAGTGCCTCAGTGTCTCTGTACCTCTGTGTCTCTGTGTCTCAGTGCCTCAGAGTGTCACTATCTCTGTGTCTCTCTGTCTCAGTGTCTCAGCGTCTCTGTGCCTCAGTGTCTCAGTGTCTCATATTATCAGTATCTCAGTGTCTCTGAGTCTCAGTTTCTCAGTGTCTCTGTGTCTCAGTGTCTCAGTGTCACAGTGCCTCTGTGTCTCTGAGTCTCAGTGTCTCTGTGCCTCATTGTCCCAGTGTCTCAGTGTCTCAGAGTCTCAGTGTCTCTGTATCTCAGTGACTCTGTGCCTCAGTGTCTCAGTGTCTCAGCGCATCTGTGTCTCAGTGCCTCAGAGTCTCACTATCTCTGTGTGTCTCTCTCTCAGTGTCTCTGTGCCTCAGTGTCTCAGTGTCTCCGTGCCTCAGTGTCTCAGAGTCTCTGTGTCACTGTGTCTCAGTGTCTCAGTGTTTCAGTGTCTCAGAGTATCAGTATCTCAGTGTCTCTGAGTCTCAGTGTCTCAGTGTCTCTGTGCCTCAGTGTCTCAGGGTCTCAGTGTCTCAGAGTCTCAGGGTCTCTGTTTCTCTGTGCGTCAGTGTCTCAGTGTCTGTGTGTCTCAGAATCACAGTGTCTCTGTGTCTCAGATTCTCAGTTTCTCTGTGTCTCAGAGTCTCAGTATCTCTGTGTTTCTGTGTCTCAGAGTATCTGTGCCTCAGTGTCTCTGTGTCTTATGTCTCAGTGTCTCAGAGTCTCAGAGTCTCAGTGTCTCAGAGTCTCAGTGTCTCAGTGTCTCTGTGTCTCTGTGCCTCAGTGTCTCAGTATTTAAGAGTCTCAGTATCTGTGTCTCAGTGTCTCTGTGCCTCAGTGTCTCAGTGTTTCAGTGTCTCAGAGTATCAGTATCTCAGTGTCTCTGAGTCTCTGTGTCTCTCTGTCTCAGAGTATCTGTGCCTCAGTGTCTCTGTGTCTCATGTCTCAGTTTCTCAGAGTCTCAGTATCTCAGTGTCTCAGTGTCTCTGTGTCTCAGTGTCTCAGTATTTAAGAGTCTCAGTATCTCAGTGTCTCTGTGCCTCAGTGTCCCAGTGTCTCAGTGTCTCAGTGTCTCAGTGTCTCAGAGTCTCAGTGTCTCTGTGTCCCTGTGCCACTGTGTCTCAGTGTCTGTGTGTCTCAGTATCACAGTGTCTCTGTGTCTCAGATTCTCAGTTTCTCAGTGTCTCAGAGTCTCAGTGTCTCTGTGTCTCTGTGTCTCAGAGTATCTGTGCCTCAGTGTCTCTGTGTCTCATGTCTCAGTGTCTCAGAGTCTCAGTGTCTCAGTGTCTCAGTGTCTCTGTGCCTCAGTGTCCCAGTGTCTCAGGGTCTCTGTGTCTCAGTGTCTCTGTGTCTCAGTTTCTCTGAGTCTCCGTGTCTCTCTGTCTCTGTGTTTCTGTGCCTCAGTGTCTCAGTGTCTCTGTGTCTCAGTATCACAGTGTCTCTGTGCCTCAGTGTCTCAGAGTCTCAGATTCTCAGTGTCTCAGTGTTTCTGTGCCTCAGTGTCCCAGTGTCTCAGTGTCTCAGAGTATCAGTATCTCAGTGTCTCTGAGTCTCACTGTCTCAGTGTCTCAGAGTCTCAGTGTCTCTGTGTCTCACTGTCTCAGTGTCTCTGTGTCTCAGTGTCTCAGTGTCACTGTGTCCCAGTGTCCCAGTTTCTCAGTGTCTCAGTGTCTCTGTGTCTCGGTGCCTCAGTGTCTCAGTGTCCCAGTGTCTCAGATTCTCAGTGTCTCAGTGTCTCTGTGCCTCAGTGTCCCCAGTGTCTCTGTGACTCAGTGTCTCAGTGTCTCAGTGCCTCTGTGTCTCAGTGCCTCAGAGTCTCACTATCTCTGTCTCTCTGTCTCAGTGTCTCTGTGCCTCAGTGTTTCAGTGTCTCTGTGCCTCAGTGTCTCAGAGACTCAGTGTCTCTGTGTCTCTGTGACTCTATGCCTCAGTACTCAGTGTCTCAGTGTCTCTGACTCTCAGTGTCTCTGTATCTCTGTGCCTCTGTGCCTCAGTGCCTCAGTGTCTCAGCGTATCAGTATCCCAGTGTCTGTCAGTCTCAGTGTCCCAGTGTCTCTGTGTCTCAGTGTCTCAGTGTCACAGTGCCTCTGTGCCTCCCTGTCTCTGTGTCTCAGTGTCTCTGTGCCTCAGTGTCTCAGTGTCTCAGTGTATCAGTGCATCAGATTCTCAGAGTCTCTGTGTCTCAGTATGTCAGTGTCTCTGTGTCTCGGTGCCTCAGTGTCTCAGTGTCCCTGTGTCTCAGTGTCTCAGAGTCTCAGTGTCTCAGTGTCTCTGTGTCTCAGAGTCTCAGTATCTCAGTGTCTCAGTGTCTCAGTGGCTCTGTGCCTCAGTGTCCCAGTGCCTCAGTGTCGCAGATTCTCAGTGTATCTGTGTCTCAGTGTTTCTGTATTTCTGTGTCTCAGTGTCTCTGAGCCTCAGTGTCTCTGTGTCTCACTGTCTCTGTGCCTCAGTGTTTCAGTGTCTCTGTGTCTCAGTTTCTCAGAGTCTCAGTGTTTCTCTGTCTCCGTGTTTCTGTGCCTCAGTGTCTCAGTGTCTCTGTGTCTCAGTGTCTCAGAGTCTCAGAGTCTCAGATTCTCAGTGTCTCAGTGTCTCTGTGCCTCAGTGTCTCTGTGCCTCAGTTTCTCAGTGTCTCAGAGTCTCAGTGTCTCTGTGTCTCAGTGTCTCTGTGCCTCAGTGTCTCTGTGTCTCAGTATCATACTGTCTCTGTGTCTCAGTGTCTCAGAGTCTCAGATTCTCAGTGTCTCAGTGTCTCTGTACCTCTGTGTCTCTGTGCCTCAGTGTCCCAGTGTCTCAGTGTCTCTGTGTCTCAGTGTCTCTGTGTCTCAGTTTCTCCGAGTCTCAGTGTCTCTCTGTCTCTGTGTTTCTGTGCCTCAGTGTCTCAGTGTCTCTGTGTCTCAGTGTCTCAGAGTCTCAGATTCTCAGTGTCTCAGTGGCTCTGTGTCTCAGTGTCCCAGTGTATCAGTGTCTCAGAGTCTCAGTCTCTCTGTGTCTCAGTGACTCTGTGCCTCAGTGTCTCAGGGCCTCTGTGTCTCAGTGCCTCAGAGTCTCACTATCTCTGTGTTTCTCTGTCTCAGTGTCTCTGTGCCTCAGTGTGTCAGTGTCTCTGTGCCTCAGTGACTCAGAGCCTCAGTGTCTCAGTGTCTCAGTGTCTCTGTGCCTCAGTGACTCAGAGTCTCAGTGTGTCAGTATCTCAGTGTCTCTGAGTCTCACTGTCTCAGTGTCTCAGTGTTTCAGAGTCTCAGTGTCTCCGTGTCTCAGTTTCTCAGTGTCTCAGTGTCTCTGTGTCTCGGTGCCTCAGTGTCTCAGTGTCCCAGTGTCTCAATGTCTCAGTGTCTCTGCGTCTCAGTGTCTCAGTGTCTCTGTGTCTCTGTGCTTCAGTGTCTCAGTGTCTCTGTGTCTCAGTATCACAGTGTCTCCGTGTCTCTGTGTCTCAGATTCTCAGTGTCTCAGTGTCTCTGTGCCTCAGTGTCTCAGTGTATCAGTGCATCAGATTCTCTGAGTCTCTGTGTCGCAGTATCACAGTGTCTCCGTGTCTCCGTGTCTCAGTGTCCCAGTGTCTCTGTGTCTCAGTGTCTCAGGGTCTCTCTGCCTCTGTGTTTCTGTGTCTCAGTGTCTCAGTGTCTCTGTGCCTCAGTGTCTCAGTGTCTCTGATTCTCAGTTACTCAGAGTCTCAGTGTCTCTCTGTCTCTGTGTTTCTGTGCCTCAGTGTCTCAGTGTCTCTTTGTCTCAGTATCATAGTGTCTCTGTATCATAGTGTCTCAGTGTCTCAGACTCTCAGATTCTCAGTGTCTCAGTGTCTCTGTGCCTCAGTGTCTCTGTGCCTCAGTTTCTCAGTGTCTCAGAGTCTCTGTGTCTCTCTGTCTCAGTGTCTCTGTGCCTCAGTGTGTCAGTGTCTCTGTGCCTCAGTGTCTCAGATTCTCAGTGTCTCAGCGTTTCTGTGCCTCAGTGTCCCAGTGTCTCTGTGTCTCAGAGTCTCAGTGTCTCTGTGCCTCAGTGTCTCAGTGTCTCAGTGTATCAGTGCCTCTGTGTCTCAGTGCCTCAGAGTCTCACTATCTCTGTGTCTCTCTCCCTTAGTGTCTCAGATTCTCAGTGTCTCAGAGTCTCAGAGAATCAGTATCTCAGTGTCTCTGAGCCTCAGTGTCTCAGTGTCTCTGTGTCTCAGTGTCTCAGTGTCTCTGCGTCTCAGAGTCACAGTATCTCAGTGTCTCAGTGTCTCAGTGGCTCTGTGCCTCAGTGTCCCAGTGTCTCTGTCTCAGATTCTCAGTGTCTCTGTGTCTCAGAGTTTCTGTATTTCTGTGCCTCAGTGTCTCTGAGCCTCAGTGTCTCTGTGCCTCAGTGCCTCAGTGTCTCTGTGCCTCAGTGTCTCAGTGCCTCTGTGTCTCAGTGTCTCAGAGTCTCAGTGTTTCTCTGTCTCTGTGTTTCTGTGCCTCAGTGTCTCAGTGTCTCTGTGTCTCAGTGTCTCAGAGTCTCAGATTCTCAGTGTCTCAGTGTCTCTGTGCCTCAGTGTCTCTGTGCCTCAGTTTCTCAGTGTCTCAGAGTCTCAGTGTCTCTGTGTCTCAGTGTCTCTGTGCCTCAGTGTCTCAGTGTATCAGTGCCTCTGTGTCTCAGTGCCTCACAGTCTCACTATCTCTGTGTCTCTCTGTCTCAGTGTCTCTGTGCCTCAGTGTGTCAGTGCCTCAGAGTCTCAGATTCTCAGTGTCTCAGTGTCTCTGTGCCTCAGTGTCTCTGTGCCTCAGTTTCTCAGTGTCTCAGTGTCTCAGAGTCTCAGTGTCTCTGTGTCTCAGTGTCTCTGTGCCTCAGTGTCTCAGTGTATCAGTGCCTCTGTGTCTCAGTGCCTCACAGTCTCACTATCTCTGTGTCTCTCTGTCTCAGTGTCTCTGTGCCTCAGTGTGTCAGTGTCTCTGTGCCTCAGTGTCTCAGAGTCTCAGTGTCTCTGTGTCTCTGTGCCTCAGTGTCTCAGTGTCTCAGAGTATCAGTATCTCAGTGTCTCAGTGTCTCTGTGCCTCAGTGTCCCAGTGTCTCAGTGTCTCAGATTCTCAGTGACTCTGAGCCTCATGTCTCTGTTTCTCAGTGTCTCAGTGTCTCTGTGCCTCAGTGTCTCCATGTCTCAGTGTCTCAGTGTTTCTCTGTCTCTGTGTTTCTGTGCCTCAGTGTCTCAGTGTCTCTGTGTCTGAGTGTCTCAGATTCTCAGATTCTCAGTGTATCAGTGTCTCAGTGTCTCTGTGCCTCAGTGTCTCTGTGCCTCGGTTTCTCAGTGTATCAGAGTCTAAGTGTCTCAGTGTCTCAGTGTCTCAGTGTCACAATGCCTCAGTGCCTCTGTGTCTCTGAGTCTCAGTGTCTCTGTGCCTCAGTGTCCCAGTGTCTCAGTGTCTCAGAGTCTCATTGTCTCTGTGTCTCAGTGTCTCTGTGCCTCAGTGTTTCAGTGTCTCTGTGCCTCAGTTCCTCAGTGTCTCAGTGTCTCGGTGCCTCAGTGTCTCAGTGACCCAGTGTCTCAGTGTCTCAGTGTCTCTGCGTCTCAGTGTCTCTGTGTCTCTGTGCTTCAGTGTCTCAGTGTCTCTGTGTCTCAGTATCACAGTGTCTCCGTGTCTCCGTGTCTCTGTGTCTCAGATTCTCAGTGTCTCAGTGTCTCTGTGCCTCAGTGTCTCAGTGTATCAGTGCATCAGATTCTCTGAGTCTCTGTGTCTCAGTATGTCAGTGTCTCTGTGTCTCGGTGCCTCAGTGTCTCAGTGTCCCAGTGTCTCAGTGTCTCTGTGTCTCAGTGTCACTCTGCCTCTGTGTTTCTGTGTCTCAGTGTCTCAGTGTCTCAGTGTCTCTGTGCCTCAGTGTCTCAGTGTCTCTGATTCTCAGTTACTCAGAGTCTCAGTGTCTCTCTGTCTCTGTATTTCTGTCCCTCAGTGTCTCAGTGTCTCTCTGTCTCAGTATCATAGTGTCTCTGTGTCTCAGTGTCTCAGAGTCTCAGATTCTCAGTGTCTCAGTGTCTCTGTGCCTCAGTGTCTCTGTGCCTCAGTTTCTCAGTGTCTCACAGTCACAGTGTCTCTGTGTCTCAGTGTCTCTGTGCCTCTGTGCCTCAGTGTCTCAGAGTCTCAGTGTCTCAGAGTCTCAGTGTCTCAGTGTCTCAGTGTCTCTGTGCCTCTGTGTCTCTGTGTCTCAGTGCCTCAGAGTGTAGCTATCTCTCTGTCTCTCTGTCTCTGTGTCTCTCTGTCTCAGTGTCTCTGTGCCTCAGTGTGTCAGTGCCTCAGAGTCTCAGATTCTCAGTGTCTCAGTGTCTCTGTGCCTCAGTGTCTCTGTGCCTCAGTTTCTCAGTGTCTCAGTGTCTCAGAGTCTCAGTGTCTCTTTGTCTCAGTGTCTCTGTGTCTCAGTGTTTCAGTGTGTCAGTGTCTCAGAGTCCCTGTGTCTCAGTGTCTCAGTGTCTCTGTTCCTCAGTGTCTCAGTGTCTCAGTGTCTCAGTGTCTCAGTGTCTCTGTGCATCAGTGTCTCAGTGTCTCTGTGAATCTGTGTCTCAGATTCTCAGTGTCTCAGTGTCTCAGTTTCTCAGAGTCTCTGTGTCTCAGTATCTCAGAGTCTCAGTGTCTCTGTGTCTCAGTGCCTCTGTGCCTCAGTGTCTCAGTGTGTCAGTGTCTCAGAGTCTCTGCGTCTCAGTGTCTCTGTTCCTCAGTATCTCAGTGTCTCTGTGTCTCAGTGTCTCTGTCTCTCAGGATATCTCTGTCTCTGTGTCTCAGTGTCTCTGAGTCTGCAGATATCAGTGTTTCTGTGTCTCAGTGTCTCTGTGTCTCAGTGTCTCAGAGTCTCAGTGTCTCAGTGTCTCTGTGCCTCAGTTTCTCTGTGACTCAGTGTCCCAGTGTCTCTGTGCCTCAGGGTCTCAGTGTCTCAGAGTCTCTGTGTCTCTCTGTCTATGTGTCTCTGTGTCTCTTTGTCTCAGTGTCTCTGTGCCTCAGTGTCTCAGTGTCTCTGTGCCTCTGTGCCTCAGTGTTTCCGTGTCTCAGTATCTGAGAGTCCCAGTGTCTCTGTGTCTCTTTGTCTCAGAGTCCCTGTGCCTCAGTGTCTCGGTGCCTCAGTGTACCTGGGTCTCTGTGCCTCAGTGTCTCAGAGTCTCAGTGTCTCAGTGTCTCTGAGTCTCAGTGTCTCTGTGTCTCAGTGTCTCTGTGCCTCAGTGTCTCAGTGTATCAGCATCTTAGTGTCTCTGTGTCTCTGTGTCTCAGAGTCTCTGTGTCTCAGTGTCTCTGTTTCTCATAGTCTCAGTGTCTCTGTGCCTCAGCGCCTCAGTGTACCTGGGTCTCTGTGCCTCAGTGTCTCAGAGTCTCAGTGTCTCAGAGTCTCAGTGTCTCAGTGTCTCTGTGTCTATTTGTCTCAATGTCTCTGACTCTCAGTGTCTCAGTGTCTCTGAGCCTCAGTGTCTCTGTGTCTCAGTGTCTCTGTGCCTCAGTGTCTCAGTGTCTCAGCATCTTAGTGTCTCTGTGTCTCTGTGCCTCTATGTCTCTGTGTCTCAGAGTCTCTGTGTCTCAGTGTCTCTGTGCCTCAGTGCCTCAGTGTCTCTGTGTCTCTGTGCCTCAGTGTCTCAGTGTCTCTGTGCCTCAGAGTCTCAGTGTCTCAGTGTCTCAGTGCCTCAGTGTCACAGTGTCTCAGTGTCACAGAGTATCAGTGTCTCTGTGTTTCAGTGACTCTGTGCCTCAGTGTCTCAGTGTCTCAGCGCCTCTGTGTCTCAGTGCCTCAGAGTCTCACTATCTCTGTGTCTCTCTGTCTCAGTGTCTATGTGCGTCAGTGTCTCAGTGTCTCCGTGCCTCAGTGTCTCTGAGTCTCAGTGTCTCTGTGTCTCTGTGTCTCTGTGCCTCAGTGTCTCAGTGACACAGTGCCGCAGTGCCTCTGTGTCTCTGTGTCTCAGTGCCTCTGTGCCTCTGTGTGTCAGTGTATCAGTGTATCAGAGTCTCTGTGTCTCAGTATGTCAGTGTCTCACTGTCCCAGTGTCTCAGTGTCTCAGTGTCTCTGTGTCTCAGTGTCTCAGTGTCTCAGAGTATCAGTATCTCAGTGTCTCTGTGCCTCAGTGTCTCAGTGTCTCAGAGTCTCAGTGTCTCTGTGCCTCAGTTTCTCAGTGTCTGTGTGTCTCAGTATCACAGTGTCTCTTTGTCTTAGATTCTCAGTTCCTCTGTGTCTCAGAGTCGCAGTGTCTCAGTGTCTCTGTGCCTCAGTGTCTCAGTGTCTCAGAGTATCAGCATCTCAGTGTCTCTGAGTCTCAGTGTCTCAGTGTCTCTGTGTCTCAGTGTCACAGTGTCTCTGTGTCTCAGTGTCTCAGTGTCACTGTGTCTCAGTTTCTCAGATTCTCATTTCTCAGTGTCTCTTTGTCTCTGTGTCTCAGTGTCTCTGTGCCTCAGTGTCTCTGTTCCTCAGTATCTCAGTGTCTCTGTGTCTCAGTGTCTCTGCCTCTCAGGATCTCTCTGTCTCTGTGTCTCAGTGTCTCTGAGTCTCCAGATCTCAGTGTTTCTGTGTCTCAGTGTCTCTGTGTCTCAGTGTCTCTGAGCATCAGTGTCTCAGTGTCTCTGTGACTCAGTGTCTCAGACTCTCAGTGTCTCAGTGTCTCAGAGTCTCTGTGTCTCAGTATCTCAGAGTCTCAGTGTCTCTGTGTCTCAGTGTCTCTGTGCCTCAGTGTCTCAGTGTGTCAGTGTCTCTGCGTCTCAGTGTCTCAGTGTCTCTGTTCCTCAGTATCTCAGTGTCTCTGCGTCTCAGTGTCTCAGTCTCTCAGGATCTCTCTGTCTCTGTGTCTTAGTGTCTCTGAGTCTCCAGATCTCAGTGTTTCTGTGTCTCAGTGTCTCTGTGTCTCAGTGTCTCAGAGTCTCAGTGTCTCAGTGTCTCTGTGCCTCAGTTTCTCTGTGACTCAGTGTCCCAGTGTCTCTGTGCCTCAGGGTCTCAGTGTCTCAGAGTCTCTGTGTCTCTGTGTCTATGTGTCTCTGTGTCTCTTTGTCTCAGTGTCTCTGTGCCTCAGTGCCTCAGTGTCTCTGTGTCTCTGTGCCTCAGTGTCTCAGTGTCTCTGTGCCTCAGTGTCTCAGAGTCTCAGTGTCTCTGTGTTTCACTGACTCTGTGCCTCAGTGTCTCAGTGTCTCAGCGCCTCTGTGTCTCAGTGCCTCAGAGTCTCATTATCTCTGTGTCTCTCTGTCTCAGTGTCTATGTGCGTCAGTGTCTCAGAGCCTCCGCGCCTCAGTGTCTCAGAGTCTCAGTGTCTCTGTGTCTCTGTGTCTCTGTGCCTCAGTGTCTCAGTGACACAGTGCCTCAGTGCCTCTGTGTCTCTGTGTCTCAGTGCCTCAGTGTGTCAGTGTATCAGTGTATCAGGGTCTCTGTGTCTCAGTATGTCAGTGTCTCTGTGTCTCGGTGCCTCAGTGTCTCACTGTCCCAGTGTCTCAGTGTCTCATTGTCTCAGTGTCTCAGAGTCTCAGTGTCTCAGAGTATCAGTATCTCAGTGTCTCTGTGCCTCAGTGTCTCAGTGTCTCAGTGTCTCTGTGTCTCTGTGCCTCAGTTTCTCAGTGTCTGTGTGTCTCATTATCACAGTGTCTCTTTGTCTTGGATTCTCAGTTTCTCTGAGTCTCAGAGTCGCTGTGTCTCTGTGTCTCTGTGTCTCCGTGCCTCGGTGTCTCAGTGTCTCAGTATTTAAGAGTCTCAGTGTCTCAGTGTCTCTGTGCCGCAGTGTCCCAGTGTCTCAGTGTCTCTGTGTATCAGTGTCTCTGTGTCTCAGTGTCTCTGTGTCTCTGTGCCTCAGTGTCTCGGAGCCTCAGTGTCTCTGTGCCTCAGTTTCTCCGCGTCTCATTGTCTCTCTGTCTCTGTGTTTCTGTGCCTCAGTGTCTCAGTGTCACTGTGTCTCAGTATCACAGTGTCTCTGAGCCTCAGTGTCTCAGAGTCTCAGATTCTCAGTGTCTCAGTGTTTCTGTGCCTCAGTATCCCAGTGTCTCTGTGTCTCAGTGTCTCAGTGTCACAGTGCCTCAGTGCCTCCCTGTCTCAGTGTCTCTGTGTCTCGGTGCCTCAGTGTCTCAGTGTCCCAGTGTCTCAGATTCTCAGTGTCTCAGTGTCTCTGTGCCTCAGTGTCCCCAGTGTCTCAGTGTCTCTGTGCCTCAGTGTCTCAGTGTATCAGTGTATCAGAGAATCAGAGTCTCTGTGTCTCAGTATGTCAGTCTCTCTGTGTCTCGGTGCCTCAGTGTCTCAGTGTCCCAGTGTCTCAGTGTCTCATTGTCTCTGTGTCTCTGTGTCACAGTGTCTCTGTGCCTCAGTGTCTCTGTGCCTCTGTGTCTCAGTGCCTCAGAGTCTCACTATCTCTGTGTCTGTCTGTCTCAGTGTCTCTGTGCCTCAGTGTGTCAGTGTCTCTGTGCATCAGAGTCTCAGATTCTCAGTGTCTCAGTGTCTCTGTGCCTCAGTGTCCCAATGTCTCAGTGTCTCTGAGTCTCAGTGTCTCTGTGCCTCAGTGTCCCAGTGTCTCAGTGTCTCTGTGTCGAGTGACTCTGTGCCTCAGTGTCTCAGTGTCTAAGAGCTTCAGTGTCTCAGTGCCCCTGTGTCTCAGTGCCTCAGAGTCTCACTATCTCTGTGTCTCTCTGTCTCAGTGTCTCTGTGCCTCAGTGTCTCAGTGTCTCTGTGTCTCTGTGCCTCAGTGCCTCAGTGTCTCAGAGTATCAGTATCTGAGTGTCTCTGAGTCTCAGTGTCTCTGTGTCTCAGTGTCTCAGTGTCACAGTGCCTCAGTGCCTCTGTGTCTCTGTGTCTCAGTGTCTCATATTATCAGTATCTCAGTGTCTCTGAGTCTCAGTTTCTCAGTGTCTCAGTGTCTCAGTGTCACAGTGCCTCATTGCCTCCTTGTCTCTGAGTCTCAGTGTCTCTGTGCCTCATGGTCCCAGTGTCTCAGTGTCTCAGAGTCTCAGTGTCTCTGTATCTCAGTGACTCTGTGCCTCAGTGTCTCAGTGCCTCAGCGCATCTGTGTCTCAGTGCCTCAGAGTCTCACTATCTCTGTGTGTCTCTCTCTCAGTGTCTCTGTGCGTCAGTGTCTCAGTGTCTCCGTGCCTCAGTGTCTCAGAGTCTCTGTGTCTCTGTGTCTCAGTGTTTCAGTGTCTCAGAGTATCAGTATCTCAGTGTCTCTGAGTCTCAGTGTCTCAGTGTCTCTGTGCCTCAGTGTCTCAGTGTCTCTTTGTCTCGGTGCCTCAGTGTCTCAGTGTCCCAGTGTCTCAGTGTCTCAGTGTCTCTGTGTCTCAGTGTCTCAGTGTCTCTCTGTCTCTGTGTTTCTGTGTCTCAGTGTCTCAGTGTCTCTGTGCCTCAGTGTCTCAGTGTCTCTGAGTCTCAGTTACTCAGAGTCTCAGTGTCTCTCTGTCTCTGTGTTTCTGTGCCTCAGTGTCTCTGTGTCTCTGTGTCTCAGTATCATAGTGTCTCTGTGCCTCAGTGTCTCAGATTCTCAGAGTCTCAGTGTCTCTGTGCCTCAGTGTCCCAGTGTCTCTGTGTCTCAGAGTCTCAGTGTTTCTGTGTCTCAGTGTCTCAGTTGCTCAGTGTCTCAGTGTATCAGTGTCTCAGAGTCTCAGTATCTCACTGTCTCTGTGTCTCAGTGTCTCTGAGTCTCAGTGTCTCAGTGTCTCTGTGACTCAGTGTCTCAGTGTCTCTGTGTCTCAGAGTCTCAGTATCTCACTGTCTCTGTGTCTCAGTGTCTCTGAGTCTCAGTGTCTCAGTGTCTCTGTGTCTCAGAGTCTCAGTATCTCACTGTCTCAGTGTCTCAGTGGCTCTGTGTCTCTGTGCCTCAGTGTCTCTGTGTCTCAGTGTCTCTGAGTCTCAGTGTCTCTGTGTCTCTGTGTCTCAGTGTCTCAGTGTCTCAGAGTCTCAGTATCTCACTGTCTCAGTGTCTCAGTGGCTCTGTGCCTCAGTGTCCCAGTGTCTCAGTGTCTCAGATTCTCAGTGTCTCTGTGTCTCAGTGTTTCTGTATTTCTGTGCCTCAGTGTCTCTGAGCCTCAGTGTCTCTGTGTCTCAGTGTCTCTGTGCCTCAGTGTCTCTGTGTCTCAGTGTCTCAGAGTCTCAGATTCTCAGTGTCTCTGTGTCTCAGAGTCTCAGTATCTCACTGTCTCAGTGTCTCAGTGGCTCTGTGCCTCAGTGTCCCAGTGTCTCAGTGTCTCAGATTCTCAGTGTCTCTGTGTCTCAGTGTTTCTGTATTTCTGTGCCTCAGTGTCTCTGTGCCTCAGTGTCTCAGTGTCTCTGTGTCTCAGTGTCTCAGAGTCTCAGTGTTTCTCTGTCTCTGTGTTTCTGTGCCTCAGTGTCTCAGTGTCTCAGAGTCTCTGATTCTCAGTGTCTCAGTGTCTCTGTGCCTCAGTCTCTCAGTGTCTCAGAGTCTCAGCGTCTCTGTGTCTCAGTGTCTTTGTGCCTCAGTGTCTCAGTGTATCAGTGCCTCTGTGTCTCAGTGCCTCACAGTCTCACTATCTCTGTGTCTATCTGTCTCAGCGTCTCTGTGCCTCAGTGTGTCAGTGTCTCTGTGCCTCAGTGTCTCAGAGTCTCTGTGTCTCTGTGTCTCTGTGCCTCAGTGTCTCAGAGTATGTGTATCTCAGTGTCTCAGTGTCTCAGTGTCTCTATGCCTCAGTGTCCCAGTGTCTCAGTGTCTCAGATTCTCAGTGACTCTGTGTCTCAGTGTCTCTGTATCTCTGTGCCTCAGTGTCTCTGAGCCTCAGTGTCTCTGTTTCTCAGTGTCTCAGTGTCTCTGTGCCTCAGTGTCTCAGTGTCTCTGTGTCTCAGTGTCTCAGAGTCTCAGTGTTTCTCTGTCTCTGTGTTTCTGTGCCTCAGTGTCTCAGTGTCTCTGTGTCTCAGTGTCTCAGAGTCTCAGATTCTCAGTGTATCAGTGTCTCAGTGTCTCTGTGCCTCAGTGTCTCTGTGCCTCAGTTTCTCAGTGTATCAGAGTCTCAGTGTCTCTGTGTCTCAGTGCCTCTGTGTCTCAGTGTCTCAGAGTCTCATTGTCTCTGTGTCTCAGTGTCTCTGTGCCTCAGTGTGTCAGTGTCTCTGTGCCTCAGTGTCTCAGAGTCTCAGTGTCTCTGTGCCTCAGTGTCTCAGTGTCTCAGATTATCAGTATCTCAGTGTCTCTGAGTCTCAGTTTCTCAGTGTCTCTGTGTCTCAGTGTCTCAGTGTCACAGTGCCTGATTGCCTCTGTGTCTCTGAGTCTCAGTGTCTCTGTGCCTCAGTGTCCCAGTGTCTCAGTGTCTCAGAGTCTCAGTGTCTCAGTGCTTCAGAGTCTCACTATCTCTGTGTCTCTCTGTCTCAGTGTCTCTGTGCGTCAGTGTCTCAGTGTTTCAGAGTCTCTGTGTCTCTGTGTCTGTGTGCCGCAGTGTCTCAGTGTCTCAGAGTATCAGTATCTCAGTGTCTCTGAGTCTCAGTGTCTCAGTGTCTCTGTGCCTCAGTGTCTCAGTGTCTCAGTGTCTCAGAGTCTCAGTGTCTCTGTGTCTCTGTGCCTCAATGTCTCAGTGTCTGTGTGTCTCAGTATCACAGTGTCTCTGTGTCTCTTTGTCTCAGAGTCCCTGTGCCTGAGTGTCTCAGCGCCTCAGAGTCTCAGAGTCTCAGTTTCTCTGTCTCTCTGTGTCTCAGTGTCTCTGTGGATCAGTGTCTCAGTGCCTCTATGTCTCAGTGTCTCAGTGTCTTTGTGCCTCAGTGTCTCGGTGCCTCAGTGTCTCAGTGTCTCTGTCTCTCAGTGTCTCAGTGTCTCTCTGTCTCTGTGTTTCTGTGTCTCAGTGTCTCAGTGTCTCTGTGCCTCAGTGTCTCAGTGTCTCTGAGTCTCAGTTACTCAGAGTCTCAGTGTCTCTCTGTCTCTGTGTTTCTGTGCCTCAGTGTCTCTGTGTCTCAGTATCATAGTGTCTCTGTGCCTCAGTGTCTCAGATTCTCAGAGTCTCAGTGTCTCTGTGCCTCAGTGTCCCAGTGTCTCTGTGTCTCAGAGTCTCAGTGTTTCTGTGTCTCAGTGTCTCAGTTGCTCAGTGTCTCAGTGTATCAGTGTCTCAGAGTCTCAGTATCTCACTGTCTCTGTGTCTCAGTGTCTCTGAGTCTCAGTGTCTCAGTGTCTCTGTGACTCAGTGTCTCAGTGTCTCTGTGTCTCAGAGTCTCAGTATCTCACTGTCTCTGTGTCTCAGTGTCTCTGAGTCTCAGTGTCTCAGTGTCTCTGTGTCTCAGAGTCTCAGTATCTCACTGTCTCAGTGTCTCAGTGGCTCTGTGTCTCTGTGCCTCAGTGTCTCTGTGTCTCAGTGTCTCTGAGTCTCAGTGTCTCTGTGTCTCAGTGTCTCAGTGTCTCAGAGTCTCAGTATCTCACTGTCTCAGTGTCTCAGTGGCTCTGTGCCTCAGTGTCCCAGTGTCTCAGTGTCTCAGATTCTCAGTGTCTCTGTGTCTCAGTGTTTCTGTATTTCTGTGCCTCAGTGTCTCTGAGCCTCAGTGTCTCTGTGTCTCAGTGTCTCTGTGCCTCAGTGTCTCTGTGTCTCAGTGTCTCAGAGTCTCAGATTCTCAGTGTCTCTGTGTCTCAGAGTCTCAGTATCTCACTGTCTCAGTGTCTCAGTGGCTCTGTGCCTCAGTGTCCCAGTGTCTCAGTGTCTCAGATTCTCAGTGTCTCTGTGTCTCAGTGTTTCTGTATTTCTGTGCCTCAGTGTCTCTGTGCCTCAGTGTCTCAGTGTCTCTGTGTCTCAGTGTCTCAGAGTCTCAGTGTTTCTCTGTCTCTGTGTTTCTGTGCCTCAGTGTCTCAGTGTCTCTGTGTCTCAGTGTCTCAGAGTCTCTGATTCTCAGTGTCTCAGTGTCTCTGTGCCTCAGTCTCTCAGTGTCTCAGAGTCTCAGCGTCTCTGTGTCTCAGTGTCTTTGTGCCTCAGTGTCTCAGTGTATCAGTGCCTCTGTGTCTCAGTGCCTCACAGTCTCACTATCTCTGTGTCTATCTGTCTCAGCGTCTCTGTGCCTCAGTGTGTCAGTGTCTCTGTGCCTCAGTGTCTCAGAGTCTCTGTGTCTCTGTGTCTCTGTGCCTCAGTGTCTCAGAGTATGTGTATCTCAGTGTCTCAGTGTCTCAGTGTCTCTATGCCTCAGTGTCCCAGTGTCTCAGTGTCTCAGATTCTCAGTGACTCTGTGTCTCAGTGTCTCTGTATCTCTGTGCCTCAGTGTCTCTGAGCCTCAGTGTCTCTGTTTCTCAGTGTCTCAGTGTCTCTGTGCCTCAGTGTCTCAGTGTCTCTGTGTCTCAGTGTCTCAGAGTCTCAGTGTTTCTCTGTCTCTGTGTTTCTGTGCCTCAGTGTCTCAGTGTCTCTGTGTCTCAGTGTCTCAGAGTCTCAGATTCTCAGTGTATCAGTGTCTCAGTGTCTCTGTGCCTCAGTGCCTCTGTGCCTCAGTTTCTCAGTGTATCAGAGTCTCAGTGTCTCTGTGTCTCAGTGCCTCTGTGTCTCAGTGTCTCAGAGTCTCATTGTCTCTGTGTCTCAGTGTCTCTGTGCCTCAGTGTGTCAGTGTCTCTGTGCCTCAGTGTCTCAGAGTCTCAGTGTCTCTGTGCCTCAGTGTCTCAGTGTCTCAGATTATCAGTATCTCAGTGTCTCTGAGTCTCAGTTTCTCAGTGTCTCTGTGTCTCAGTGTCTCAGTGTCACAGTGCCTGATTGCCTCTGTGTCTCTGAGTCTCAGTGTCTCTGTGCCTCAGTGTCCCAGTGTCTCAGTGTCTCAGAGTCTCAGTGTCTCAGTGCTTCAGAGTCTCACTATCTCTGTGTCTCTCTGTCTCAGTGTCTCTGTGCGTCAGTGTCTCAGTGTTTCAGAGTCTCTGTGTCTCTGTGTCTCTGTGCCGCAGTGTCTCAGTGTCTCAGAGTATCAGTATCTCAGTGTCTCTGAGTCTCAGTGTCTCAGTGTCTCTGTGCCTCAGTGTCTCAGTGTCTCAGTGTCTCAGAGTCTCAGTGTCTCTGTGTCTCTGTGCCTCAATGTCTCAGTGTCTGTGTGTCTCAGTATCACAGTGTCTCTGTGTCTCTTTGTCTCAGAGTCCCTGTGCCTGAGTGTCTCAGCGCCTCAGTGTCTCAGAGTCTCAGTTTCTCTGTCTCTCTGTGTCTCAGTGTCTCTGTGGATCAGTGTCTCAGTGCCTCTATGTCTCAGTGTCTCAGTGTCTTTGTGCCTCAGTGTCTCGGTGCCTCAGTGTCTCAGTGTCTCTGTCTCTCAGTGTCTCTCTGTCTCTGTGTCTCAGTGTCTCTGAGTCTCCAGATCTCAGTGTCTCTGTGTCTCTGTGTCTCAGTGTCTCAGAGTCTCAGTGTCTCAGAGTCTCAGTGTCTCAGAGTCTCAGTGTCTCAGTGTCTCAGTGTATCTGTGTCTCTTTGTCTCAGCATCTTAGTGTCTCTGTGTCTCTGTGCCTCTGTGTCTCTGTGTCTCAGTGTCTCAGTGTCTCAGTGTCTCCGAGTTTCATTGTCTCAGTGTCTCAGAGTCTCAGAGTCTCAGTGTCCCTGTGTCTCAGTGCCTCTGCGCCTCAGTGTCTCTGTGTCTTTGTGTCTCAGTGTCTCAGAGTCTCATTCTCAGTGTCTCAGAGTCTCAGTGTCTCAGTGTCTCAGTATCTCAGAGTCACAGTGTCTCTGTGTCTCAGTGTCTCTGCGTCTCAGTGTCTCAGTGTCTCGGTGTCTCGTTGTCTCAGAGTGTCAGGGTCACTGTGCCTCAGTGTCACTGAGCCTCCGTGTCTCAGTGTGTCAGTGCCTCTTTGCATCAGTTTCTCACTGTCTCAGAGTCTCAGAGTCTCAGTGTCACAGTCTCTCTGCGCCTCAGTGTCTCAGTTTCTCTGCGTCTCAGTGTCTCAGTGTCTCTGTGTCTCTGTGCCTCAGTGTTTCAGTGTCTCAGAGTCTCAGTGTCCCTGTGCCTCAGTGTCTCTTTGTCTCTGTGTCTCAGTGTCTCAGTGTCTTAGTGTCTCAGTGTCTCATTGTCTCATTGTCTCAGTGTCTCAGAGCCTCAGTGTCTCTGTGTCTCAGTGTATTTTTGTCTCTGTGTCTCAGTGTCTCAGTGTCTTAGTGTCTCAGTGTCTCATTGCCTCATTGTCTCATTGTCCCAGTGTCTCAGAGTCTCAGTGTTTCTGTGTCTCTGTGTGTCTGTTTCTCAGTGTCTCAGTGTCTCAGAGACTCAGTGCCTCTGTGTCTCAGTTTCTCTGTGACTCAGTGTCTCCGTGTCTCTGTGCCTCAGTGTCTCAGTGTCTCAGACTCTCTGTGTCTCAGTGTCTATGTGTCTCTGTGTCTCAGTGTCTCTGTGTCTCTGTGCCTCAGTGTCTCAGAGTCTCACTGTCTCTGTGTCTCTTTGTCTCAGTGTCTCTGTGTCTAAGTGTCTCAGTGTCTCAGTGTCTCCGAGTTTCATTGTCTCAGTGTCTCAGTGACTCTGTGTCTCAGAGTCTCTGTGTCTCTGTGCCTCAGTGTCTCTGTGTCTCAGTGTCTCTGTGTCTCTTTGTCTCAGTGTCTCTGTGCCTCAGTGTCTCAGTGTATCTGTGTCTCTGTGCCTCAGTGTCTCAGTGTCTCAGAGTCTCAGTGTCTCAGTGCCTCAGTGTCTCTGTGTCTCTTTGTCTCAGTGTCTCTGTACCTCAGTGTCTCAGTGTATCTGTGTCTCTGTGCCTCAGTGTCTCAGTGTCTCAGTGTCTCAGAGTCTCAGTGTCTCACTGCCTCAGTGTCTCTGTGTCTCTGTGTCGCAATGTCTCAGTGTCTCAGTGTCTCAGCATCTTAGTGTCTCTGTGTCTCTGTGTCTCAGTGTCTCAGTGTCTCCGAGTCTCAGAGCCTCAGTTTCTCAGTGTCTCAGAGTCTCTGTGTCTCAGTGTCTCAGAGTCTCATTCTCAGTGTCTCAGAGTCTCAGTGTCTCAGTGTCTCTGTGTCTCAGTGCCTCTGTTCCTCAGTGTCTCTGTGTCTCTGTGTCTCATTGTCTCTGTCTCTCAGGATCTCTCTGTCTCTGTATCTCAGTGTCTCTGAGTCTCCAGATCTCAGTGTCTCTGTGTATCAATGTCTCTGTGTCTCAGTGTCTCTGTGCATCAGTGTCTCAGTGTCTCTGTGTCTCTGTGTCTCAGATTCTCAGTGTCTCAGTGTCTCAGAGTCTCTGTGTCACAGTATCTCAGAGTCTCAGTGTCTCAGTATCTCCGTGTCTCAGTGTCTCTGTGTCTCAGTGTCTCTGTGCCTCAGTGTCTTAGTGAGTCAGAGTCTCAGAGTCCCTGTGCCTCAGTGTCTAAGTGTCTCAGTGTCTCCGAGTCTCAGAGTCTCAGTGTCTCAGTGTCTCTGTGTCTTTGTGCCTCAGTGTCTAAGTGTCTCAGTGTCTCAGAGTCTCAGTGTCTCAGTGTATCTGTCACTCAGTGTCTCAGTTTCTCAGATTCTCATTTCTCAGAGTCTCTTTGTCTCTGTGCCTGAGTGTCTCAGCGCCTCAGTGTCTCAGTGTCTCAGTTTCTCAGATTCTCATTTCTCAGTGTCTCTGTGCATCAGTGTCTCAGTGTCTCTGTGACTCTGTGTCTCAGATTCTCAGTGTCTCAGTGTCTCAGAGTTTCTGTGTCTCAGTGTCTCAGAGTCTCAGTGTCTCTGTGTCTCAGTGTCTCTGTGCCTCAGTGTCTCTTTGCCTCAGTGTCTCAATGTCTCAGTGTCTCTGTGTCTCAGTGTCTCTGTCTCTCAGGATCTCTCTGTCTCTGTGTCTCAGTGTCTCTGACTCTCCAGATCTCAGTGTCTCTGTGTCTCAGTGTCTCTGTGTCTCAGTGTCTCTGTGCATCAGTGTCTCAGTGTCTCTGTGACTCTGTGTCTCAGAGTCTCATTCTCAGTGTCTCAGAGTCTCATTGTCTCAGTTCTCTGTGTCTCAGTGTCTCTGTGTCTCTATGTCTCAGTGTACCTGTGTCTCAGTGCCTCAATGTCTCTGTGTCTCAGTGTCTCTGTATCTCAGTGTCTCATTGTCTCACCGTCTCAGTGTCTCTGTGTCTCAGTGTCTCTGTGCCTCACTGTCTCTGTGTGTCAGTGTCTCAGAGTCTCTGTGTCTCAGTGTCTCAGTGTCTCTGTTGCTCAGTGTCTCAGTGTCTCAGTGTCTCTGTCTCTCAGGTTCTCTCTGTCTCTGTGCCTCCGTGTCTCTGTGTCTCAGTGTCTCTGTGCATCAGTGTCTCAGTGTCTCTGTGACTCTGTGTCTCAAATTCTCAGTGTCTCAGTATCTCAGAGTTTCTGTGTCTCAGTATCTTAGTGTCCCTGTTTCTCTGTGTCTCAGTGTCTCCGAGTCTCAGTGTCTCTGTTCCTCAGTATCTCAGTGTCTCAGTGTCTCAGTGTCTCTATGTCTCAGTTTCTCTGTGACTCAGGGTCTCAGTGTCTCAGAGTCTCTGTGTCTCTGTGTCTATGTGTCTCTGTGTCTCTTTGTCTCAGTTTGTCTGTGCCTCAGTGTCTCAGTGTCTCTGTGCATCTGTGCCTCAGTGTTTCTGTGTCTCAATGTCTCAGAGTCTCAGTGTCTCTTTGTCTCAGAGTCCCTGTGCCTCAGTGTCTCGGTGCCTCAGTGTATCTGTGTCTCTGCGCCTCAGTGTCTCAGAGTCTCAGTGTCTCAGAGTCTCAGAGTCTCAGTGTCTCTTTGTCTCAATGTCTCTGATTCTCAGTGTCTCAGTGTCTCAGAGTCTCAGTGTCTCTGTGTCTCAGTGTCTCTGTACCTCAGTGTCTCAGCATCTTAGTGTCTCTGTGTCTCTGTGCCTCTGTGTCTCTATGTCTCAGTGTCTCAGTGTTTCCGAGTTTCATTGTCTCAGTGTCTCAGCGTCTCAGAGTCTCTGTGTCTCAGTGTCTCTGTGCCTCAGTGTCTCAGCATCTTAGTGTCTCTGTGTCTCTGTGCCTCTGTGTCTCTATGTCTCAGTGTCTCCGAGTTTCATTGTCTCAGTGTCTCAGCGTCTCAGAGTCTCTGTGTCTCAGTGTCTCTGTGCCTCAGTGTCTCAGTGCCTCTATGTCTCAGTGTCTCAGAGTCTCATTGTCTCTGTGTCTCTGTGCCTCAGTGTCTCAGAGCCTTAGTTTCTCAGTGTCTCAGTGTCTCTGTGTCTCAGTGTCTCTGTGCCTCTGTGCCTCAGTATCTGTGTTTCAGTGTCTCAGAGTCTCTGTGACTCTGCATCTCAG
Source organism: Carcharhinus amblyrhynchos (assembly GCF_965287045.1). NCBI lineage: Eukaryota > Metazoa > Chordata > Chondrichthyes > Carcharhiniformes > Carcharhinidae > Carcharhinus > Carcharhinus amblyrhynchos. The sequence continues at coordinate 380,917 of NW_027649858.1, forward strand.
TGTCTATGTTTCTCAGTATCTCAGTGTCTCTGTGTCTCTATGTCTCAGAGTCTCAGTGTTTCTGTGTCTCATTGTCTCTGTGCCTCAATGTCTCAGTGTCTCAGTGTCTGAGAGTCTCAGTTTCTCAGTGTCTCTGTGTCTCAGTGTCCCTGTGTCTCAGTACCTCAATGTCTCTGTGTCTCAGTGTCTCAGATCTCAGTGACTCTGTGTCTCTATCTCAGTGTCTCATTGTCTCACCATCTCAGTGTCTCTGTGTCTCAGTGCCTCAGACTCTCACTGCCTCAGAGTCTCTGTTTCTCTGTGCCTCAGTGTCTCAGTGTCTCAGAGTCTCAGTGTCTCTGTGTCTCAGTGTCTCTGTGCCTGAGTGTCTCAGCGCCTCAGTGTCTCAGTGTCTCAGAGTCTCAGAGTCTCAGTTTCTCTGTGTCTCTATGTCTCAGTGTCTCTATGTCTCAGTGTCTCAGTGTCTCTGTGTCTTTGTGCCTCAGTGTCTAAGTGTCTCAGTGTCCAAGAGTCTCAGGGTCTCAGTGTATCTGTGACTCAGTGTCTCAGTTTCTCAGATTCTCATTTCTCAGTGTCTCTTTGTCTCTATGTCTCACTGTCTCTGTGCATCAGTGTCTCAGTGTCTCTGTGACTCTGTGTCTCAGATTCTCAGTGTCTCAGTGTTTCTGTGTCTCAGTGTCTCAGAGTCTCAGTGTCTCTGTGTCTCAGTGTCACTGTGCCTCCGTGTCTCAGTGTGTCAGTGTCTCAGAGTCTCTGTGTCTCAGTGTCTCAGTGTCTCTGTTCCTCAGTGTCTCAGTGTCTCTGTGTCTCAGTTTCTCTGTCTCTCAGGATCTCTCTGTCTCTGTGTCTCAGTGTCTCTGAGTCTCCAGATCTCTGTGTCTCTGTGTCTCTGTGTCTCAGTGTCTCAGTGTCTCAGAGTCTCAGTGTCTCAGTGTCTCTGTGTCTCAGTTTCTCTGTGACTCAGTGTCTCAGTGTCTCTGTGCCTCAGGGTCTCAGTGTCTCAGAGTCTCTGTGTCTCTGTGTCTATGTGTCTCTGTGTCTCTTTGTCTCAGTCTCTCTGTGCCTCAGTGTCTCAGTGTCTCTGCGCATCTGTGCCTCAGTGTTTCCGTGTATCAGTGCCTCAGAGTCTCAGTATCTCTGTGTATCTTTGTCTCAGAGTCCCTGTGCCTCAGTGTCTCGGTGCCTCAGTGTATCTGTGACTCTGTGCCCCAGTGTCTCAGAGTCTCAGTGTCTCAGTGTCTCCGAGTCTCAGTGTCTCTGTGTTTCAGTGTCTCTGTGCCTCAGTGTGTCAGCATCTTAGTGTCTCTGTGTCCCTGTGCCTCTGTGTCTCAGTGTCTCCGAGTTTCATTGTCTCAGTGTCTCAGTGTCTCAGTGCCTCTGCGCCTCAGTGTCTCTGTGTCTCAGTGTCTCAGTGTCTCCGAATCTCAGAGACACAGTGTCTCAGTGTCTCACAGTCTCTGTGTCTCAGTGTCTCAGAGTCTCAGAGTCTCATTCTCAGTGTCTCAGAGTCACAGTGTCTCAGTGTCTCTGTGTCTCAGTGTCTCTGTGCCTCAGTGTCTCAGAGTCACATTGTCTCTGTGTCTCAGTGTCTCAGTGTCGCAGACTCTCAGTGTCTCTGTGTCTCTGTGCCGCGGTGTCTCAGTTTCTCAGTGTCTCAGTGTCTCGGTGTCTCGATGTCTCAGAGTCTCAGTGTCACTGTGCCTCAGTGTCACTGTGCCTCCGTGTCTCAGTGTGTCGATGTCTCAGGGTGTCAGTGCCTCTGTGCCTCTATGCCTCAGTGTCTGTGTCTCAGTGTCTCAGAGTATCAGAGTCTCTGTGTCTCATTGTCTCTGTGCCTCTGTGTCTCAGTGTCTCAGAGTCTCAGTGTCTCAGTGTCTCAGTTTCTCAGATTCTCATTTCTCAGTGTCTCTGTGCATCAGTGTCTCAGTGTCTCTGTGACTCTGTGTCTCAGATTCTCAGTGTCTCAGTGTCTCAGAGTTTCTGTGTCTCAGTGTCTCAGAGTCTCAGTGTCTCTGTGTCTCAGTGTCTCTGTGTCTCAGTGTCTCAGTGTCTCTGTGTCTCAGTGTCTCTGTCTCTCAGGATCTCTCTGTCTCTGTGTCTCAGTGTCTCTGACTCTCCAGATCTCAGTGTCTCTGTGTCTCAGTGTCTCTGTGTCTCAGTGTCTCTGTGCATCAGTGTCTCAGTGTCTCAGTGTCTCAGTGTCTCTGTGTCTCTGTGTCTCAGAGTCTCATTCTCAGTGTCTCAGAGTCTCATTGTCTCAGTTCTCTGTGTCTGTGTCTCTGTGTCTCTATGTCTCAGTGTACCTGTGTCTCAGTGCCTCAATGTCTCTGTGTCTCAGTGTCTCTGTATCTCAGTGTCTCATTGTCTCACCGTCTCAGTGTCTCTGTGTCTCAGTGTCTCTGTGCCTCACTGTCTCTGTGTGTCAGTGTCTCAGACTCTCTGTGTCTCAGTGTCTCAGTGTCTCTGTTGCTCAGTGTCTCAGTGTCTCAGTGTCTCAGTGTCTCTGTCTCTCAGGTTCTCTCTGTCTCTGTGCCTCCGTGTCTCTGTGTCTCAGTGTCTCTGTGCATCAGTGTCTCAGTGTCTCTGTGACTCTGTGTCTCAAATTCTCAGTGTCTCAGTGTCTCAGAGTCTCTGTGTCTCAGTATCTTAGTGTCCCTGTTTCTCTGTGTCTCTGTGTCTCAGTGTCTCCGAGTCTCAGTGTCTCTGTTCCGCAGTATCTCAGTGTCTCTGTGTCTCAGTGACTCTGTCTCTCAGGATCTCTCTGTCTCTGTGTCTCAGTGTCTCTGAGTCTCCAGATCTCAGTGTCTCAGTGTCTCAGTGTCTCTATGTCTCAGAGTCTCAGTGTTTCTGTGTCTCATTGTCTCTGTGCCTCAATGTCTCAGTGTCTCAGTGTCTCAGTGTCTGAGAGTCTCAGTTTCTCAGTGTCTCTGTGTCTCAGTGTCCCTGTGTCTCAGTACCTCAATGTCTCTGTGTCTCAGTGTCTCAGACCTCAGTGACTCTGTGTCTCTATCTCAGTGTCTCATTGTCTCACCATCTCAGTGTCTCTGTGTCTCAGTGCCTCAGACTCTCACTGCCTCAGAGTCTCTGTTTCTCTGTGCCTCAGTGTCTCAGTGTCTCAGTGTCTCAGAGTCTCAGTGTCTCTGTGTCTCAGTGTCTCTGTGCCTGAGTGTCTCAGCGCCTCAGTGTCTCAGTGTCTCAGAGTCTCAGAGTCTCAGAGTCTCAGAGTCTCAGTTTCTCTGTGTCTCTATGTCTCAGTGTCTCTATGTCTCAGTGTCTCAGTGTCTCTGTGTCTTTGTGCCTCAGTGTCTCAGTGTCTCAGTGTCCAAGAGTCTCAGGGTCTCAGTGTATCTGTGACTCAGTGTCTCAGTTTCTCAGATTCTCATTTCTCAGTGTCTCTTTGTCTCTATGTCTCACTGTCTCTGTGCATCAGTGTCTCAGTGTCTCTGTGACTCTGTGTCTCAGATTCTCAGTGTCTCAGTGTCTCAGTGTTTCTGTGTCTCAGTGTCTCAGACTCTCAGTGTCTCTGTGTCTCAGTGTCACTGTGCCTCCGTGTCTCAGTGTGTCAGTGTCTCAGAGTCTCTGTGTCTCAGTGTCTCAGTGTCTCTGTTGCTCAGTGTCTCAGTGTCTCTGTGTCTCAGTTTCTCTGTCTCTCAGGATCTCTGTGTCTCTGTGTCTCAGTGTCTCAGTGTCTCAGTGTCTCAGAGTCTCAGTGTCTCAGTGTCTCTGTGTCTCAGTTTCTCTGTGACTCAGTGTCTCAGTGTCTCTGTGCCTCAGGGTCTCAGTGTCTCAGAGTCTCTGTGTCTCTGTGTCTATGTGTCTCTGTGTCTCTTTGTCTCAGTCTCTCTGTGCCTCAGTGTCTCAGTGTCTCTGCGCATCTGTGCCTCAGTGTTTCCGTGTATCAGTGCCTCAGAGTCTCAGTATCTCTGTGTATCTTTGTCTCAGAGTCCCTGTGCCTCAGTCTCTCGGTGCCTCAGTGTATCTGTGACTCTGTGCCCCAGTGTCTCAGAGTCTCAGTGTCTCAGTGTCTCCGAGTCTCAGTGTCTCTGTGTTTCAGTGTCTCTGTGCCTCAGTGTGTCAGCATCTTAGTGTCTCTGTGTCCCTGTGCCTCTGTGTCTCAGTGTCTCCGAGTTTCATTGTCTCAGTGTCTCAGTGTCTCAGTGCCTCTGCGCCTCAGTGTCTCTGTGTCTCAGTGTCTCCGAATCTCAGAGACACAGTGTCTCAGTGTCTCACAGTCTCTGTGTCTCAGTGTCTCAGAGTCTCAGAGTCTCATTCTCAGTGTCTCAGAGTCTCAGTGTCTCAGTGTCTCTGTGTCTCTGTGCCTCAGTGTCTCAGAGTCACATTGTCTCTGTGTCTCAGTGTCTCAGTGTCGCAGACTCTCAGTGTCTCTGTGTCTCTGTGCCGCGGTGTCTCAGTTTCTCAGTGTCTCAGTGTCTCGGTGTCTCGATGTCTCAGAGTCTCAGTGTCACTGTGCCTCAGTGTCACTGTGCCTCCGTGTCTCAGTGTGTCGATGTCTCAGGGTGTCAGTGCCTCTGTGCCTCTATGCCTCAGTGTCTGTGTCTCAGTGTCTCAGAGTATCAGAGTCTCTGTGTCTCATTGTCTCTGTGCCTCTGTGTCTCAGTGTCTCAGAGTCTCAGTGTCTCAGTGTCTCAGTTTCTCAGATTCTCATTTCTCAGTGTCTCTGTGCATCAGTGTCTCAGTGTCTCTGTGACTCTGTGTCTCAGATTCTCAGTGTCTCAGTGTCTCAGAGTTTCTGTGTCTCAGTGTCTCAGAGTCTCAGTGTCTCTGTGTCTCAGTGTCTCTGTGCCTCAGTGTCTCTGTGCCTCAGTGTCTCAGTGTCTCTGTCTCTCAGGATCTCTCTGTCTCTGTGTCTCAGTGTCTCTGACTCTCCAGATCTCAGTGTCTCTGTGTCTCAGTGTCTCTGTGTCTCAGTGTCTCTGTGCATCAGTGTCTCAGTGTCTCTGTGTCTCTGTGTCTCAGAGTCTCATTCTCAGTGTCTCAGAGTCTCATTGTCTCAGTTCTCTGTGTCTCAGTGTCTCTGTGTCTCTATGTCTCAGTGTACCTGTGTCTCAGTGCCTCAATGTCTCTGTGTCTCAGTGTCTCTGTATCTCAGTGTCTCATTGTCTCACCGTCTCAGTGTCTCTGTGTCTCAGTGTCTCTGTGCCTCACTGTCTCTGTGTGTCAGTGTCTCAGAGTCTCTGTGTCTCAGTGTCTCAGTGTCTCTGTTGCTCAGTGTCTCAGTGTCTCAGTGTCTCTGTCTCTCAGGTTCTCTCTGTCTCTGTGCCTCCGTGTCTCTGTGTCTCAGTGTCTCTGTGCATCAGTGTCTCAGTGTCTCTGTGACTCTGTGTCTCAAATTCTCAGTGTCTCAGTGTCTCAGAGTCTCTGTGTCTCAGTATCTTAGTGTCCCTGTTTCTCTGTGTCTCTGTGTCTCAGTGTCTCCGAGTCTCAGTGTCTCTGTTCCTCAGTATCTCAGTGTCTCTGTGTCTCAGTGACTCTGTCTCTCAGGATCTCTCTGTCTCTGTGTCTCAGTGTCTCTGAGTCTCCAGATCTCAGTGTCTCTGTGTCTCAGTGTCTCAGTGTCTCTATGTCTCAGTTTCTCTGTGACTCAGGGTCTCAGTGTCTCAGAGTCTCTGTGTCTCTGTGTCTATGTGTCTCTGTGTCTCTTTGTCTCAGTTTGTCTGTGCCTCAGTGTCTCAGTGTCTCTGTGCATCTGTGCCTCAGTGTTTCTGTGTCTCAATGTCTCAGAGTCTCAGTGTCTCTTTGTCTCAGAGTCCCTGTGCCTCAGTGTCTCGGTGCCTCAGTGTATCTGTGTCTCTGCGCCTCAGTGTCTCAGTGTCTCAGAGTCTCAGAGTCTCAGTGTCTCAGTGTCTCTTTGTCTCAATGTCTCTGATTCTCAGTGTCTCAGAGTCTCAGTGTCTCTGTGTCTCAGTGTCTCTGTACCTCAGTGTCTCAGCATCTTAGTGTCTCTGTGTCTCTGTGCCTCTGTGTCTCTATGTCTCAGTGTCTCAGTGTCTCCGAGTTTCATTGTCTCAGTGTCTCAGCGTCTCAGAGTCTCTGTGTCTCAGTGTCTCTGTGCCTCAGTGTCTCAGTGCCTCTATGTCTCAGTGTCTCAGAGTCTCATTGTCTCTGTGTCTCTGTGCCTCAGTGTCTCAGAGCCTTAGTTTCTCAGTGTCTCAGTGTCTCTGTGTCTCAGTGTCTCTGTGCCTCTGTGCCTCAGTATCTGTGTTTCAGTGTCTCAGAGTCTCTGTGACTCTGCATCTCAGTGTCTATGTTTCTCAGTATCTCAGTGTCTCTGTGTCTCTATGTCTCTGAGTCTCAGTGTTTCTGTGTCTCATTGTCTCTGTGCCTCAATGTCTCAGTGTCTCAGTGTCTCAGTGTCTGAGAGTCTCAGTTTCTCAGTGTCTCTGTGTCTCAGTGTCCCTGTGTCTCAGTACCTCAATGTCTCTGTGTCTCAGTGTCTCAGATCTCAGTGACTCTGTGTCTCTATCTCAGTGTCTCATTGTCTCACCATCTCAGTGTCTCTGTGTCTCAGTGCCTCAGACTCTCACTGCCTCAGAGTCTCTGTTTCTCTGTGCCTCAGTGTCTCAGTGTCTCAGTGTCTCAGAGTCTCAGTTTCTCTGTGTCTCTATGTCTCAGTGTCTCTATGTCTCAGTGTCTCAGTGTCTCTGTGTCTTTGTGCCTCAGTGTCTCAGTGTCTCAGTGTCCAAGAGTCTCAGGGTCTCAGTGTATCTGTGACTCAGTGTCTCAGTTTCTCAGATTCTCATTTCTCAGTGTCTCTTTGTCTCTATGTCTCACTGTCTCTGTGCATCAGTGTCTCAGTGTCTCTGTGACTCTGTGTCTCAGATTCTCAGTGTCTCAGTGTCTCAGTGTTTCTGTGTCTCAGTGTCTCAGACTCTCAGTGTCTCTGTGTCTCAGTGTCACTGTGCCTCCGTGTCTCAGTGTGTCAGTGTCTCAGAGTCTCTGTGTCTCAGTGTCTCAGTGTCTCTGTTCCTCAGTGTCTCAGTGTCTCTGTGTCTCAGTTTCTCTGTCTCTCAGGATCTCTCTGTCTCAGTGTCTCAGTGTCTCAGTGTCTCTGTGTCTCAGTTTCTCTGTGACTCAGTGTCTCAGTGTCTCTGTGCCTCAGGGTCTCAGTGTCTCAGAGTCTCTGTGTCTCTGTGTCTATGTGTCTCTGTGTCTCTTTGTCTCAGTCTCTCTGTGCCTCAGTGTCTCAGTGTCTCTGCGCATCTGTGCCTCAGTGTTTCCGTGTATCAGTGCCTCAGAGTCTCAGTATCTCTGTGTATCTTTGTCTCAGAGTCCCTGTGCCTCAGTGTCTCGGTGCCTCAGTGTATCTGTGACTCTGTGCCCCAGTGTCTCAGAGTCTCAGTGTCTCAGTGTCTCCGAGTCTCAGTGTCTCTGTGTTTCAGTGTCTCTGTGCCTCAGTGTGTCAGCATCTTAGTGTCTCTGTGTCCCTGTGCCTCTGTGTCTCAGTGTCTCCGAGTTTCATTGTCTCAGTGTCTCAGTGTCTCAGTGCCTCTGCGCCTCAGTGTCTCTGTGTCTCAGTGTCTCCGAATCTCAGAGACACAGTGTCTCAGTGTCTCACAGTCTCTGTGTCTCAGTGTCTCAGAGTCTCAGAGTCTCATTCTCAGTGTCTCAGAGTCTCAGTGTCTCAGTGTCTCTGTGTCTCAGTGTCTCAGTGTCTCAGTGTCTCAGAGTCACATTGTCTCTGTGTCTCAGTGTCTCAGTGTCTCTGTGCCTCAGTGTCTCAGAGTCACATTGTCTCTGTGTCTCAGTGTCTCAGTGTCGCAGACTCTCAGTGTCTCTGTGTCTCTGTGCCGCGGTGTCTCAGTTTCTCAGTGTCTCAGTGTCTCGGTGTCTCGATGTCTCAGAGTCTCAGTGTCACTGTGCCTCAGTGTCTCAGTGTGTCGAAGTCTCAGGGTGTCAGTGCCTCTGTGCCTCTATGCCTCAGTGTCTGTGTCTCAGTGTCTCAGAGTATCAGTGTCTCTGTGTCTCATTGTCTCTGTGCCTCTGTGTCTCAGTGTCTCAGAGTCTCAGTGTCTCTGTGTCTCAGTGTCTCAGAGTCTCAGAGTCTCAGTGATTCTGTGTCTCTGTGTCTCAGTGTCTCAGCTTCTCACCGTCTCAGTGTTTCTGTGTCTCAGTGTCTCAGTGTCTCTGTGCCTCAGTGTCTCAGTGTCTCAGTGCCTCAGTGTCTCAGTGTCTCACAGCCCCTGTGTCTCTGTGACTCAGTGCCTCTGCTTCTCTGTGTCTCAGTGTCTCAGAATTTCAGTGTCTCAATGACTCTGTGTCTCAGTGTCTCTGTGCCCCAGTGTCTCAGAGTGTCAGTGTCTCTGCGTCTCCTTGACTCCGTGTCTCAGTGTCTCAGTGTCTCAGTTTCTCAGAGTCTCAGTGTCTCTGTGTCTCAGTGTCACTGTGCCTCAGTGTCTCTACATCTCAGTGTCTCTGTGTCTCAGTGTCTCTGTGCCTCAGTGTCTCTGCGTCTCAGTGTCACAGAGACTCAGTTTCTCTTTGTGTCTCTGTGTCTCAGTGTCTCAGTGTCTCAGAGTCTCTGTGTCTCTGTGCCTCAGTGTCTTAGTGTCTTTGTGTATCAGTGTCTCTGTGTCTCTTTGTCTCAGTGTCTCTGTCCCTCAGTGTCTCTGTCTCTCTGTGTCTCACTGTCTCAGTGTCTCTGTGCCTCAGTGTCTCAGTGTCTCAGCATCTTAGTGTCTCTGTGTCTCTGTGTCTCAGTGTCTCAGTGTCTCCGAGTGTCAGAGTCTCAGAGTCTCAGAGTCTCATTCTCAGTGTCTCAGAGTCTCAGTGTCTCAGTGTCTCAGTGTCTCTGTGCCTCAGTGTCTCAGTGTCTCAGAGTCACAGTGTCTCTGTGTCTCTATGTCTCAGTGTCCCTGTGTCTCAGTGCCTCAATGTCTCTGTGTCTCAGTGTCTCAGATCTCAGTGACTCTGTGTCTCTGTATCTCAGTGTCTCATTGTCTCACCGTCTCAGTGTCTCTATGTCTCAGTGCCTCAGACACTCGCTGCCTCAGAGTCGCTGTTTCTCTGTGCCTCAGTGTCTCTGTGTCTCAATTTCTCAGAGTTTCAGTGTCTCAATGTCTCAGTTTCTCAGTGTCTCTGTTTCTCTGTGCCTCAGTGTCTCAGTGTCTCAGTGTCTCAGAGTCTCAGTGTCTCCTAGACACCGTGTCTCATTGTCTCTGTGCCTCAGTTTCTCAGTGTCTCAGAGTCTCAGTGTCTCTGTGTCTCAGTGTCTCTGTGCCTGAGTGTCTCAGCGCCTCAGTGTCTCAGAGTCTCAGTGTCCCTGTGTCTCAGTGTCTCTGTGGATCAGTGTCTCAGTGCCTCTATGTCTCAGTGTCTCAGTGTCTCTGTGTCTTTGTGCCTCAGTGTCTCTTTGTCTCTGTGTCTCAGTGTCTCTGTGCATCAGTGTCTCAGTGTGTCAGTGTCTCAGAGTCTCTGTGTCTCAGTGTCTCAGTGTCTCTGTTCCTCAGTGTCTCAGTGTCTCTGTGTCTCAGTGTCTCTGTCTCTCAAGATCTCTCTGTCTCTTTGTCTCAGTGTCTCTGTGCCTCAGTGTCTCTGTTCCTCAGTGTCTCAGTGTCTCTGTGTCTCAGTGTCTCTGTCTCTCAAGATCTCTCTGTCTCTTTGTCTCAGTGTCTCTGTGCCTCAGTGTCTCAGTGTATCTGTGTCTCTGTGCCTCAGTGTCTCAGTGTCTCAGTGCCTCAGTGTCTCTGCCTCTCTGTGTCTCAATGTCTCAGTGTCTCTGTGCCTCAGTGTGTCAGTGTCTCAGCATCTTAGTGTCTCTGTGTCTCTGTGCCTCGGTGTCTCAGTTTCTCAGTGCCTCCGTGTCTCAGTGTGTCGATGTCTCAGCGTCTCAGTGCCTCTGCGCCTCAGTGTCTCTGTGTCTCAGTGTCTCAGTGTCTCTGTGCCTCAGTGTCTCAGTGTCTCAGAGTCACAGTGTCTCTGTGTCTCTGTGTCTCAGACTCTCAGTGTCTCTGTGTCTCTGTGCCTCAGTGTCTCAGTTTCTCAGTGTCTCAGAGTCTTGGTGTCTCGATGTCTCAGAGTCTCAGTGTCACTGTGCCTCCGTGTCTCAGTGTGTCGATGTCTCAGAGTCTCTGTGCATCAGTGTCTGTGTCTCAGTGTCTCAGAGTATCAGTGTCTCTGTGTCTCATTGTCTCTGTGCCTCAGTGTATCAGTGTCTCAGAGTCTCTGTGTCTCTGTGTCTCTGTGTCTCAGTGTCTCTGTGTCTCAGTGTCTCAGTTTCTCAGAGTCTCAGAGTCTCAGTGATTCTGTGTCTCTGTGTCTCAGTGTCTCAGCTTCTCACCGTCTCAGTGTTTCTGTGTCTCAGTGTCTCAGTGTCTCTGTGCCTCAGTGTCTCAGTGTCTCTGTGCCTCAGTGTCTCAGTGTCTCAGAGTCTCTGTGTCTCTGTGACTCAGTGCCTCTGTTTCTCTGTGCCTCAGTGTCTCTGTGTCTCAGTGTCTCAGAATTTCAGTGTCTCAATGACTCTGTGTCTCAGTGTCTCTGTGCCCCAGTGTCTCAGAGTGTCAGTGTCTCTGCGTCTCCTTGACTCCGTGTCTCAGTGTCTCAGTGCCTCAGTGTCTCTACATCTCAGTGTCTCTGTGTCTCAGTGTCTCTGTGCCTCAGTGCCTCTGCGTCTCAGTGTCTCAGGGACTCAGTTTCTTTGTGTCTCTGTGACTCAGTGTCTCTGTGCCTCTGTGTCTTAGTGTCTCTGTGTCTCAGTGTCTCAGAGTCTCTGTGTCTCTGTGCCTCAGTGTCTTAGTGTCTTTGTGTCTCAGTGTCTCTGTGTCTCTTTGTCTAAGTGCCTCTGTGCCTCAGTGTCTCTGTCTCTCTCTGCCTCAAAGTCTCAGTGTCTCTGTGCCTCAGTGTCTCAGTGTCTCAGCATCTTAGTGTCTCTTTGTCTCAGTGTCTCCGAGTCTCAGAGTCTCAGTGACTCAGTGTTTCAGAGTCTCTGTGTCTCAGTGTCTCAGAGTCTCAGCGTCTCAGTGTCTCTGCGTCTCTGCGTCTCTGTGTCTCAGTGCCTCTGTGTCTCAGTGTCTCTGTGTCTCAGTGTCTTGGTGTCTCTGTGTCTCAGTGTCTCAGAGTCTCAGTGTCTCTGTGTCTCAGTTTCGCTGTGACTCAGTGTCTCAGTATCTCTGTGCCTCAGTGTCTCAGAGTCTCTGTGTCTCTGTGTCTCATTGCCTCTGTGCCTCAGTGTCTCAGAGTCTCAGTGTATCTGTGTCTCTTTGTCTCAGTGTCTCTGTGTGGCTGTGCCTCAGTGTCTCTGAGTCTCTGTGTGTCAGTGTCTCTTTGCCTCAGTGTCTCAGTGTCTCTGTGCCTCAGTGTCTCAGAATCTCTTTGTCTCAGTGTCTCAGAGTCTCAGTGTCTCAGAGTCTCAGTGTCTCTGTGTCTCAGTGCCTCTGTGTCCCTGTGCCTCAGTGTCTCAGTGTCTCAGCGTCTCAGTGTCTCTGTGTCCCTGTGCCTCTGTGTCTCTGTGTCTCAGTGTCTCATTGTCTCAGTGTCTCAGTGTCTCAGTGTCACAGTGTCACAGTGTCTCAGTGTCTCTGTGTCTCTGTGTCTCAGTTTCTCAGTGTCTCTGTGTCTCTGTGCCTCCCTGTTTCAGTGTCTCAGAGTCTCAGTGTCTCATTGTCTCTGTTTCTCAGTGTCACTGTGCCTCAGTGTCACTGTGCCTCCGTGCCTCAGTGTGTCAGTGTCTCTTTGCATCAGTTTCTCACTGTCTCAGAGTCTCAGAGTCTCAGTGTCTCAGTGTCTCTGTGCCTCAGTGTCTCAGTGTCTCAGAGTCTCAGTGTCTCTGTGCCTCAGTGTCACTGTGCCTCAGTGTCTCAGTGTCTCTTTGCATCAGTTTCTCAGTGTCTCAGAGTCTCAGTGTCACAGTGAATCCGCGCCTCAGTGTCTCAGTGTCTCTTTGTCTCAGTGTCTCATTGTCTCTGTGCCTCAGTGTCTCTGTGTCTCTTTGTCTCAGTGTCTCAGTCTCTCAGTGTCTCAGAGTCTCAGTGTCTCTGTGCCTCAGTGTCTCTGTGTCTCAATGTCTCTGAGTCTCAGTGTCTCAGAGTCTCAGTGTCTCTGTGTCTCAGTGCCTCTGTGGCTCTGTGCCTCAGTGTCTCAGTGTCTCAGCGTCTCAGTGTCTCTGTGTCCCTGTGCCTCTGTGTCTCTGTGTCTCAGTGTCTCATTGTCTCAGTGTCTCCGTGCCTCAGTGTGTCAGTGTCTCTTTGCATCAGTTTCTCACTGTCTGAGAGTCTCAGAGTCTCAGTGTCTCTGTGTCTCTTTGTCTCAGTGTCTCTGTGTGGCTGTGCCTCAGTGTCTCTGAGTCTCTGTGTGTCAGTGTCTCTTTGCCTCAGTGTCTCAGTGTCTCAGATTCTCAGTATCTCAGAGTCTCAGTGTCTCTGTGTCTCAGTGTCTCTGTGCCTCAGTGTCTCAGTGTGTCAGTGTCTCAGAGTCTCTGTGTCTCAGTGTCTCTGTTCCTCAGCGTCTCAGTGTCTCTGTGTCTCAGTTTCCCTGTCTCTCAGGATCTCTCTGTCTCTGTGTCTCAGTGTCTCTGAGTCTCCAGATCTCAGTGTCTCTGTGTCTCTGTGTCTCAGTGTCTCAGTGTCTCAGAGTCTCTGTGTCTCTGTGTCTCAGTGTCTCTGCGCATCTGTGCCTCAGTGTTTCCGTGTATCAGTGTCTCAGAGTCTCAGTATCTCTGTGTATCTTTGTCTCAGAGTCCCTGTGCCTCAGTGTCTCGGTGCCTCAGTGTACCTGTGACTCTGTGCCCCAGTGTCTAAGAGTCTCAGTGTCTCCGAGTCTCAGTGTCTCTGTGTTTCAGTGTCTCTGTGCCCAGTGTGTCAGCATCTTAGTGTCTCTGTGTCCCTGTGCCTCTGTGTCTCAGTGTCTCAGTGTCTCCGAGGTTCATTGTCTCAGTGTCTCAGTGTCTCAGAGTCTCAGTGTCTCAGTGCCTCAGTGCCTCTGCGCCTCAGTGTCTCTGTGTCTCAATGTATCCGAATCTCAGAGACACAGTGTCTCAGTGTCTCAGTGTCTCAGAGTCTCAGTGTCTCAGTGTCTCTGTGTCTCAGTGTCTCTGTGCCTCAGTGTCTCAGAGTCAGAGTGTCTCTGTGTCTCAGTGTCTCAGACTCTCAGTGTCTCTGTGTCTCTGTGCCTCGGTGTCTCAGTTTCTCAGTGTCTCAGTGTCTCGGTGTCTCGATGTCTCAGAGTCTCAGTGTCACTGTGCCTCAGTGTCACTGTGCCTCCGTGTCTCAGTGTCTCAGAGTATCATTGTCTCTGTGTCTCATTGTCTCTGTGCCTCTGTGTCTCAGTGTCTCAGATTCTCAGTGTCTCTGTGTCTCAGTGTCTCTGTGTCTCTGTGCCTCACTGTTTCAGTGTCTCAGAGTCTCAGTGTCTCATTGTCTCTGTTTCTCAGTGTCACTGCGCATCCGTGCCTCAGTGTGTCAGTGTCTCTTTGCATCAGTTTCTCACTGTCTCAGAGTCTCAGAGTCTCAGTGTCTCAGTGTCTCTGTGCCTCAGTGTCTCAGTGTCTCAGAGTCTCAGTGTCTCTGTGCCTCAGTGTCACTGTGCCTCAGTGTCTCAGTGTCTCTTTGCATCAGTTTCTCAGTGTCTCAGAGTCTCAGTGTCACAGTGTCTCTTTGTCTCAGTGTCTCATTGTCTCAGTGTCTCAGTGTCTCTGTGTCTCTTTGTCTCAGTGTCTCTGCGCCTCAGTGTCTCAGTGTCTCTTTGTCTCAGTGTCTCATTGTCTCAGTGTCTCAGTGTCTCTGTGTCTCTTTGTCTCAGTGTCTCAGTGTCTCTGTGCCTCAGTGTCTCAGTGTCTCAGTCTCTCAGTGTCTCAGTGTCTCAGTGTCTCTGTCTCAGAGTCTCAGTGTCTCAGTGTCTCTTTGTCTCAGCGTCTCTGTGTCTCATTGCCTTCGAGTCTCAATGTCTCAGGGTCTCAGTGTATCTGTGACTCAGTGTCTCAGTTTCTCAGATTCTCATTTCTCAGTGTCTCTTTGTCTCTATGTCTCAGTGTCTCTGTGCATCAGTGTCTCAGTGTCTCTGTGACTTGTGTCTCAGATTCTCAGTGTCTCAGTGTCTCAGTGTTTCTGTGTCTCAGTGTCTCAGAGTCTCAGTGTCTCTGTGTCTCAGTGTCTCTGTGCCTCAGTGTCTCAGTGTGTCAGTGTCTCAGAGTCTCTGTGCCTCAGTGTCTCTGTTCCTCAGCGTCTCAGTGTCTCTGTGTCTCAGTTTCCCTGTCTCTCAGGATCTCTCTGTCTCTGTGTCTCAGTGTCTCTGAGTCTCCAGATCTCAGTGTCTCTGTGTCTCTGTGTCTCAGTGTCTCAGTGTCTCAGAGTCTCAGTGTCTCTGTGTCTCAGTTTCTCTGTGACTCAGTATCTCAGTGTCTCTGTGCCTCAGGGTCTCAGTGTCTCAGAGTCTCTGTGTCTCTGTGTCGATCTGTCTCTGTGTCTCTTTGTCTCAGTGTCTCTGTGCCTCAGTGTCTCAGTGTCTCTGCGCATCTGTGCCTCAGTGTTTCCGTGTATCAGTGTCTCAGAGTCTCAGTATCTCTGTGTATCTTTGTCTCAGAGTCCCTGTGCCTCAGTGTCTCGGTGCCTCAGTGTACCTGTGACTCTGTGCCCCAGTGTCTAAGAGTCTCAGTGTCTCCGAGTCTCAGTGTCTCTGTGTTTCAGTGTCTCTGTGCCCAGTGTGTCAGCATCTTAGTGTCTCTGTGTCCCTGTGCCTCTGTTTCTCAGTGTCTCAGTGTCTCAGAGTCTCAGTGTCTCAGTGTCTCAGTGCCTCTGCGCCTCAGTGTCTCTGTGTCTCAGTGTATCCGAATCTCAGAGACACAGTGTCTCAGTGTCTCAGTGTCTCAGTGTCTCAGTGTCTCAGTGTCTCAGTGTCTCAGTGTCTCTGTGTCTCAGTCTCTCAGTGTCTCTGTGCCTCAGTGTCTCAGAGTCACAGTGTCTCTGTGTCTCAGTGTCTCAGACTCTCAGTGTCTCTGTGTCTCTGTGCCTCGGTGTCTCAGTTTCTCAGTGTCTCAGTGTCTCGGTGTCTCGATGTCTCAGAGTCTCAGTGTCACTGTGCCTCAGTGTCACTGTGCCTCCGTGTCTCAGTGTCTCAGAGTATCATTGTCTCTGTGTCTCATTGTCTCTGTGCCTCTGTGTCTCAGTGTCTCAGATTCTCAGTGTCTCTGTGTCTCTGTGTCTCAGTGTCTCTGTGTCTCTGTGCCTCACTGTTTCAGTGTCTCAGAGTCTCAGTGTCTCATTGTCTCTGTTTCTCAGTGTCACTGTGCCTCAGTGTCACTGCGCCTCCGTGACTCAGTGTGTCAGTGTCTCTTTGCATCAGTTTCTCACTGTCTCAGAGTCTCAGTGTCTCAGTGTCTCTGTGCCTCAGTGTCTCAGTGTCTCAGAGTCTCAGTGTCTCTGTGCCTCATTGTCACTGTGCCTCAGTGTCTCAGTGTCTCTTTGCATCAGTTTCTCAGTGTCTCAGAGTCTCAGTGTCACAGTGTCTCTGCGCCTCAGTGTCTCAGTGTCTCTTTCTCTCAGTGTCTCATTGTCTCTGTGCCTCAGTGTCTCATTGTCTCAGTGTCTCAGAGTCTCAGTGTCTCTGTGTCTCTGTGTGTCTGTTTCTCAGTGTCTCCATGCCTGAGTGTCTCAGTGTCTCAGTGTCTCTGTGCCTGAGTGTCTCTGTGTCTCAATGTCTTAGTGTCTCAGTGTCTCAGTGCCTCTGTGTCTCAGTTTGTCTGTGACACAGTGTCTCAGTGTCTCAGTGTCTCAGTGTCTCAGAGTCTCAGTGTCTCTTTGTCTCAGTGTCTCTGTGCCTCAGTGTCTCAGTGTCTCTGTCTCAGAGTCTCAGTGTCTCAGTGTCTCTGTGTCTCTTTGTCTCAGCGTCTCTGTGTCTCATTGCCTTCGAGTCTCAATGTCTCAGGGTCTCTGTGTCTCTGGGTCTCAGGGCTTCTCGGTCTCAGGGCCTCTGGGTCTCTGGGTCTCAGTGTCTCAATGTCTTAGGGTCTCTGGGTCTCAAGGTCTCTGTGTCTCCGTGTTTCAGGGTCTCAAAGTCTCAGGCTCTCTGTGTCTCTGGGTCTCAATGGCTCAGTGTCTCACCATCTCTGAGTCTCTGGGACTCTGTGTCTCAGTGCCTCTGGAATCTCAGTGTCTCATGCTCTCTGGTTCTCTGGGTCTCAGGGTCTCTGTGTCTCTGTGTCTCTGGTTCTCAGGGTCTCTGGGTCTCAGTGTCTCAGTGTCTCACCGTCTCTGGGTCTCTGTATCTCAGTGTCTCAATGTGTCAGTGTCTCTGGGTCTCAGGGTCTCGGTGTCTCTGGGTCTCTGGGTCTTTGTGTCTCAGTGTCTCAATGCCTCAGGGTCTCTGGGTCTCAGAGACCCAGAGATCCTGAGACCCAGAGATCCTGATACATTGAGACCCAGAGACCCTGAGACCCAGAGACCCAGAGCCCCTGAAACATTGAGACACAGAGACACTAAGACATTGAGACACCGAGACACAGAGACCCTGAGACCCAGAGACCCTGATACATTGAGACACTGAGACATGAGACCCACAGTCCTTGAGACATTGAGACATTGAGACACAGAGACCCAGAGACACTGAGACCCTGAGACATTGAGACACGGAGACCCTGAGACATTGAGACACTAAGACACAGAGACCCAGAGACCCAGAGACCCAGATACATTGAGACACTGAGGCACTGAGCCATTGAGACTCAGAGACCCAGAGACCCAGAGGCCCTGAGACCATGAGACACTGAGACCCAGAGACCCAGAGGCCCTGAGACCCTGAGACCCTGAGACCCTGCGACACAGAGACCCAGAGACCCTGAGACCCTCAGACCTAGAGGCCCTGAGATACTGAGACCCTGAGACCCAACGGCCCTGAGACCCTGAGACACAGTGACCCAGAGGCCCTGAGACCCTGAGACACAGAGACCCAGAGACTCAGAGGCCCTGAGACCTTGAGACAGTGAGACACTGAGACACAGACACCCAGAGACCCAATGACCCTGAGACATTAAGATACTGAGACACATAGACCCAGTGTCCCAGAGACCCTGAGACCCAGTGACCCAGAGACCGAGAGAACTTGAGACCCTGAGATACTGAGACCCTGAGACACTGAAACCCTGAGACACTGAGACACAGAGTCCAGAGACCCAGAGACCCATAGACCCTGAGACACTGAGGGACTGAGACTTTGAGACACTGAGAACCAGAGACCCAGAGCCATTGTGACACTGAGACCCAGAGACCCAGAGACACTGAGACACAGAGACCCTGAGACACTGTGACACTGAGATACAGTGACCCTGTGTCCCAGAGTCCCAGACACCCAGTGACCTTGAGACACTGAGACACTGAGACCCAGAGACCATGAGACACTGAGACCCAGAGACCAAGACACTCTGAGTCACTGAGATACAGAGACCCAGAGACACTGAGAAACTGAGACACTGAGACCCAGAGACCTTGAGACACTGAGACCCTGAGACACTGAGACCCAGAGCCCCTGAGACCCAGAGTCACTGAGACCTTGAGACACTGAGACCCTGAGACCCAGACTCACTGAGACACTGAGGCACTGAGACCCTGAGACCCAGAGTCACTGAGACACTGAGACACAGAGACACAGGGACATTGAGACCATGAGAAACTGAGACCCAGAGACACTGAGACATTGAGACCCAGAGAAAAAGAGACCCTGAGAAACTGAAACACTGAGACCCATGGACACTGAGACCCAGGGACCCAGAGACCCTGAGACCCAGAAACCCTGAGACCCAGAGACACTGAGACACTAAGACGCAGAGCCCCAGAGACCCAGAGACTCTGAGACCCAGTTATCCAGAGACAATCTGACAATGAGACCCAGAGACCCTGAGACTCTGAGACACCGAGAACCAGAGACTCAGAGACCCTGAAACACAGAGAAGCAGACACCCAGAGACCCTGAGATACTGAGACTCTGTGACACTGAGACCCTGAGACACTGAGAAACTGAGACACTGAGACCCAAAGACACAGAGACACTGTGACCCTGAGACCCTGAGACACCGAGACCCAGAGACCCAGAGACACTGAGACCCTGAGACACTTAGACATTGATACAGTGAGACACAGAGAGACTGTGACCCTGAGACACTGAGACACAGAGACCCCGAGACCCAGAGACACGGAGACACTGAGACCCAGAGACACTGGGACCCTGAGACACTGAGAACCTGAGATACTGAGACATGAGACATTGAGACCCTAAGACATTGAGACCCTGAGACCCTGACACCCTGAGACACAAAGGCACTGCGGCACTGATACCCAGAGACTCTGAGACACTGAGACCCTGAGACCCAGAGACCCTGAGACCCAGAGAGGCTGAGACACTGAGACACTGAGACCCTCCGCCACTGAGACACTGCAAACCTGAAACCCTGAGACCCTGAGCCGCTGAGACACCGAGAGACTGAGACTCTGAGAACCTGAGACACTGAGACCCGGAGACACTGAAACACTGAGACCCAAGGACCCAGAGATGCAGATACCCTGTGAACATGGGACCCAGAGAAAATTAGACACTGATTCCCAGGGACCCTGAGACCCAGAGACCCTGAGACCCTGAGACACTGGGACACTGAGACATTGAGACACTGAGACCCTGAGAAACTGAGAGCTGAGACTCTGAGACACTGAGATCCAGAGACACAGAGACCCTGAGAAACTGAGACCCAGAGACCCAGAGAAACAGAGACCCTGAGATACAGGGACAGTGAGACCAACAGACCAAGAGACCCTGATACCCAGAGACCCTGAGATACAGAGACACAGAGACCCAGAGACCCTCAGACGCTGAGACACTGAGACCCTGAGACACTGGGACATTGAGACACTGCAACCCTGAAACCCTGAGACCCAGAGACCCAGAGACCCAGTGAAACTGAGACCCTGAGACACTGAGACCCGGAGACCCTGAGACACTGAGACCCTGAAACACTGAGACAGTGAGAACTTGAGACACTGAGATGTGAGACTCTGAGACCCTGAATCCCTGAGACACTGAGACACAGAGAGACTGAGAACATGAGACACTGAGACCCTGAGACACTGATACACTGAGACCCTGAGACCCTGAGAAGCAGAGACCCTGAGACCAAGAGAACCTGAGACCCTGAGACACTGAGACCCTGTGGCACTGAGACACTGAGACATTGAGACGCTGCAACCCTGAAACCCTGAGACCCTGACACCCTGATACACAGAGACCCTGAGAAAATGAGACCCTGAGACCCAGAGACTCTGAGAACCAGAGATCCAGAGACCCAGAGACCCTGAAACCCTGAGACACTGAGACCCTGAGACACTGAGCCACTGAGACCCTGAGACACTGAGACCCTGAAACACTGAGACACTGAGAAGCTGAGACCCTGAGACACTGAGACACAGAGACCCTGAGACCCAGAAACCCTGAAACACTGAGACCCTGAGACCCTGAGACACTGAGACACAGAGACCCAGAGAAACTGAGACCTAGAGACCCAGGGGCCCTAAGAAGCAGAGACCCTGAGACAAAGACAACCTGAGAACCTGAGGCACTGATACCCTGCGACAATGAGACCCTGAGACATTGAGACACTGCAACCCTGAAAACCTGAGACCCTGAGACCCAGAGACCCAGTGACTCTTAGACCCTGAGACACTGAGACACTGATACCCAGAGACCCTGAGACCCTGAAACACAGAGACACTGAGACAGTGAGACACTGAGACCCTGAGACACTGAGACCCTGAGACAGGGAGACACTGAGAATCTGAGACCCTGAGACACAGAGACATGGAGACACTGAGGCCCTGAGACACTGAGACCCTGAGACACAGAGGCACTGAGGCCCTGAGACACTGAGACACTGAGACCCTGAGTCCCTGAGACTCTGAGACACTGAGAAACTGAGACCCAGAGACCCTGAGAAGCTGAGACCCTGAAACCAAGAGACACTGAGACAATGTAACTGTGAGACCCTGAGACACTGAGATCCTGAGACACAGAGACCCTAAGAAAATGAGACACTGAGAAACTGAGACAATGACACACTGAGACCCTCCGACCCAGGGAACCAGAGACATTGAGACACTGAGACCCTGAGACACTGAGACACTGAGACCCTGAGACACTGAGAGAATGTGACCATGAGCCCCTGAGACCCAGAGACACTGAGACCTTGAGAGACTGAGACCCTGAGACACTGAGACACTGAGGCACAGAGACCCTGAGACCCAAAGGACCAGAGACGCAGAGACCCGGAGACCCTGAGACACAGAGACACCGAGACACTGGGACAGAGATCCTGAGACCCAAAGGACCAGAGACGCAGAGACCCGGAGACCCGGAGACCCTGAGACACAGAGACACGGAGACACTGGGACAGAGACATTGAGGCACAGAGACGTTGCGACCCTGAAACCCTGAGACCCTGAGACACTGAGACCCAGAGACCCAGAGTCCCTGAGAGCCATAGACCCAGAGACCCTGAGGCACTGAGAGCCAGAGTCACTGAGACCCAGACACGCAGTGACCCAGAGACCCTGAGACCCTGAGACACTGAGACACAGAGACCCTGAAACCATGACAAACTGAGACCCAGAGACCCTGAGACACTGAGACCGTGCGACACTGAGACCCTGAGACACTGAGACCGTGCGACACTGAGACACTGAGACGGTGCAACATTGAGACCCTGAGACCCTGAGACCCAGAGACCCAGTGACACTGAGACCCTGAGACACTGAGATACTGAGACCCTGAGACACTGAGACATTGAGACACTGAGACCCTGTGACACTGAGGCCCTGAGAAACTGAGATCTGAGGCAGTGAGACCCTGAGACGTTGGGACCCTGAGACCCCGAGACCCTGAGACACTGAGACCCTGAGACACTGCGACACTGAGACACTGAGCCCCTGAGACCCACAGACCCTGAGACACTGAGACACTGAGACCCTGAGACACTGAGACACAGAGACACTGAGCCCGGAGACACAGAGACACTGAGACACAGAGGCACTGAGTCCCTGAGCCCCTGAGACACTGGAACTCTGAGTCCCTGACACTCTGAGACACTGAGAAACTGAGACCCTGAGGCACTGACACAATGTGGCCATGAGACCCTGAGACACTGAGACACTGAAAACCCTGAAGCCGAGAGACCCTGAGAAAATGAGACACTGAGAACCTGAGACAATGACACACTGAGACACTGAGACCCTGGGACCCAGGGAACCAGAGACCCTGAGACACTGAGACCCTGAGACACTGAGAGACTGTGACCCTGAGACACAGAGACCCAGAGGCCCTGAGAACCTAAGACACAGAGACCCTGAGACCCAGATGCCCTGAGGTCCTGAGGTCCTGAGACCCTGAGACCCTGAGACATTGAGACCCTGAGATCCAGAGGCACTGAGACCCTGAGACACAGAGACCCAGAGGCCCTGAGACCCTGAGACCCAGAGGCCCTGAGAACCTGCGACCCAGAGGCCCTGAGAACCTGCGAACCTGAGACACTGAGACTCAGAGACCCAGAAGTCCTGAGTCACTGAGACACCGAGACACTGAGACCCAGAGGCCCTGAGGCCCTGAGACATTGAGACACTGAGACATTGAGACTCAGAGACCCAGAGGCCCTGAGACCCTGAGTCCCTGAGACACTGAGACGTTGAGACTCAGAGACAAAGAGACCCAGAGGCCCTGAGACCCTGTGACAAACGGCCCTGAGACCCTGAGACACAGTGACCCTGAGGCCCTGAGACCCTGAGACAGTGAGGCCCTGAGACACTGAGACCCAGAGACCCAGAGTCCCTGAGACCCTGAGACACAGAGACCCAGAGACCTGGAGACCCAGAGGCCTTGAGACACTGAGACCCAAAGGCCCTGAGACCATGAGACACTGAGACACTGAGACATTGAGACTCAGGAACCAAGAGAACCAGAGGCCGTGAGACCCTGAGACACAGACACAGAGACCCTGAGACCCAGAGGCCCTGAGACACTGAGACACAGATGCCCTGAGACCCTGAGACACTGAGACATGGAGACTCAGAGACCGTGAGACCCAAAGACCCTGAGACCCTAAGACCCTGAGACCCAGAGGCCCTGAGACCCTGAGACACTGAGACACCGAGACTCTGTGACACTGTGACACTGAGACTCAGAGACCCAGTGACCCAGAGGCCCTGAGACCCTGAGACACAGAGACCCAGAGACCCAGAGACTCTGAGACCTTGAGACACAGAGACCCAGTGACCCAGAGACCCTGAGACCCAGAGACCTATATGCCCTGAGACCCTGAGGCACTGAGACCCTGAGACCGAGAGGCCCTGAGACCCTGAGAGACAGTGACCCAGAGGCCCTGACACAGTGAGACACAGTGACCCAGAGGCCCTGAGACCCTAAGACCCTGAGACACAGAGACCCAGAGGCCCTGAGACCCTGAGACCCTGAGACACTGAGAAACTGAGACCCAGAGACCCAGAGGCCCTGAGACCCTGAGACACTGAGACCCAAAGACCCAGAGGCCCTGAGACATAGAGACCCAGAGACCCTGAGACATAGAGACCTATAGGCCCTGAGACCCTGAGGCACTGAGACCCTGAGGCCGAGAGGCCCTGAGACCCTGAGATACAGTGACCCAGAGGCCCTGAGACAGTGAGACACAGAGACCCAGAGGCCCTGAGACCCTGAGACCCTGAGACCCTGAGACTCAGAGACACAGAGACCCAGAGGCCCTGAGACACTGAGACCTTGAGAGACTGAGACCCTAAGACACTTGGGAACAGAGACCCTGAGACCCAAAGGACCAGAGACGCAGAGACCATGAGACCCTGAGACCCGGAGGCCCTGAGACACAGAGACACCGAGACACTGGGACAGAGACATTGAGGCACAGAGACGTTGCGACCCTGAAACCCTGAGACACTGTGACCCAGAGACCCAGAGTCCCTGAGAGCCATAGACCCAGAGACCCTGAGGCACTGAGTCCCAGAGGCCCACAGAGACTGAGACCCTGAGACCCTGAGACCCGGAGACACTGAGATCCTGAGACCCTGAGACATTGATACACAGAGACCCTGAGACCCTGAGACACTGAGACCCTGAGACACTGAGCCCTGAGACACAGAGACACTGAGGAACTGAGAGTCTGTGACCATGAGCCCCTTAGACCCTGAGACACTGAGACCCAGAGACCCAGAGGCCCTGAGACCCAGAGTCCCTGAGAACCTGAGACACAGATCCCAGATGTCCTGAAACCCTGAGACCCTGAGACATTGAGACTCAGAAACCCAGAGGCCCTGAGACCCTGAGACCCTGAGACACAGAGACCCAGATGCCCTGAGACCCTGAGACCCTGAGACCCTGAGACATTGAGACTCAGAAACCCAGAGGCCCTGAGACCCTGAGACACTGAGACACTGAGACTCAGAGACACAGAGACCCAGATGCCCTGAGACACTGAGACCCTGAGACACAGAGACCCAGAGGCCCTGAGACCCTGAGACACTGAGACATTGAGACCCAGAGACGCAGAGGCCCTGAGACCATGATACAGTGAGACCCAGAGTCCCTGAGGCCGTGAGACACTGAGACACAGAGACCAGAGGCCCTGAGTCCCTGAGACCCTGAGGCACTGAGACATTGAGACCCAGAGACCCAGAGGCCCTGAGACCATGAGACACTGAGACCCAGAGGCCCTGAGACCCTGAGACCCAGAGACCCTGGACCCTGAGACCTAGACGCCCTGAGACGCTGAGACACAGTGACCCAGAGGCCCTGAGACCCTGAGACAGTGAGGCCCTGAGACACTGAGACACAGAGACCCAGAGGCCCTGAGACACAGAGACCCAGAGACCTGGAGACCCAGAGGCCCTGAGGCCCTGAGACACTGAGACCCAGAGGCCCTGTGACCCTGAGACCCTGAGACACTGAGACATTGAGACTCAGAATAAAGAGAACCAGGGGCCATGAGACCCTGAGATACAGACACATTTTCCCTGAGACCCAGAGGCCCTGAGACACTGAGACCCAGAGACCCTGGGACCCTAAGACCCTGAGACACTGAGACCATGAGACCCAGAGACCCAGAGGCCCTGAGAACCTGTGACACAGAGACCCAGAGGCCCTGAGACCCTGAGACACTGAGACACAGAGACCAGAGGCCCTGAGTCCCTGAGACCCTGAGGCACTGAGACATTGAGACCCAGAGACCCAGAGGCCCTGAGGCCCTGAGACACTGAGACCCTGAGACCCAGAGGCCCTGAGACACAGAGACACAGAGTCTCTGAGACCCTGAGACACTGAGACATTGAGACTCAGAGACCCAGAGATCTAGAGGCCCTGAGACCCTGAGACCCGGAGACACTGAGAACCTGAGACACAGAGACCCAGAGTCCCTGGGACCCTGAGACACTCAGACCCTGAGACCCAGAGGCCCTGAGACCCTGAGACACTGAAACATTCAGACTCAGAGACCCAGCGACCCAAAGGCCATGTGACCCTGAGACCCTGAGACATTGAGACTCAGAGACCCAGAGGCCCTGAGACCCTGAGACTCAGAGACAGAGAGGCCCTGAGACCCTGAGACCTAGAGGCCCTGAGACCCTGAGACCCTGAGACACTGAGACATTGAGACACTGAGACCCTGAGGCCCAGAGGCCCTGAGACCCTGAGACACACTGACCCAGAGGCCCTGAGACCCTGAGACAGTGAGACACAGAGGCCCTGAGACCCTGAGACACAGAGACCCAGAGGCCCTGAGACCCTGAGACACTGAGACCGTGAGACCCAGAGGCCCTGAGGCCCTGAGACACAGAGACCCAGAGGCCCTGAGACCATGAGACACTGAGACCCAGAGACCCAGAGGCCCTGAGACCCTGAGACACAGTGACCCTGAGGCCCTGAGACCCTGAGACAGTGAGGCCCTGAGACACTGAGACACAGAGACCCAGAGTCCCTGAGACCCTGAGACATTGAGACTCAGAGACCCAGACACCCAGAGACCGAGAGGCCCAGAGACCCTGAGACACTGAGACATTGAGACTCAGAGACCGTGAGACACAGAGACACTGAGACCCTGAGACCCTGAGACCCTGAGACCCTGAGACACAGAGACCCAGAGGCCCTGAGACCCTGAGACCCTGAGACACAGAGACCCAGAGGCCCTGAGACCCTGAGACACAGAGACCCAGAGGCCCTGAGACACTGAGACCCTGAGACCCAGAGGCCCTGAGAACATGAGAACCTGATTCACAGAGACCCAGAGGCCCTGAGACCCAGAGGCCCTGAGACACTGACACAGTGAGACACAGAGACCCTGAGACACTGAGACCCAGAGGCCCTGTCACCCTGAGACCCTGGAACCTAAAGGTAGTGAGACCCTGGGACCCTGAGACACTGAGAACCTGAGACCCAGAAGCCCTGAGACCATGAGAGACAGTGACCCAGAGGCCCTGAGACAGTGAGACACAGAGACCCAGAGGCCCTGAGACCCTGAGACCCTGAGACACAGAGACCCAGAGACCATGAGACCCTGAGGCCCAGAGACCCTGAGACCCTGAGACACTGAGACTCAGAGACACAGAGAACCAGAGGCCCTGAGACCCTAAGACACTGAGACCCAGAGGCCCTGAGACCCAGAGGCCCTGACGCCGTGAGACCCTGAGACACTGAGACCCAGAGATCCAGAGGCCCTGAGACACTGAGACCCAGAGGCCCTGAGAACCTGAGACACTGAGGCACTGAGACCCTGAGTCCCTGAGACCCTGAGACCCTGAGACAGAGAGGCCCTGAGACCCTGAGACACAGAGACCCAAAGGCTCTGAGTCCCTGAGACACTGAGACATTAAGACACAGAGACCCAGAGGCCCTGAGACCCTGGGACACATAGACCCAGAGGCCCTGAGAACCTGAGACACTGCGACACTGAGACACAGAGAACCAGAGGCCCTGAGACCCTGAGACCTTGAGACCCTGAGACACAGAGAACCAGAGGCCCGGAGACCCTGAGACCATGAGACACAGTGACACAGAGACCCTGAGACCCAGAGGCCCTGAAACAGTGAGACACAGAGACCCAGAGGCCCTGAGACCCTGAGAGACAGTGACCCAGAGGCCCTGAGAACCTGAGACACTGCGACACTGAGACACAGAGAACCAGAGGCCCTGAGACCCTGAGATCTTGAGACCCTGAGACACAGAGAACCAGAGGCCCGGAGACCCTGAGACCATGAGACTCAGAGACACAGAGACCCTGAGACCCAGAGGCCCTGAGACAGTGAGACACAGAGACCCAGAGGCCCTGAGACCCTGAGAGACAGTGACCCAGAGGCCCTGAGCCAGTGAGACACAGAGACCCAGAGACCCTCAGACCCTGAGACACGGGGACCCTGAGGCCCTGAGACACATAACCCTGAGACCCTGAGACACTGACAAATTGAGACCCAGAAACCCAGAGGCCCTGAGACCCTGAGACACTGAGACACTGAGACTCAGTGACACAGAGACCCAGACGCCCTGAGACCCTGAGACACTGAGACACTGAGACCCTGAGACACAGAGACCCAGAGGCCCTGAGACCCTGAGACACTGAGACCCTGAGACCGAGAGGCCCTGAGACCCTGAGACACTGAGACATTGAGACTCAGAAACCCAGAGACGCAGAGGACATGAGACAGAGAGACCCAGAGGCCCTGAGAACCTGAGACACTGAGGCACTGAGGCACTGAGACCCTGAGTCCCTGAGACCGAGAGGCCCTGAGACCCTGAGACACTGAGACCCAGAGACCCAAAGGCCCTGAGACCCTGAGACACTGAGACCCTGAGACCCAAAGGCCCTGAGACCCTGAGACCCAGAGGCCCCGAGACCCTGAGACCCAGAGGCCCTGAGAATCTGAGACACTGCGACACTGAGACTCAGAGACCCAGAGGCTCTGAGACCCTGAGAACCAGAGACCCAGAGGCCCTGAGACCGTGAGACACAGAGACCCAGAGACCCTGAGACATATTGGCCCTGAGACCCTGAGACCCTGAGGCACTGAGACCCTGAGACCGAGAGGCCCTGAGACCCTGAGAGACAGTGACCCAGAGGCCCTGAGACAGTGAGACACAGAGACCCAGAGGCCCTGAGACCCTGAGACACTGAGACACTGAGACTCAGAGACACAGAGACCCAGAGGCCCTGAGACACTGAGACACTGAGACTCAGAGACACAGAGACCCAGAGGACCTGAGACACTGAGACCCTGAGACCCAGAGTCCCTGAGGCCGTGAGACCCTGAGACACAGAGACCCAGAGGCCTTGAGGGACTGACACCCTGAAACCCAGACGCCCTGAGACCCTGAGACAATAAGACACAGAGACCCAGAGGCCCTGAGACCCAGAGACCCTGAGACCCTGAGACATAGAGACCCAGATGCCCTGAGACCCTGAGACACAGAGACCCAGAGGCCCTGAGAACCTGAGACACTGAGACACAGAGACCCTGAGACCGAGAGGCCCTGAGACCCTGAGACCCTGAGACACTGAGACGTTGAGACTCAGAGACCCAGAAACCCAGAGGCCCTGAGACACTTAGACACTGAGACCCAAAGACCCAGAGGCCCTGAAACACTGAGACCCAGAGGCCCTGAGACCCTGAGACACTGAGACATTGAGACCCTGAAACCCAGAGGCCCTGAGACAATGAGACACAGAGACCCAGAGGCCCTGAGACCCAGAGGCCCTGAGACCCTGAGACACTGAGAACCACAGGCCCTGAGACCCTGAGACACTGAGACATTGAGACTCAGAGACCCAGAAACCCAGAGGCCCTGAGACCCTTAGACACTGAGACCCAGAGACCCGGAGGCCCTGAGACCCTGAGACACTGAGACCAAGAGACCCTGAGACACAGAGACCCAGAGGCCCTGAGACCCTGAGACACTGAGACATTGAGACTCAGAGACCCAGAAACCCAGAAGCCCTGAGACCCTTAGACACTGATACCAAGAGACCCTGAGGCCCTGAGACCCTGAGACCCAGAGGCCCTGAGACCCTGAGACACTGAGACACAGAGACACAGAGACACAGAGACCCAGAGGCCCTGAGGCCCTGAGACCCTGAGACACTGAGACCCTGACACCCAGAGGCCCTGAGACCCTGAGAACCTGAGACATTGAGACTCAGAGACCCAGAGGCCCTGAGACCCTGAGACACAGAGACCCAGAGACCCTCAGGCACTGAGACCCTGAAAACCAGAGGCCCTGAGACCCTGAGACACTGAAACATTGAGACTCAGAGACCCAGCGACCCAAAGGCCATGTGACCCTGAGACCCTGAGACATTGAGACTCAGAGACCCAGAGATCCAGAGGCCCTGAGACCCTGAGTCCCTGAGACACTGAGACCCAGAGGCCCTGAGACCCTGAGACCCTGATACACAGAGACCCAGAGGCCCTGAGACCCTGAGACACTGAGACCCAGAGACCGAGAGGCCCTGAGACCCAGAGACCCTGAGACCCTGAGACACTGAGACCTTGAGACCCAGAGGCCCTGAGACCCTGAGACACAGTGACCCAAGGGCCCTGAGACCCTGAGACAATAATACACAGAGACCCTGAGGCCCTGAGACCTAGAGGCACTGAGCCCATGAGACCCTGAGACATTGAGACCCAGAGACCCAGAGGCCCTGAGACCCTGAGACACAGAGGCCCTGAGACCCTGAGACCCTGAGAGACTGAGACACTGAGACTCAGAGACCCAGAGACCCAGAGGCCCTGAGACACTGAGACACTGAGACCGACAGGCCCTGAGGCACTGAGACCCTGAAACCCAGAGGCCCTGAGACCCTGAGACCCGGAGACACAGAGGCCCTAAGGCCCTGAGACCCTGAGACACTGAGACCCAGAGACCCTGAGACCCAGAAACCCTGAGACCCGGAGGCCCTGAGACCCTGAGACACTGAGAGCCTGAGACCCAGAGGCCCTGAGGCCCTGAGACCATGAGACACAGAGACCCTGAGACCCACAGACCCTGAGACCCTGAGAGACTGAGACACTGAGACACTGAGACACTGAGACCCTGAGACTCTGAGACCCTGAGACACTGAGATACTGACACTCAGAGACCCAGAGGCCCTGAGACCCTGAGGCCCTGAGACACCGAGACCCAGAGGCCCTGAGACTCTGAGGCAATGAGACCCAGAGACACAGAGACCCAGAGGCCCTGAGACCCTGAGAACCTGAGACCCTGAGACACTGAGACCCAGAGGCCCTGAGACCCAGAGGCCCTGAGACTCTGAGACACAGTGACCCAGAGGCCCTGAGTCCCAGAGACCCTGAGACCCAGAGGCCCTGAGACCCTGAGACAGTGAGACACAGAGACCCTGAGACCCTGAGACCTAGAGGCCCTGAGCCCATGAGACCCTGAGACATTGAGACCCGGAGGCACAGAGGCCCTGAGACCCTGAGACACAGAGACATTGAGACTCAGAGACCCAGAAACCCAGAGGCCCTGAGACCCTGAGACACTGAGACCCTGAGACACTGAGACCCAAAGGCCCTGAGACCCTGAGACACTGAGACATTGAGACTCAGAGACCCAGAGATCTAGAGGCCCTGACACCCTGAGACACAGAGACCCAGAGGCCCTGAGACCCTGGGACACATAGACCCAGAGGCCCTGAGACCCTGAGACACTCAGACCCTGAGACCCAGAGGCCCTGAGGCCCTGAGACACTGAAACATTCAGACTCAGAGACCCAGCGACCCAAAGGCCATGTGACCCTGAGACCCTGAGACATTGAGACTCAGAGACCCAGAGGCCCTGAGACCCTGAGACCCAGAGACCGAGACGCCCTGAGACCCTGAGACCTAGAGGCCCTGAGACCCTGAGACCCTGAGACACTGGGACACTGAGACCCTGAGACCCAGAGGCCCTGAGATCCTGAGACACACTGACCCAGAGGCCCTGAGACCCTGAGACAGTGAGACACAGAGGCCCTGAGACCCTGACAGACTGAGACACTAGGACTGAGAGACCCAGAGACCCAGAGGCCCTGAGACCCTGAGACACAGAGACCCAGAGGCCCTGAGACCCTGAGACACTGAGACCGTGAGACCCAGAGGCCCTGAGACCCTGAGACACAGAGACCCAGAGGCCCTGAGACCCTGAGACACTGAGACCCAGAGGCCCTGAGACCCTGAGACACAGTGACCCTGAGGCCCTGAGACCCTGAGACAGTGAGGCCCTGAGACACTGAGACACAGAGACCCAGAGTCCCTGAGACCCTGAGACCCTGAGACATTGAGACTCAGAGACCCAGACACCCAGAGACCCAGAGGCCCTGAGACCCTGAGACACTGAGACATTGAGACTCAGAGACCGTGAGACCCAGAGACACTGAGACCCTGAGAGCCTGAGACCCGGAGACACAGAGACCCAGAGGCCCTGAGACCCTGAGACACAGAGACCCAGAGGCCCTGAGTCCCTGAGACCCTGAGACACAGAGACCCAGAGGCCCTGAGGCACTGAGACCCTGAGACCCAGAGGCCCTGAGACCCTGAGACACTGAGACACAGAGACCCAGAGGCTCTGAGACCCTGAGACCCTGAGACACAGAGACCCAGAGGCCCTGAGACACTGAGACCCTGAGACCCAGAGGCCCTGAGAACCTGAGAACCTGATTCACAGAGACCCAGAGGCCCTGAGACACTGAGACAGTGAGACACAGAGACCCTGAGACACTGAGACCCAGAGGCCCTGTCAACCTGAGACCCTGAGACCCTGGAACCTAAAGGTAGTGAGACCCTGGGACCCTGAGACACTGAGAACCTGAGACCCAGAAGCCCTGAGACCATGAGAGACAGTGACCCAGAGGCCCTGAGACCCTGAGACACAAAGACCCAGAGACCATGAGACCCTGAGACCCACAGACCCTGAGACCCTGAGACACTGAGACTCAGAGACACAGAGACCCAGAGGCCCTGAGACCCTAAGACACTGAGACCCAGAGGCCCTGAGACCCAGAGGCCCTGACGCCGTGAGACCCTGCGACACTGAGACCCAGAGATCCAGAGGCCCTGAGACACTGAGACCCAGAGGCCCTGAGAACCTGAGACACTGAGGCACTGAGACCCTGAGTCCCTGAGACCCTGAGACCCTGAGGCATTGAGACCCTGAGACCGAGATGCCCTGAGACCCTGAGACATAGAGACCCAGAGGCCCTGAGAACCTGAGACACTGAGACACAGAGACCCTGAGACCGAGAGGCCCTGAGACCCTGAGACCTTGAGACACTGAGACGTTGAGACTCAGAGACCCAGAAACCCAGAGGCCCTGAGACACTTAGACACTGAGACCCAGAGACCCAGAGGCCCTGAGACACAGAGACCCAGAAGCCCTGAGACCATGAGACACTGAGACATTGAGACTCTGAGACCCAGAGGCCCTGAAACACTGAGACCCAGAGGCCCTGAGACCCTGAGACACTGAGACATTGAGACTCAGAGGCCCTGAGGCCCTGAGACCCTGAGACCCTGAGACCCTGAAACCCAGAGGCCATGAGACCCTGAGACAATGAGACACAGAGACCCAGAGGCCCTGAGACCCTGAGACACTGAGAACCACAGGCCCTGAGACCCTGAGACACTGAGACATTGAGACTCAGAGACCCAGAAACCCAGAGGCCCTGAGACCCTTAGACACTGAGACCCAGAGACCCAGAGGCCCTGAGACCCTGAGACACTGAGACCAAGAGACCCTGAGACACAGAGACCCAGAGGCCCTGAGACCCTGACACACTGAGACATTGAGACTCAGAGACCCAGAAACCCAGAGGCCCTGAGACCCTTAGACACTGAGACCAAGAGACCCTGAGGCCCTGAGACCCTGAGACCCAGAGGCCCTGAGACACTGAGGCACAGAGACACAGAGACACAGAGACCCAGAGGCCCTGAGACACAGAGACCCAGAGGCCCTGAGACCCTGAGACACTGAGACATTGAGACTCAGAGGCCCTGAGGCCCTGAGACACTGAGACCCTGACACCCAGAGGCCCTGAGACACTGAGAACCTGAGACATTGAGACTCAGAGACCCAGAGGCCCTGAAACCCTGAGACACAGAGACCCAGAGACCCTCAGGCACTGAGACCCTGAAACCCAGAGGCCCTGAGACCCTGAGACACTGAAACATTGAGACTCAGAGACCCAGCGACTCAAAGGCCATGTGACCCTGAGACCCTGAGACATTGAGACTCAGAGACCCAGAGATCCAGAGGCCCTGAGACCCTGAGTCCCTGAGACACTGAGACCTAGAGGCCCTGAGACCCTGAGACCCTGATACACAGAGACCCAGAGGCCCTGAGACCCTGAGACACTGAGACCCAGAGACCGAGAGGCCCTGAGACCCAGAGACCCTGAGACCCTGAGACACTGAGACCTTGAGACCCAGACGCCTTGAGACCCTGAGACACAGTGACCCAAGGGCCCTGAGACCCTGAGACAATAATACACAGAGACCCTGAGGCCCTGAGACCTAGAGGCACTGAGCCCATGAGACCCTGAGACATTGAGACCCAGAGACCCAGAGGCCCTGAGACCCTGAGACACAGAGGCCCTGAGACCCTGAGACCCTGAGAGACTGAGACACTGAGACTCAGAGACCCAGAGACCCAGAGGCCCTGAGACACTGAGACCGACAGGCCCTGAGGCACTGAGACATTGAGACTCAGAGACCCAGAGATCTAGAGGCCCTGACACCCTGAGACACAGAGACCCAGAGGCCCTGAGACCCTGGGACACATAGACCCAGAGGCCCTGAGACCCTGAGACACTCAGACCCTGAGACCCAGAGGCCCTGAGGCCCTGAGACACTGAAACATTCAGACTCAGAGACCCAGCGAC
The DNA here is from genome assembly GCF_965287045.1 of Carcharhinus amblyrhynchos. Lineage (NCBI taxonomy): Eukaryota > Metazoa > Chordata > Chondrichthyes > Carcharhiniformes > Carcharhinidae > Carcharhinus > Carcharhinus amblyrhynchos. The sequence continues at coordinate 413,795 of NW_027649858.1, forward strand.
CCAAAGGCCATGTGACCCTGAGACCCTGAGACATTGAGACTCAGAGACCCAGAGGCCCTGAGACCCTGAGACCCAGAGACCGAGACGCCCTGAGACCCTGAGACCTAGAGGCCCTGAGACCCTGAGACCCTGAGACACTGGGACACTGAGACCCTGAGACCCAGAGGCCCTGAGATCCTGAGACACACTGACCCAGAGGCCCTGAGACCCTGAGACAGTGAGACACAGAGGCCCTGAGACCCTGACAGACTGAGACACTAGGACTGAGAGACCCAGAGACCCAGAGGCCCTGAGACCCTGAGACACAGAGACCCAGAGGCCCTGAGACCCTGAGACACTGAGACCGTGAGACCCAGAGGCCCTGAGACCCTGAGACACAGAGACCCAGAGGCCCTGAGACCATGAGACACTGAGACCCAGAGGCCCTGAGACCCTGAGACACAGTGACCCTGAGGCCCTGAGACCCTGAGACAGTGAGGCCCTGAGACACTGAGACACAGAGACCCAGAGTCCCTGAGACCCTGAGACCCTGAGACATTGAGACTCAGAGACCCAGACACCCAGAGACCCAGAGGCCCTGAGACCCTGAGACACTGAGACATTGAGACTCAGAGACCGTGAGACCCAGAGACACTGAGACCCTGAGAGCCTGAGACCCGGAGACACAGAGACCCAGAGGCCCTGAGACCCTGAGACACAGAGACCCAGAGGCCCTGAGTCCCTGAGACCCTGAGACACAGAGACCCAGAGGCCCTGAGGCACTGAGACCCTGAGACCCAGAGGCCCTGAGACCCTGAGACACTGAGACACAGAGACCCAGAGGCTCTGAGACCCTGAGACCCTGAGACACAGAGACCCAGAGGCCCTGAGACACTGAGACCCTGAGACCCAGAGGCCCTGAGAACCTGAGAACCTGATTCACAGAGACCCAGAGGCCCTGAGACACTGAGACAGTGAGACACAGAGACCCTGAGACACTGAGACCCAGAGGCCCTGTCAACCTGAGACCCTGAGACCCTGGAACCTAAAGGTAGTGAGACCCTGGGACCCTGAGACACTGAGAACCTGAGACCCAGAAGCCCTGAGACCATGAGAGACAGTGACCCAGAGGCCCTGAGACCCTGAGACACAAAGACCCAGAGACCATGAGACCCTGAGACCCACAGACCCTGAGACCCTGAGACACTGAGACTCAGAGACACAGAGACCCAGAGGCCCTGAGACCCTAAGACACTGAGACCCAGAGGCCCTGAGACCCAGAGGCCCTGACGCCGTGAGACCCTGCGACACTGAGACCCAGAGATCCAGAGGCCCTGAGACACTGAGACCCAGAGGCCCTGAGAACCTGAGACACTGAGGCACTGAGACCCTGAGTCCCTGAGACCCTGAGACCCTGAGGCATTGAGACCCTGAGACCGAGATGCCCTGAGACCCTGAGACACAGAGACCCAGAGGCCCTGAGAACCTGAGACACTGAGACGCAGAGACCCTGAGACCGAGAGGCCCTGAGACCCTGAGACCTTGAGACACTGAGACGTTGAGACTCAGAGACCCAGAAACCCAGAGGCCCTGAGACACTTAGACACTGAGACCCAGAGACCCAGAGGCCCTGAGACACAGAGACCCAGAAGCCCTGAGACCATGAGACACTGAGACATTGAGACTCTGAGACCCAGAGGCCCTGAAACACTGAGACCCAGAGGCCCTGAGACCCTGAGACACTGAGACATTGAGACTCAGAGGCCCTGAGGCCCTGAGACCCTGAGACCCTGAGACACTGAGACCCTGAAACCCAGAGGCCATGAGACCCTGAGACAATGAGACACAGAGACCCAGAGGCCCTGAGACCCAGAGGCCCTGAGACCCTGAGACACTGAGAACCACAGGCCCTGAGACCCTGAGACACTGAGACATTGAGACTCAGAGACCCAGAAACCCAGAGGCCCTGAGACCCTTAGACACTGAGACCCAGAGACCCAGAGACCCAGAGGCCCTGAGACCCTGAGACACTGAGACCAAGAGACCCTGAGACACAGAGACCCAGAGGCCCTGAGACCCTGACACACTGAGACATTGAGACTCAGAGACCCAGAAACCCAGAGGCCCTGAGACCCTTAGACACTGAGACCAAGAGACCCTGAGGCCCTGAGACCCTGAGACCCAGAGGCCCTGAGACACTGAGGCACAGAGACACAGAGACACAGAGACCCAGAGGCCCTGAGACACAGAGACCCAGAGGCCCTGAGACCCTGAGACACTGAGACATTGAGACTCAGAGGCCCTGAGGCCCTGAGACACTGAGACCCTGACACCCAGAGGCCCTGAGACACTGAGAACCTGAGACATTGAGACTCAGAGACCCAGAGGCCCTGAAACCCTGAGACACAGAGACCCAGAGACCCTCAGGCACTGAGACCCTGAAACCCAGAGGCCCTGAGACCCTGAGACACTGAAACATTGAGACTCAGAGACCCAGCGACTCAAAGGCCATGTGACCCTGAGACCCTGAGACATTGAGACTCAGAGACCCAGAGATCCAGAGGCCCTGAGACCCTGAGTCCCTGAGACACTGAGACCTAGAGGCCCTGAGACCCTGAGACCCTGATACACAGAGACCCAGAGGCCCTGAGACCCTGAGACACTGAGACCCAGAGACCGAGAGGCCCTGAGACCCAGAGACCCTGAGACCCTGAGACACTGAGACCTTGAGACCCAGAGGCCCTGAGACCCTGAGACACAGTGACCCAAGGGCCCTGAGACCCTGAGACAATAATACACAGAGACCCTGAGGCCCTGAGACCTAGAGGCACTGAGCCCATGAGACCCTGAGACATTGAGACCCAGAGACCCAGAGGCCCTGAGACCCTGAGACACAGAGGCCCTGAGACCCTGAGACCCTGAGAGACTGAGACACTGAGACTCAGAGACCCAGAGACCCAGAGGCCCTGAGACACTGAGACCGACAGGCCCTGAGGCACTGAGACCCTGAAACCCAGAGGCCCTGAGACCCTGAGACCCTAAGACACAGAGGCCCTAAGGCCCTGAGACCCTGAGACCCAGAGACCCTGAGACCCAGAAACCCTGAGACCCGGAGGCCCTGAGACCCTGAGACCCAGAGGCCCTGAGGCCCTGACACCATGAGACAAAGAGACCCAGAGGCCCTGAGACCCTGAGACCAGAGACCCTGAGACACTGAGAGCCTGAGACCCAGAGGCCCTGAGGCCCTGAGACATGAGACACAGAGACCCTGAGACCCTGAGAGACTGAGACACTGAGACACTGAGACCCTGAGACCCTGAGACACTGAGATACTGACACTCAGAGACCCAGAGGCCCTGAGACCCTGAGGCCCTGAGACACCGAGACCCAGAGGCCCTGAGACTCTGAGGCAATGAAACCCTGAGACCCAGAGGCCCAGAGACCCTGAGACACTGAGACCCTGAGTCCCTGAGACCCAGAGGCACTAAGACCTTGAGACACTGAGACACTGAGACCCAGAGGCCCTGAGACACTGAGACTCAGAGGCCCTGAGACACTGAGACTCAGAGGCCCTGAGACACTGAGACCCTGAGACCCTAAGACTCTGAGACCCTGAGTCACAGAGACCCAGAGGCCCTGAGACCCTGAGACACAGAGACCCAGAGGCCCTGAGACCCTGAGACCCTGAGACACTGAGAATCAGAGACCCGGAGGCCCTGAGACCCTGAGACACTGAGACCCTGAGACACAGAGACCCAGAGGCCCTGAGACCCTGAGACATTGAGGCTCAGAGACCCAGAAGCTCTGAGACCCTGGGACACTGAGACATTGAGACTCAGAGACACAGAGACCCAGAGGCCCTGAGACACTGAGACTCAGAGACCCAGAGGCCCTGAGACCCTGAGACACTGAGACTCAGAGACCCAGAGGCCCTGAGACCCTGAGAGCCTGAGACATTGAGACTCAGAGACCCAGAGATCCAGAGGACCTGAGACCCTGAGACACTGAGACTCAGAGACCCAGAGGCCCTGAGACACTGAGACACTGAGACCCAGAGGCCCTGAGACCCTGAAGCACTGAGACACAGAGAAATTGAGACCCAGAGACCCAGAGGCCCTGAGACCCTGAGACACTGAGACTCAGAGACACAGAGACCCAGAGGCCCTGAGACACTGAGACCCTGGGACCCAGAGGCCCTGAGGCCCTGAGGCCCTGAGCCCCTGAGACCCTGAGACGCAGAGGCCCTGAGGCCCTTAGACACTGAGACATTGAGACTCAGAGACCCAGAGACCCAGAGGCCCTGAGACACTGAGGCCCTGAGACCCTGAGAACGTGAGACACTGAGACTCAGAGACACAGAGACCCAGAGGCCCTGAGACCCTGAGACCCTGGGACCCAGAGGCCCTGAGGCTCTGAGACCCTGAGACCCACAGGCCCTGAGACGCAGAGGCCCTGAGGCCCTGAGACACTGAGACATTGAGACTCAGAGACCCAGAGACCCAGAGGCCCTGAGACACTGAGGCCCTGAGACCCTGAGAACGTGAGACATTGAGACTCAGAGACCCAGAGATCCAGAGGCCCTGAGACCCTGAGACACTGAGACCCTGAGACCCACAGGCCCTGAGACGCAGAGGCCCTGAGGCCCTGAGACACTGAGACATTGAGACTCAGAGACCCAGAGACCCAGAGGCCCTGAGACACTGAGGCCCTGAGACCCTGAGAACGTGAGACATTGAGACTCAGAGACCCAGAGACCCAGAGGGCCTGAGACCCTGAGACACTGAGACACTGAGACTCAGAGACACAGAGGCATTGAGACTCAGACACCCAGAGGCTCTGAGACACTGAGACATTGAGACTCAGAGACACAGAGACCCAGAGGCCCTGAGACACAGAGACCCAGAAGCGCTGAGACACTGAGACACTGAGACCTTGAGACACTGAGACCCAGAGACCCAGAGGCCCTGAGACCCTGAGACACAGAGACCCAGAGACCCTGAGACACTGAGACCCTGAGACCCAGAGGCCCTGAGACACAGAGGCCCAAAGGCCCTGAGACCCTGAGACACTGAGACCCTGAGACAGAGAGACCCAGAGGCCCTGAGACCCTGAAAAACTGAGACACAGATACCCAGAGGCCCTGAGACCCTGGGACCCTGAGACACTGAGACATTGAGACTCAGAGGCCAAGAGACCCTGAGACCCTGAGACACTGAGACATTGAGACTCAGAGACCCAGAGGACCTGAGACACTCAGACACAGAGGCACTGAGACCCTGAGACACTGAGATACAGAGACCCAGAAGCCCTGAGACCCTGAGACACTGAGACGCAGACACCCAGATGCCCTGAGAACCTGGGACTCTGAGACCCTGAGACCCTGAGACACTGAGACACTGAGACATTGAGACAGAGAGACCCAGAGGACCTGAGACACTGAGACACTGAGACACAGAGGCCCTGAGACCCTAAGACACTCAGACCCAGAGGCCCTGAGACCCTGAGACACTGAGACACTGAGACATTGAGACCCAGAGACCCAGAGGCCCTGAGACCCTGTGACACAGTCACCCTGAGGCCCTGAGACCCTGGGACCCTGTGACACTGAGACACTGAGACATTGAGACTCAGAGACCAAGAGACCCAGAGTCTCTGAGACCCTGAGACACTGAGACACAGAGACCCAGAGGCCCTGAGACTCTGAGACACTGTGACATTGAGACCCAGAGACGCAAAGGCCCTTATACCCTGATACACTGAGACCCAGAGGTCCTGAGACACTGAGACACAGACCCCCAGATGCCCTGAGACACTGAGACTCAGAGGCCTTGAGACCCTGAGACACTCAGATACTGAGACATTGAGACTCAGACACCCAGAGACCCAGAGGCCCTGAGATACAGAGAGACTGCGACCCAGAGACCCTGAGACTCTGAGACACCGATACCCTGAGTCCATGAGACCCAGAGGCCCTGAGACCCAGAGACCCTGAGACACTGAGACGCAGAGACCCAGAGGCCCTGAGACCCTGAGAAACTGAGACACTGTGACTCAGAGACCCAGAGACCCAGAGGTCCTGACACCCTGAGACACTGAGACACAGAGACTCAGTGGCCCTGAGACACAGAGACCCAGAGGCCCTGAGACCCTGAGACACTGAGACACTGAGACATTGAGACCCAGAGACGCAGAGGCCCTGAGACCCTGATACTCTGAGACCCAGATGTCCTGAGATCCTGAGACACAGAGACCCAGAGGCCCTGAGACCCTGAGACCCTGAGACACAGTCACCCTGAGGCCCTGAGACCCTGGGACCCTGTGACATTGAGACACTGAGACATTGAGACTCAGAGACCAAGAGACGCAGAGTCTCTGAGACCCTGAGACAGTGAGACACTGAGTCATTGAGACCCAGAGACGCAGAGGCCCTGAGACCCACAGACACTGAGACACAGACACCCAGATGCCCTGAGACCCTGGGACTCTGAGTCCCTGAGACACTGAGACATTGAGACTCAGAGACCCAGAGACCCTGAGACACTGAGACATTGAGACACAGAGATCCAGAGGCCCTGAGACACAGAGACCCTGAGACACAGAGACCCAGAGGTCCTGAGACCCAGAGACACAGAGACCCAGAGGCCCTGACACCCTGAGGCACTGAGACACTGAGACCCAGAGGCCCTGAGACCCTGAGACACTGACACCCAGAGACCCTGAGACCCTGAGACACTGAGACCCTGAGACCCAGAGGCCCTGAGACCCTGAGACCCTGAGACCCTGAGATACTGAGGCCCTGAGACCCAGAGGCGCTGAGACCCTGAGACACTGAGACACAGAGACCCAGAGGCCCTGAGACACTGAGACACTGAGAATCAGAGACCCAGAGGCCCTGAGACCCTGAGACACTGAGACATTGAGACTCAGAGACCCAGAGACCCAGAGGCCCTGAGACCCTGAGACACTCTGACACTGAGACATTGAGACTCAGAGACCCAGAGGCCCTGAGACCCTGAGACAAAGAGACCCAGAGGCCCCGAGACCCTGAGACACTGAGACACAGACACCCAGAGGCCCTGAGACCATGGGACCCAGATACCCTGAGATCCAGCGAGCCAGAGACACTGAGACACAGAGACCCTGAGACACTGGGACGCAAAGACCCAGAGACCCTGAGAACCTGAGACTCTGAGACACTGAGTCACTGAGACCCTGAGACACAGAGACACAGAGACCCAGCGACCCGGTGACACTGAGACCTTGATACACTGAGACCCTGAGACACTGAGACACAGAGACCCTGAGGCCCTGAGACTCTGAGACTCTGAAACACTGAAACACTGAGACATTGAGACCCAGAGACGCAGAGGCCCTGAGACACTGAGACCCTGAGACCCAGAGGTCCGGAGACGCAGAGACCCAGGGGCCCTGATACCCTGAGACACTGAGACACAGACACCCAGATGCCCTGAGACCCTGGGACTCTGAGTCCCTGAGACACTGAGACACTGAGACATTGAGACTCAGAGACACAGAGACCCAGAGGCCCTGAGACACAGAGATCCAGAGGCCCTGAGACCCTGCGACACAGAGACCCAGAGGCACTGAGACACTGAGACACTGAGAATCAGAGACCCAGAGGCCCTGAGACACTGAGACACTGAGACTCAGAGACCCAGTGACGCAGAGGCCCTGAGACGCTGAGACACTGAGACATTGAGACATTGAGACCCAGAGACCCTGAGACACTGAGACCCTGAGACACTGAGACACAGACACCCGGAGGCCCTGAGACTCTGAGACACTGAGACCCTGAGACCCAGATGCCCTGAGACCCTGGGACCCTGAGACCCTGAGACATTGAGACATTGAGACTCTGAGACCCAGAGACCCTGAGACACTGAGACATTGAGACTCAGAGACACAGAGATCCAGAGGCCCTGAGACCCTTAGACACAGAGACCCAAAGGCACTGAGACCCTGAGACACTGAGACCCAGAGACCCAGAGGCCCTGAGACACTTAGACACAGAGACCCAAAGGCACTAAGACCCTGAGACATTGAGACTCAGAGACCCTGAGACCCTGAGACACAGAGACCCAGAGGCCCTGAGACACTGAGACCCTGAGACCTTGAGACCCAGAGGCACTGAGACCCTGAGACACAGAGAACCAGAGGCCCTGTGACCCTGAGACACTGAAACCCTGAGACCCAATGGCCCTGAGGCCCTGAGACCCTGAGACCCTTAGACCCTGTGACCCAGAGGCCCTGAGACCCTGAGACACAGGGACCCTGAGACCCAGAGGCCCTGAGACACTGAGACTCAGAGACCCAGAGGCCGTGAGACCCTGAGACCCTGAGACACTGACACATTGAGACTCAGAGACCCAGAGACCCAGAGGTCCTGAGGCCCTGAGACCCTGAGACACAGAGACCAAGAGGCCCTGAGACCCTGAGACACAGAGACCCAGTGGCCCTGAGACACTGAGACCCTGAGACCCTGATAACCTTAGACACTGAGACATTGAGACTCAGAGAACCAGAGACCCAGAGGCCCTGAGACCCTGAGACACTGAGACACTGAGACACTGAGACCCTGAGACACTGAGACACTGCAACACTGGGACATTGAGATTCAGAGACCCAGAGGCTCTGAGACCCTGAGACTCTGAGACATTGAGACACAGAGACCCAGAGGCCCTGAGACCCTGAGACCCTGAGACACAGAGACCCTGAGGCCCTGAGACCTGAGACACTGAGACCCAGAGACCCAGAGGCCCTGAGACACTGAGACACAGCGACCCAGAGGACCTGAGACCCTGTGACGCTGAGACACTGAGACCCAGAGACCCTGAGACACTGAGACACTGAGACTCTGAGACACAGAGACCCAGAGACACTGAGACCCTGAGACCCTGTGACACAGAGACCCAGAGGCCCTGAGACCCTGAGACACAGAGACACAGAGACCCAGAGTCCCTGAGACCCTGAGACACAGAGATCCAGATGCCCTGAGACCCTGAGACTCTGAGACACTGAGACATTGAGACTCAGAGACCCAGAGGCCCTTAGACCCTGAGATCCTGAGACGCTGAGACATTGAGACTCAGAGACCCAGAGACCCTGAGACCCTGAAACACTGAGACACAGAGACCCAGAGGCCCTGAGACCCTGAGACATTGAGACGCAGAGACCCAGAGACCCAGAGCACCTGAGACCCTGAGACCCTGAGACCCAGAGACCCACAGAGACTTAGACACTGAGACACTGACTCACAGAGACCCTGAGAAACTGAGACCTAGAGTCCGACCGACCCAGAGACGCTGAGATCCAGCGAGCCAGAGACACTGAGACACTGAGACACAGAGACCGGCAGACCAAGAGACACAGAGACTCAGAGGCCCAGAGACCCTGAGACATTGAGTCACCGAGACCCTGAGACCCAGAGACACAGAGACCCTGAGACATTGAGCCCCAGAGACCCAGAGGCCCTGAACCCTGAGACACAGAGACCCAGAGACCCTGAGACATTGAGTCACTGAGACACTGAGACCCAGAGGCCCTGAGACCCTGAGAAACTGAGACACTGTGACACAGAGACCCAGAGACCCAGAGACACTAAGACCCTGAGACGCTGAGACACAGAAACCCAGAGACACAGAGACCCATTGACCCAAAGACACTGAGAAACTGAGACCCTGAGACACTGAGACCCAGAGACCCTGAGACCCTGAGTCACTGAGACACTAAGACACAGAGACCCAGAGACACAGAGACCCAGAGACCCTGAGAACCAGAGAACCAGAGACTCTGAGACACTGAGAAGCAGCGACCCAGAGAACTTGAGACCCAGAGACCCTGAGACCCAGAGACCTGGGACCCAGAAACCCAGAGACACTGAGACCCTGAGACCCAGAGACACTGAGACGCAGAGACCCAGAAACCCTGAGACACAGAGACCCAGAGAGAAAGAGACCCTGAGACCCTGGGACTCTGAGACCCTGAAACCCAGAACGCAGAGACCCTGAGACCCAGACACCCAGAGACTGAGAAACCCTGAGACCCTGAGACCCTGAAACCCTGAGACCCTGAGACACTGAGACACTGAGACCCTGAGTCACTGAGACACTGAGATACTGAGTCACTGAGACACTGAGATACTGAGATACTGAGACCCTGAGGCACTGAGACACTGACTCCCAGAGACACAGAGACGCTGAGACACTGAGACCCAGAGACACCAAGACACATTGACACTGAGACCCAGAGACCCACAGTTCCTGAGACACTGAGATACTGAGACTCTGAGTCACTGAGAACTGAGATACTGAGACCCTAAGACACTGAGACCTTGAGACCCTGAGACACTGAGACACTGAGGCCCTGAGACCCAGAGACCCTGAGAAACTGATTCCCAGAGACCCAGAGACACTGAGACACTGAGGCACTCAAACCCAGAGACCCAGAGACAATGAAAAACTGAGACACAGAGACCCAGACGCCCTGGGACCCAGAGGCCCAAAGACACAGAGTCACAGAGACGCAGAGACCCTGAGACACTGAGAGCCAGAGACGCGGAGATCCAGAGAGCCAGAGACTCTGAGACCCAGAGACCCTGAGACTCTGAGACCCTGAGACCCTGAGACCCAGAGAACCAGGGACACAGAGACACAGAGACACTGAGACCCTGAGACCCAGAGACCCAGAGACCCTGAGACATTGAGTCACCGGGACACTGAGACCCAGAGACACTGAGACCCAGAGACCCAGAAACACTGAGACCCTGAGACACAGAGACCCAGAGACACTGAGACCCTGAGACACAGAGACACTGAGACCCTGTGACACTGAGACACTGGGACCCTGAGACCCTGTGACACTGATACACAGCGACCCTGAGAACCTGAGACACCGAGACCCAGAGACCCTGAGACCCAGAGACACTGAGACCCAGAGACCCTGAGATACTGAGACGCTGAGACCCTGAGAAACTGAGACACAGAGACCCAGAGACCGTGAGACACAGAGACCCTGAGAAACTGAGACACTGTGACCCAGAGACCCTGAGATACTGAGACGCTGAGACCCTGAGAAACTGAGACACTGAGACCCAGAGAACGAGAGACCCAGAGACCCAGAGACACAGAGACCCAGAGACCCAGAGACCCTGTGGCCCTGAGACACTGAGACCCTGAGAACCTGAGCCACTGAGACACAGAGACCCTGAGAAACTGAGACACAGAGACACAGAGACACAGAGACCGTGAGACACAGAGACCCTGAGAAACTGAGACACTGAGACCCAGAGACCTTGAGACCCAGAGACCTTGAGACACTGAGACACTGAGACACTGAGACTCTGAGACACTGAGACCCAGAGGCCCTGAGTCACTGAGACACTGAGACCCAGAGACCCAGAGGCCCTGAGACACTTAGACACAGAGACCCAAAGGCACTAAGACCCTGAGACATTGAGACTCAGAGACCCTGAGACCCTGAGACACAGAGACCCAGAGGCCCTGAGACACTGAGACCCTGAGACCTTGAGACCCAGAGGCACTGAGACCCTGAGACACAGAGAACCAGAGGCCCTGTGACCCTGAGACACTGAAACCCTGAGACCCAATGGCCCTGAGGCCCTGAGACCCTGAGACCCTTAGACCCTGTGACCCAGAGGCCCTGAGACCCTGAGACACAGGGACCCTGAGACCCAGAGGCCCTGAGACACTGAGACTCAGAGACCCAGAGGCCGTGAGACCCTGAGACCCTGAGACACTGACACATTGAGACTCAGAGACCCAGAGACCCAGAGGTCCTGAGGCCCTGAGACCCTGAGACACAGAGACCAAGAGGCCCTGAGACCCTGAGACACAGAGACCCAGAGGCCCTGAGACACTGAGACCCTGAGACCCTGATAACCTTAGACACTGAGACATTGAGACTCAGAGAACCAGAGACCCAGAGGCCCTGAGACCCTGAGACCCTGAGACACTGAGACACTGAGACCCTGAGACACTGAGACACTGCAACACTGGGACATTGAGATTCAGAGACCCAGAGGCTCTGAGACCCTGAGACTCTGAGACATTGAGACACAGAGACCCAGAGGCCCTGAGACCCTGAGACCCTGAGACACAGAGACCCTGAGGCCCTGAGACCTGAGACACTGAGACCCAGAGACCCAGAGGCCCTGAGACACTGAGACACAGCGACCCAGAGGACCTGAGACCCTGTGACGCTGAGACACTGAGACCCAGAGACCCTGAGACACTGAGACACTGAGACTCTGAGACACAGAGACCCAGAGACACTGAGACCCTGAGACCCTGTGACACAGAGACCCAGAGGCCCTGAGACCCTGAGACACAGAGACACAGAGACCCAGAGTCCCTGAGACCCTGAGACACAGAGATCCAGATGCCCTGAGACCCTGAGACTCTGAGACACTGAGACATTGAGACTCAGAGACCCAGAGGCCCTTAGACCCTGAGATCCTGAGACGCTGAGACATTGAGACTCAGAGACCCAGAGACCCTGAGACCCTGAAACACTGAGACACAGAGACCCAGAGGCCCTGAGACCCTGAGACATTGAGACGCAGAGACCCAGAGACCCAGAGCACCTGAGACCCTGAGACCCTGAGACCCAGAGACCCACAGAGACTTAGACACTGAGACACTGACTCACAGAGACCCTGAGAAACTGAGACCTAGAGTCCGACCGACCCAGAGACGCTGAGATCCAGCGAGCCAGAGACACTGAGACACTGAGACACAGAGACCGGCAGACCAAGAGACACAGAGACTCAGAGGCCCAGAGACCCTGAGACATTGAGTCACCGAGACCCTGAGACCCAGAGACACAGAGACCCTGAGACATTGAGCCCCAGAGACCCAGAGGCCCTGAACCCTGAGACAAAGAGACCCAGAGACCCTGAGACATTGAGTCACTGAGACACTGAGACCCAGAGGCCCTGAGACCCTGAGAAACTGAGACACTGTGACACAGAGACCCAGAGACCCAGAGACACTAAGACCCTGAGACGCTGAGACACAGAAACCCAGAGACACAGAGACCCATTGACCCAAAGACACTGAGAAACTGAGACCCTGAGACACTGAGACCCAGAGACCCTGAGACCCTGAGTCACTGAGACACTAAGACACAGAGACCCAGAGACACAGAGACCCAGAGACCCTGAGAACCAGAGAACCAGAGACTCTGAGACACTGAGAAGCAGCGACCCAGAGAACTTGAGACCCAGAGACCCTGAGACCCAGAGACCTGGGACCCAGAAACCCAGAGACACTGAGACCCTGAGACCCAGAGACACTGAGACGCAGAGACCCAGAAACCCTGAGACACAGAGACCCAGAGAGAAAGAGACCCTGGGACTCTGAGACCCTGAAACCCAGAACGCAGAGACCCTGAGACCCAGACACCCAGAGACTGAGAAACCCTGAGACCCTGAGACCCTGAAACCCTGAGACCCTGAGACACTGAGACACTGAGACCCTGAGTCACTGAGACACTGAGATACTGAGTCACTGAGACACTGAGATACTGAGATACTGAGACCCTGAGGCACTGAGACACTGACTCCCAGAGACACAGAGACGCTGAGACACTGAGACCCAGAGACACCAAGACACATTGACACTGAGACCCAGAGACCCACAGTTCCTGAGACACTGAGATACTGAGACTCTGAGTCACTGAGAACTGAGATACTGAGACCCTAAGACACTGAGACCTTGAGACCCTGAGACACTGAGACACTGAGGCCCTGAGACCCAGAGACCCTGAGAAACTGATTCCCAGAGACCCAGAGACACTGAGACACTGAGGCACTCAAACCCAGAGACCCAGAGACAATGAAAAACTGAGACACAGAGACCCAGACGCCCTGGGACCCAGAGGCCCAAAGACCCAGAGTCACAGAGGCGCAGAGACCCTGAGACACTGAGAGCCAGAGACGCGGAGATCCAGAGAGCCAGAGACTCTGAGACCCAGAGACCCTGAGACTCTGAGACCCTGAGACCCTGAGACCCAGAGAACCAGGGACACAGAGACACAGAGACTCTGAGACCCAGAGACCCTGAGACATTGAGTCACCGGGACACTGAGACCCAGAGACACTGAGACCCAGAGACCCAGAAACACTGAGACCCTGAGACACAGAGACCCAGAGACACTGAGACCCTGAGACACAGAGACACTGAGACCCTGTGACACTGAGACACTGGGACCCTGAGACCCTGTGACACTGATACACAGCGACCCTGAGAACCTGAGACACCGAGACCCAGAGACCCTGAGACCCAGAGACACTGAGACCCAGAGACCCTGAGATACTGAGACGCTGAGACGCTGAGAAACTGAGACACAGAGACCCAGAGACCGTGAGACACAGAGACCCTAGAAACTGAGACACTGTGACCCAGAGACCCTGAGATACTGAGACGCTGAGACCCTGAGAAACTGAGACACTGAGACCCAGAGAACGAGAGACCCAGAGACCCAGAGACACAGAGACACAGAGACCCAGAGACCCTGTGACCCTGAGACACTGAGACCCTGAGAACCTGAGCCACTGAGACACAGAGACCCTGAGAAACTGAGACACAGAGACACAGAGACCCAGAGACCGTGAGACACAGAGACCCTGAGAAACTGAGACACTGAGACCCAGAGACCTTGAGACCCAGAGACCTTGAGACACTGAGACTCTGAGACACTGAGACCCAGAGGCCCTGAGTCACTGAGACACAGAGGCCCAGGGACACTGAGACCCTGAGAATCTGAGACCCAGATACTCAGACACACTGAGACACTGAGACCCAGAGACACAGAGACCCAGAGACCCTGGGACCCAGAGATCCAGAGACTCTGAGGCACTGAGTGACTGAGAACCAGGGACCCAGAGACCCTGAGACCAAGACAGCCAGAGACCCTGAGACCCAGAAACCCTGAGACCGAGAGACACTGAGACCCTGAGACCCAGAAACACTGAGAACCAATGACCCAGACACCCTGAGACACAGAGACCAGACACCCTGAGACACTGAGACCATGAGACCCTGAGACACTGAGACCCAGTGTCCCAGAGACCGTGAGACCCTGAGATATTGATCACTGAGACACTGAGGCCGAGAGACAAAGAAACCCTGAGAAACTGTGACACTGAGACACAGAGACACAGAGACCCAGAGACCCTGAGAAATACACACCCAGAGACCCTGAGACCCAGTGACACTGTGACCCTAAGACCCAGAGACACTGAGACCCAGGGACACTGAGACACTGAGAAACTGAGACCCAGATACCCAGAGACACTGAGACCCAGAGACCAAGAGACCCTGAGACCCAGATACAGAGACCCAGAGATCCAGAGACTCTGAGACACTGAGTCACTGAGAACCAGAGACCGAGAGACCCTGAGAACCTGAGACCCAGAGACCCAGAGACACTGATAACCTATGACCCAGACACCCTGAGACCCAGAGACCAGAGACCCTGAGGCACTGAGAGACTGAGACACTGAGACCCTGGACACTGAGACGCAGAGAAACAGAGACCCTGAGACCCGAAGACCCAGAGGCCCAGAGACCCTGAGACACTGAGACCCTGAGACCCTGAGAACTAGAGACCCTGACTCCCAGAGACCCAGAGACCCTAAGAAACTGAGACACAGAGACACAGAGACCGAGAGACCCAGAGACCTAGAAACCCAGAGACCCAGAGACCCTGAGACATTGAGATTCAGAGACCCTGAGACCCAGAGACCCTGAGACACTGAGACCCAGAGACCCTGAGACACTGAGACCCAGAGACCCTGAGATACTGAGACACTGAGACACTGTGACACTGAGACACAGAGACCTTGAGACCCTGTGACCCGGAGACCCAGTGACCCTGAGACCCTGAGACCCGGAGACCCAGTGACCCTGAGACCCTGAGACACTGAGACCATGAGACACTGATGCACAGAGACCCTGAGAACCTGAGACACCGAGATAATGAGACCCTGAGACACTGGGACACTGAGACCCAGAGGCCTTGAGACCCTGAAAAACTGAGACAATGTGACCATGAGACCCTGAGACCTTGAGACCCAGAGACCCTGAGACACTGAGTCACCAAGACACTGAGACACAGAGACCCAGAGACACTGAGACACTGAGACACTGAGACCCAGAGACCTCGAGACCTTGAGACCTAGAGATCCTGAGAAACTGAGACCCTGAGTCACTGAGACACAGAGACACTGAGAACCAATACTCAGAGACCCTCAGTCCCTGAGAAACTGAGACACTTTGGCATCGAGAAACTGAGACCCAGAGACCCTGCGACACTGAGACCCCATGACCCAGAGTCCCAGAAACACAGAGACCAGGGGACCTGGCGACCCTGACACAGTGACACACTGAGACAATGAGACACGGACACCCAGAGACCCAGTGACGCTGAGGCCCAGAGACCCAGAGACCCTGAGGGACTGATACAATGAGACACAGTGACCCAGGGACACTGAGACCCTGAGAAACTGAGACCCTGAGACGACCCTGAGACTCTGAGACCCAGAGACCCTGAGACCCAGAGACCCAGACACCCAGAGACCCTGAGACCCTGAGACACTGAGACCCAGAGACCCTGAGACGGTGTGACCCAGAGACCCTGAGACACTGATACCCTGAGACACTGAGACACTGTGACCCAGAGACCCTGAGAACCAGAGACCCAGAGACCTAGAGACCTTGAGAAACTGAGACCCAGAGTCCCAGAGGCCTTGATACCCAGATACCCAGAGACACTGAGACCCAGATACCCAGAGATCCTGAGACACTGAGACACTGAGACCCTGAGACACTGAGACACTGAGACCCTGAGACACTGAGACCCAGAGACCCTGAGATACTGAGACACTGAGACACTGTGACACTGAGACACAGAGACCCTGAGACCCTGTGACCCGGAGACCCAGTGACCCTGAGACCCTGAGACCCGGAGACCCAGTGACCCTGAGACCCTGAGACACTGAGACCATGAGACACTGATGCACAGAGACCCTGAGAACCTGAGACACCGAGATAATGAGACCCTGAGACACTGGGACACTGAGACCCAGAGGCCTTGAGACCCTGAAAAACTGAGACAATGTGACCATGAGACCCTGAGACCTTGAGACCCAGTGACCCAGAGTCCCAGACACCCAGAGACCACGGGACCTAGAGACCCTGACACAGTGACACACTGAGACAGTGTGACACAGAGACCCAGAGACCCAGTGATGCAAAGGCCCAGAGACCCAGAGACCGTGAGACACTGAGACCCTGAGACAATGAAAAACTGAGACTCAGAGACCCAGAGACGCTGTGACACTGAGACACAGAGACCCTGAGACCAGAGATCCTGAGACCCCGAGGCGCTATAACCCTGAGACACTGATACAATGAGATACAGAGACCCAGAGACCCAGACACCCTGAGAAACTGAGACCCTGAGACCCTGATACACTGAGACATTGAGACACTGAGACCCAGAGAACCTGAGACGCTGAGACACTGAGACACAGAGACCATGAGACTCCGAGATGCTATGACCCTGAGTCACTGATACAATGAGACACAGAGACCCAGAGACCCTGAGACCCTGAGAAACTGAGACCCTGAGACACTGAGACCCAGAGACCCTGAAACCCAGAGAACAAGACTCCCAGAGACCCTGAGACACTGAGAAACTGAGACACTGAGACCCAAAGACACAGAGACCCAGAGACCCGGAGACCCTGAGACACATAGGCACTGAGACACTGAGACACTGAGACATTGAGACAATGAGACCCTGAGACGCTGAGACACTGAGACCCTGAGGCACTGAGACCCTGAGACCCACAGACCCAGAGTCACTGAGACACTGAGACACAGAAACCTTGAGACCCAGAGACAATTAGACCCAGAGACACTGAGAACCAATGACCCAGAGTCCCTGAGACACTGAGACCATGAGACCCTGAGACACTGAGACCATGAGACCCTGAGAAACTGAGACCCAGATACCCAGAGACACTGAGACCCAGAGACAAAGAGACCCTGAGAAACTGAGACCCAGAGACACAGAGACCCAGAGACCCAGAGACTCTGAGACACTGAGACACTGAGAACCAGAGACCCAGAGACCCTGAGACACAGAGACCTTGAGACCCAGAAACCCTGAGACCCAGAGACACTGTGACCCTGACAACCAGAGACACTGAGACCCAATGACGCTGACACCCAGAGACCCAGAAACCCTGAGGCACAGAGACCATGAGACCCTGAGACACTGAGAGACTGAGACACTGAGACGCAGAGACCCAGAGATCCAGAGACCCAGAGACTCTGAGACACTGAGACACGGCGGCCCTGAGTCACTGAGACCATGAGACTCTGAGACACTGAGACCAAGAGACCCAGAGACCCTGAGACTCTATATAGAACATAGAACATTACAGCGCAGAACAGGCCCTTTGGTTGCGCCGACCAGTTAAAAAACAATGACCCTCTAACCTAAACCAATCCCTTTCCATCCATAAACCTATCCACGGATCTCTTAAACGCCCCCAAACTAGGCGCATTTCCAACTGCAGCAGGCAGGGCATTCCAATCCCTCACCACCCTCTGGGTAAAGAACCTACCCCTGACATCCGTCCTATAACTACCCCCCCTTAATTTAAAGCCATGCCCCCTCGTGCTAGATTTCTCCATCCGAGGAAAAAGGCTATCACTGTCCACCCTATCTAAACCTCTAATCATCTTATATGTTTCAATATAATTCACCCAGAGACCCTGAGACCCAGAGACCCTGAGACACTGAGACCCTGAGAAACTGTGAACCAGAGACCCTGAGTCCCTGAGACACTGAAACACTGAGACCCTGAGACACTGAGAGCCTGAGACACTGAGAGCTGAGACTCTGAGACACAGAGAAACTGAGACCCTGAGACAATGATACACTGAGACCCAGAAACCCTGAGAACGAGCGATCCAGAGACCGAGAGACCCTGACACCCTGAGACACTGAGACACTGAGGCCCTGAGACCCTGAGACACTGAGACATTGAGACTCAGAGGCCCTGAGGCCCTGAGACACTGAGACCCTGACACCCAGAGGCCCTGAGACCCTGAGAACCTGAGACATTGAGACTCAGAGACCCAGAGGCCCTGAGACCCTGAGACACAGAGACCCAGAGACCCTGAGGCACTGAGACCCTGAAAACCAGAGGCCCTGAGACCCTGAGACACTGAAACATTGAGACTCAGAGACCCACCGACCCAAAGGCCATGTGACCCTGAGACCCTGAGACATTGAGACTCAGAGACCCAGAGATCCAGAGGCCCTGAGACCCTGAGTCCCTGAGACACTGAGACCTAGAGGCCCTGAGACCCTGAGACCCTGATACACAGAGACCCAGAGGCCCTGAGACCCTGAGACACTGAGACCCAGAGACCGAGAGGCCCTGAGACCCAGAGACCCTGAGACCCTGAGACACTGAGACCTTGAGACCCAGAGGCCCTGAGACCCTGAGACACAGTGACCCAAGGGCCCTGAGACCCTGAGACAATGAGACACAGAGACCCTGAGGCCCTGAGACCTAGAGGCACTGAGCCCATGAGACCCTGAGACATTGAGACCCAGAGACCCAGAGGCCCTGAGACCCTGAGACACAGAGGCCCTGAGACCCTGAGAGACTGAGACACTGAGACTCAGAGACCCAGAGACCCAGAGGCCCTGAGACACTGAGACACTGAGACCGACAGGCCCTGAGGCACTGAGACCCTGAAACCCAGAGGCCCTGAGACCCTGAGACCCTGAGACCCGGAGACACAGAGGCCCTAAGGCCCTGAGACCCTGAGACACTGAGACCCAGAGACCCTGAGACCCAGAAACCCTGAGACCCGGAGGCCCTGAGACCCTGAGACACTGAGAGCCTGAGACCCAGAGGCCCTGAGGCCCTGACACCATGAGACAAAGAGACCCAGAGGCCCTGAGACCCTGAGACCAGAGACCCTGAGACACTGAGAGCCTGAGACCCAGAGGCCCTGAGGCCCTGAGACATGAGACACAGAGACCCTGAGACCCAGAGACCCTGAGGGACTGAGACACTGAGACACTGAGACCCTGAGACCCTGAGACACTGAGACACTGAGATACTGACACTCAGAGACCCAGAGGCCCTGAGACCCTGAGGCC
This sequence comes from Carcharhinus amblyrhynchos, assembly GCF_965287045.1. Classification (NCBI taxonomy): domain Eukaryota; kingdom Metazoa; phylum Chordata; class Chondrichthyes; order Carcharhiniformes; family Carcharhinidae; genus Carcharhinus; species Carcharhinus amblyrhynchos. The sequence goes on from NW_027649858.1 coordinate 434,006, forward strand.
CTGAGACACCGAGACCCAGAGGCCCTGAGACTCTGAGGCAATGAGACCCTGAGACCCAGAGGCCCAGAGACCCTGAGACACTGAGACCCTGAGTCCCTGAGACCCAGAGGCACTGAGACCTTGAGACACTGAGACCCAGAGGCCCTGAGACACTGAGACTCAGAGGCCCTGAGACACTGAGACTCAGAGGCCCTGAGACACTGAGACCCTGAGACCCTAAGACTCTGAGACCCTGAGTCACAGAGACCCAGAGGCCCTGAGACCCTGAGACCCTGAGACCCTGAGACACAGAGACCCAGAGGCCCTGAGACCCTGAGACCCTGAGACACTGAGAATCAGAGACCCGGAGGCCCTGAGACCCTGAGACACTGAGACACTGAGACACTGAGACACTGAGACACAGAGACCCAGAGGCCCTGAGACCCTGAGACATTGAGGCTCAGAGACCCAGAAGCTCTGAGACCCTGGGACACTGAGACATTGAGACTCAGAGACACAGAGACCCAGAGGCCCTGAGACACTGAGACTCAGAGACCCAGAGGCCCTGAGACCCTGAGACACTGAGACTCAGAGACCCAGAGGCCCTGAGACCCTGAGAGCCTGAGACATTGAGACTCAGAGACCCAGAGATCCAGAGGACCTGAGACCCTGAGACACTGAGACTCAGAGACCCAGAGGCCCTGAGACACTGAGACACTGAGACCCAGAGGCCCTGAGACCCTGAGACCCTGAGACACAGAGAAATTGAGACCCAGAGACCCAGAGGCCCTGAGACCCTGAGACACTGAGACTCAGAGACACAGAGACCCAGAGGCCCTGAGACCCTGAGACCCTGGGACCCAGACGCCCTGAGCCCCTGAGACCCTGAGACGCAGAGGCCCTGAGGCCCTTAGACACTGAGACATTGAGACTCAGAGACCCAGAGACACAGAGGCCCTGAGACACTGAGGCCCTGAGACCCTGAGAACGTGAGACACTGAGACTCAGAGACACAGAGACCCAGAGGCCCTGAGACCCTGAGACCCTGGGACCCAGAGGCCCTGAGGCTCTGCGACCCTGAGACCCACAGGCCCTGAGACGCAGAGGCCCTGAGGCCCTGAGACACTGAGACATTGAGACTCAGAGACCCAGAGACCCAGAGGCCCTGAGACACTGAGACACTGAGAATCAGAGACCCAGAGGCCCTGAGACCCTAAGACACTGAGACATTGAGACTCAGAGACCCAGAGACCCAGAGGCCCTGAGACCCTGAGACACTCTGACACTGAGACATTGAGACTCAGAGACCCAGAGGCCCTGAGACCCTGAGACAAAGAGACCCAGAGGCCCCGAGACCCTGAGATACTGAGACACAGACACCCAGAGGCCCTGAGACCATGGGACCCAGATACCCTGAGATCCAGCGAGCCAGAGACACTGAGACACAGAGACCCTGAGACACTGGGACGCAAAGACCCAGAGACCCTGAGAACCTGAGACTCTGAGACACTGAGTCACTGAGACCCTGAGACACAGAGACACAGAGACCCAGCGACCCGGTGACACTGAGACCTTGATACACTGAGACCCTGAGACACTGAGACACAGAGACCCTGAGGCCCTGAGACTCTGAGACTCTGAAACACTGAAACACTGAGACATTGAGACCCAGAGACGCAGAGGCCTTGAGACACTGAGACCCTGAGACCCAGAGGTCCGGAGACGCAGAGACCCAGGGGCCCTGATACCCTGAGACACTGAGACACAGACACCCAGATGCCCTGAGACCCTGGGACTCTGAGTCCCTGAGACACTGAGACACTGAGACATTGAGACTCAGAGACACAGAGACCCAGAGGCCCTGAGACACAGAGATCCAGAGGCCCTGAGACCCTGCGACACAGAGACCCAGAGGCACTGAGACACTGAGACACTGAGAATCAGAGACCCAGAGGCCCTGAGACACTGAGACACTGAGACTCAGAGACCCAGTGACGCAGAGGCCCTGAGACGCTGAGACACTGAGACATTGAGACATTGAGACATTGAGACCCAGAGACCCTGAGACACTGAGACCCTGAGACACTGAGACACAGACACCCGGAGGCCCTGAGACTCTGAGACACTGAGACCCTGAGACCCAGATGCCCTGAGACCCTGGGACCCTGAGACCCTGAGACATTGAGACATTGAGACTCTGAGACCCAGAGACCCTGAGACACTGAGACATTGAGACTCAGAGACACAGAGATCCAGAGGCCCTGAGACCCTTAGACACAGAGACCCAAAGGCACTGAGACCCTGAGACACTGAGACCCAGAGACCCAGAGGCCCTGAGACACTTAGACACAGAGACCCAAAGGCACTAAGACCCTGAGACATTGAGACTCAGAGACCCTGAGACCCTGAGACCCTGAGACCTTGAGACCCAGAGGCACTGAGACCCTGAGACACAGAGAACCAGAGGCCCTGTGACCCTGAGACACTGAAACCCTGAGACCCAATGGCCCTGAGGCCCTGAGACCCTGAGACCCTTAGACCCTGTGACCCAGAGGCCCTGAGACCCTGAGACACAGGGACCCTGAGACCCAGAGGCCCTGAGACACTGAGACTCAGAGACCCAGAGGCCGTGAGACCCTGAGACCCTGAGACACTGACACATTGAGACTCAGAGACCCAGAGACCCAGAGGTCCTGAGGCCCTGAGACCCTGAGACACAGAGACCAAGAGGCCCTGAGACCCTGAGACACAGAGACCCAGAGGCCCTGAGACACTGAGACCCTGAGACCCTGATAACCTTAGACACTGAGACATTGAGACTCAGAGAACCAGAGACCCAGAGGCCCTGAGACCCTGAGACACTGAGACACTGAGACCCTGAGACACTGAGACACTGCAACACTGGGACATTGAGATTCAGAGACCCAGAGGCTCTGAGACCCTGAGACTCTGAGACATTGAGACACAGAGACCCAGAGGCCCTGAGACCCTGAGACCCTGAGACACAGAGACCCTGAGGCCCTGAGACCTGAGACACTGAGACCCAGAGACCCAGAGGCCCTGAGACACTGAGACACAGCGACCCAGAGGACCTGAGACCCTGTGACGCTGAGACACTGAGACCCAGAGACCCTGAGACACTGAGACACTGAGACTCTGAGACACAGAGACCCAGAGACACTGAGACCCTGAGACCCTGTGACACAGAGACCCAGAGGCCCTGAGACCCTGAGACACAGAGACACAGAGACCCAGAGTCCCTGAGACCCTGAGACACAGAGATCCAGATGCCCTGAGACCCTGAGACTCTGAGACACTGAGACATTGAGACTCAGAGACCCAGAGGCCCTTAGACCCTGAGATCCTGAGACGCTGAGACATTGAGACTCAGAGACCCAGAGACCCTGAAACACTGAGACACAGAGACCCAGAGGCCCTGAGACCCTGAGACATTGAGACGCAGAGACCCAGAGACCCAGAGCACCTGAGACCCTGAGACCCTGAGACCCAGAGACCCACAGAGACTTAGACACTGAGACACTGACTCACAGAGACCCTGAGAAACTGAGACCTAGAGTCCGACCGACCCAGAGACGCTGAGATCCAGCGAGCCAGAGACACTGAGACACTGAGACACAGAGACCGGCAGACCAAGAGACACAGAGACTCAGAGGCCCAGAGACCCTGAGACATTGAGTCACCGAGACCCTGAGACCCAGAGACACAGAGACCCTGAGACATTGAGCCCCAGAGACCCAGAGGCCCTGAACCCTGAGACACAGAGACCCAGAGACCCTGAGACATTGAGTCACTGAGACACTGAGACCCAGAGGCCCTGAGACCCTGAGAAACTGAGACACTGTGACACAGAGACCCAGAGACCCAGAGACACTAAGACCCTGAGACGCTGAGACACAGAAACCCAGAGACACAGAGACCCATTGACCCAAAGACACTGAGAAACTGAGACCCTGAGACACTGAGACCCAGAGACCCTGAGACCCTGAGTCACTGAGACACTAAGACACAGAGACCCAGAGACACAGAGACCCTGAGAACCAGAGAACCAGAGACTCTGAGACACTGAGAAGCAGCGACCCAGAGAACTTGAGACCCAGAGACCCTGAGACCCAGAGACCTGGGACCCAGAAACCCAGAGACACTGAGACCCTGAGACCCAGAGACACTGAGACGCAGAGACCCAGAAACCCTGAGACACAGAGACCCAGAGAGAAAGAGACCCTGAGACCCTGGGACTCTGAGACCCTGAAACCCAGAACGCAGAGACCCTGAGACCCAGACACCCAGAGACTAAGAAACCCTGAGACCCTGAGACCCTGAAACCCTGAGACCCTGAGACACTGAGACACTGAGACCCTGAGTCACTGAGACACTGAGATACTGAGTCACTGAGACACTGAGATACTGAGATACTGAGACCCTGAGGCACTGAGACACTGACTCCCAGAGACACAGAGACGCTGAGACACTGAGACCCAGAGACACCAAGACACATTGACACTGAGACCCAGAGACCCACAGTTCCTGAGACACTGAGATACTGAGACTCTGAGTCACTGAGAACTGAGATACTGAGACCCTAAGACACTGAGACCTTGAGACCCTGAGACACTGAGACACTGAGGCCCTGAGACCCAGAGACCCTGAGAAACTGATTCCCAGAGACCCAGAGACACTGAGACACTGAGGCACTCAAACCCAGAGACCCAGAGACAATGAAAAACTGAGACACAGAGACCCAGACGCCCTGGGACCCAAAGGCCCAAAGACCCAGAGTCACAGAGACGCAGAGACCCTGAGACACTGAGAGCCAGAGACGCGGAGATCCAGAGAGCCAGAGACTCTGAGACCCAGAGACCCTGAGACTCTGAGACCCTGAGACCCAGAGAACCAGGGACACAGAGACACAGAGACACTGAGACCCTGAGACCCAGAGACCCAGAGACCCTGAGACATTGAGTCACCGGGACACTGAGACCCAGAGACACTGAGACCCAGAGACCCAGAAACACTGAGACCCTGAGACACAGAGAACCAGAGACACTGAGACCCTGAGACACAGAGACACTGAGACCCTGTGACACTGAGACACTGGGACCCTGAGACCCTGTGACACTGATACACAGCGACCCTGAGAACCTGAGACACCGAGACCCAGAGACCCTGAGACCCAGAGACACTGAGACCCAGAGACCCTGAGATACTGAGACGCTGAGACCCTGAGAAACTGAGACACAGAGACCCAGAGACCGTGAGACACAGAGACCCTGAGAAACTGAGACACTGTGACCCAGAGACCCTGAGATACTGAGACGCTGAGACCCTGAGAAACTGAGACACTGAGACCCAGAGAACGAGAGACCCAGAGACCCAGAGACACAGAGACACAGAGACCCAGAGACCCAGAGACCCTGTGACCCTGAGACACTGAGACCCTGAGAACCTGAGCCACTGAGACACAGAGACCCTGAGAAACTGAGACACAGAGACACAGAGACCCAGAGACCGTGAGACACAGAGACCCTGAGAAACTGAGACACTGAGACCCAGAGACCTTGAGACCCAGAGACCTTGAGACCCAGAGACCTTGAGACACTGAGACACTGAGACTCTGAGACACTGAGACCCAGAGGCCCTGAGTCACTGAGACACAGAGGCCCAGGGACACTGAGACCCTGAGAATCTGAGACCCAGATACTCAGACACACTGAGACACTGAGACACTGAGACCCAGAGACACAGAGACCCAGAGACCCTGGGACCCAGAGATCCAGAGACTCTGAGGCACTGAGTGACTGAGAACCAGGGACCCAGAGACCCTGAGACCAAGACAGCCAGAGACCCTGAGACCCAGAAACCCTGAGACCGAGAGACACTGAGACCCTGAGACCCAGAAACACTGAGAACCAATGACCCAGACACCCTGAGACACAGAGACCAGACACCCTGAGACACTGAGACCATGAGACACTGAGACACTGAGACCCAGTGTCCCAGAGACCGTGAGACCCTGAGATATTGATCACTGAGACACTGAGGCCGAGAGACAAAGAAACCCTGAGAAACTGTGACACTGAGACACAGAGAAACAGAGACCCAGAGACCCTGAGAAATGCACACCCAGAGACCCTGAGACCCAGTGACACTGTGACCCTAAGACCCAGAGACACTGAGACCCAGGGACACTGAGACACTGAGAAACTGAGACCCAGATACCCAGAGACACTGAGACCCAGAGACCAAGAGACCCTGAGACCCAGATACAGAGACCCAGAGATCCAGAGACTCTGAGACACTGAGTCACTGAGAACCAGAGACCGAGAGACCCTGAGAACCTGAGACCCAGAGACCCAGAGACACTGATAACCTATGACCCAGACACCCTGAGACCCAGAGACCAGAGACCCTGAGGCACTGAGAGACTGAGACACTGAGACCCTGGACACTGAGACGCAGAGAAACAGAGACCCTGAGACCCGAAGACCCAGAGGCCCAGAGACCCTGAGACACTGAGACCCTGAGACCCTGAGAACTAGAGACCCTGACTCCCAGAGACCCAGAGACCCTAAGAAACTGAGACACAGAGACACAGAGACCGAGAGACCCAGAGACCTAGAAACCCAGAGACCCAGAGACCCTGAGACATTGAGATTCAGAGACCCTGAGACCCAGAGACCCTGAGACACTGAGACCCAGAGACCCTGAGACACTGAGACCCAGAGACCCTGAGATACTGAGACACTGAGACACTGTGACACTGAGACACAGAGACCCTGAGACCCTGTGACCCGGAGACCCAGTGACCCTGAGACCCTGAGACCCGGAGACCCAGTGACCCTGAGACCCTGAGACACTGAGACCATGAGACACTGATGCACAGAGACCCTGAGAACCTGAGACACCGAGATAATGAGACCCTGAGACACTGGGACACTGAGACCCAGAGGCCTTGAGACCCTGAAAAACTGAGACAATGTGACCATGAGACCCTGAGACCTTGAGACCCAGAGACCCTGAGACACTGAGTCACCAAGACACTGAGACACAGAGACCCAGAGACACTGAGACACTGAGACCCAGAGACCTCGAGACCTTGAGACCTAGAGATCCTGAGAAACTGAGACCCTGAGTCACTGAGACACAGAGACACTGAGAACCAAAACTCAGAGACCCTCAGTCCCTGAGAAACTGAGACACTTTGGCATCGAGAAACTGAGACCCAGAGACCCTGCGACACTGAGACCCCATGACCCAGAGTCCCAGAAACACAGAGACCAGGGGACCTGGCGACCCTGACACAGTGACACACTGAGACAATGAGACACGGACACCCAGAGACCCAGTGACGCTGAGGCCCAGAGACCCAGAGACCCTGAGGGACTGATACAATGAGACACAGTGACCCAGGGACACTGAGACCCTGAGAAACTGAGACCCTGAGACGACCCTGAGACTCTGAGACCCAGAGACCCTGAGACCCAGAGACCCAGACACTCAGAGACCCTGAGACCCTGAGACACTGAGACCCAGAGACCCTGAGACGGTGTGACCCAGAGACCCTGAGACACTGATACCCTGAGACACTGAGACACTGTGACCCAGAGACCCTGAGAACCAGAGACCCAGAGACCTAGAGACCTTGAGAAACTGAGACCCAGAGTCCCAGAGGCCTTGATACCCAGATACCCAGAGACACTGAGACCCAGATACCCAGAGATCCTGAGACACTGAGAGCCAGACACCCAGAGACCCAGAGACCCAGAGACAATGAGACACTTAGAAACAGAGACCCAGACACCCTGAGAAACTGAGACCCTGAGACACTGAGCCATTGAGACACTGAGACCCAGAGACCCTGAGACTCTGAGACACTGAGACCCTGAGACACTGAGACCCTGAGACACTGAGACCCAGAGACCCTGAGACTCTGAGACACTGAGACCCTGAGACACTGAGACCCAGTGACCCAGAGTCCCAGAGACCCAGAGACCACGGGACCTAGAGACCCTGACACAGTGACACACTGAGACAGTGTGACACAGAGACCCAGAGACCCAGTGATGCAAAGGCCCAGAGACCCAGAGACCGTGAGACACTGAGACCCTGAGACAATGAAAAACTGAGACTCAGAGACCCAGAGACGCTGTGACACTGAGACACAGAGACCCTGAGACCAGAGATCCTGAGACCCCGAGGCGCTATAACCCTGAGACACTGATACAATGAGATACAGAGACCCAGAGACCCAGACACCCTGAGAAACTGAGACCCTGATACACTGAGACATTGAGACACTGAGACCCAGAGAACCTGAGACGCTGAGACACTGAGACTTTGAGACACTGAGACCCAGTGACCCAGAGCCCCAGACACCCAGATACCATGGGACCCAGAGACCCTGACACAGTGACACACTGAGACAGTGTGACACAGAGACCCAGTGATGCAAAGGCACAGAGACCCCGAGACCGTGAGATACTGAGACCCTGAGATAATGAAAAACTGAGACCCTGAGATGCTGAGACACTGAGACCCAGTGACCCAGAGACATAGAGACCCTGAGACATTGAGACACAGAGACCCTGAGACACAGAGACCATGAGACTCCGAGATGCTATGACCCTGAGTCACTGATACAATGAGACACAGAGACCCAGAGACCCTGAGACTCTGAGAAACTGAGACCCTGAGACACTGAGACCCAGAGACCCTGAAACCCAGAGAACAAGACTCCCAGAGACCCTGAGACACTGAGAAACTGAGACACTGAGACCCAAAGACACAGAGACCCAGAGACCCGGAGACCCTGAGACACATAGGCACTGAGACACTGAGACACTGAGACATTGAGACAATGAGACCCTGAGACGCTGAGACACTGAGACCCTGAGGCACTGAGACCCTGAGACCCACAGACCCAGAGTCACTGAGACACTGAGACACAGAAACCTTGAGACCCAGAGACAATTAGACCCAGAGACACTGAGAACCAATGACCCAGAGTCCCTGAGACACTGAGACCATGAGACCCTGAGACACTGAGACCATGAGACCCTGAGAAACTGAGACCCAGATACCCAGAGACACTGAGACCCAGAGACAAAGAGACCCTGAGAAACTGAGACCCAGAGACACAGAGACCCAGAGACCCAGAGACTCTGAGACACTGAGACACTGAGAACCAGAGACCCAGAGACCCTGAGACACAGAGACCTTGAGACCCAGAAACCCTGAGACCCAGAGACACTGTGACCCTGACAACCAGAGACACTGAGACCCAATGACGCTGACACCCGGAGACCCAGAGACCAGAGACCCAGAAACCCTGAGGCACAGAGACCATGAGACCCTGAGACACTGAGAGACTGAGACACTGAGACGCAGAGACCCAGAGATCCAGAGACCCAGAGACTCTGAGACACTGAGACACGGCGGCCCTGAGTCACTGAGACCATGAGACTCTGAGACACTGAGACCAAGAGACCCAGAGACCCTGAGACTCTATATAGAACATAGAACATTACAGCGCAGAACAGGCCCTTTGGTTGCGCCGACCAGTTAAAAAACAATGACCCTCTAACCTAAACCAATCCCTTTCCATCCATAAACCTATCCACGGATCTCTTAAACGCCCCCAAACTAGGCGCATTTCCAACTGCAGCAGGCAGGGCATTCCAATCCCTCACCACCCTCTGGGTAAAGAACCTACCCCTGACATCCGTCCTATAACTACCCCCCCTTAATTTAAAGCCATGCCCCCTCGTGCTAGATTTCTCCATCCGAGGAAAAAGGCTATCACTGTCCACCCTATCTAAACCTCTAATCATCTTATATGTTTCAATATAATTCACCCAGAGACCCTGAGACCCAGAGACCCTGAGACACTGAGACCCTGAGAAACTGTGAACCAGAGACCCTGAGTCCCTGAGACACTGAAACACTGAGACCCTGAGACACTGAGAGCCTGAGACACTGAGAGCTGAGACTCTGAGACACAGAGAAACTGAGACCCTGAGACAATGATACACTGAGACCCAGAAACCCTGAGAACGAGCGATCCAGAGACCGAGAGACCCTGACACCCTGAGACACTGAGACACTGAGGCCCTGAGACACTGAGACCCTGAGACACAGAGGCACTGAGGCCCAGAGCCCCTGAGACACTGAAACTCTGAGTCCCGGAGACTCTGAGACACTGAGAAACTGAGACCCTGAGACCCTGGGACACTGAGAACCTGGGACACTGAGACAATGTGACCATGAGACCCTGAGACACTGAGATCCTGAGACCCAGAGACCCTGAGAAAATGAGACACTGAGACCCTGAGACAATGACACACTGAGACACTGAGTCCATGGGACCCAGGGAACCAGAGACCCGAAGACACTGAGACCCTGAGACACTGAGACCCTGAGACACTGAGAGACTGTGACCATGAGACACTGAGACCCTGAGAGACTGAGACCGTGAGACACTGAGACACTGATACACTGAGACCCAGAAACCCTGAGAACGAGAGATCCAGAGACCCTGAGACACTGAGAAACTGAGACCCTGAGACACAGAGACACAGAGACCCAGACATGCAGTGACCCAGAGTCCCTGTGAACCTGAGACCCTGAGACACTGAAACACTGAGACCCTGAGACTCTGAAACCCTGAGACCCTAAGAAACTGAGACCCTGAGAACAACAGAAACTGAGACCCTGAGAAACTGAGACACTGAGGCACTGAGACACTGAGACCCAGACAACCAGAGATGCAGAGACCCTGAGACCCTGTGACCCTGGCACACTGAGACACTGAGACACTGAAACCCCCGGACACTGAGACTCTGAGACACTGAGACCCAGAGACCCTGAGACCCTGAGTCACTGAGACAGGGAGCCACTGAGACACTGAGACCCTGAAACACTGAAAAACTGAGACACTGAGAAGCTGAGACACTGAGGCACAGAGACCCTGAGACCCAGAGACCCAGAGAGCCTGAGACCCTGAGACACTGAGACCCAGACACGCAGTGACCCAGAGACCCTGAGAACCTGAGACTCTGAGACAATGTGACTATGAGACCCTGAGACACTGAAACTCTGACACACTGAGACCCTGAGACACTGAGACCCGGACACCCTGAGAATCTGAAACACTGAGACCCTGAGACACTGAGACGTTGAGATCCAGAGACCCAGAAACCCAAAGGCCCTGAGACCCAAAGACCCATAGACGCAGAGACCCTGAGACCCAGAGACACTCAGACGCTGAGACTCTGTGACCCTGAGACACTGAGAGACTGAGACACTGAGACCCTGAGACACTGAGACACTGAGACACTGAGGAACTGAGACACAGACACCCAGACACCCAGAGATCCTGAGACCCAGAGACACTGAGACACAGAGACCCAGAGACCCTGAGATACCGTGACACTGAGACCCTGAGACTCTGGGTCTCTGGGTCTCAGTGTCTCAGGGTCTCAGTGTCTCAGTTTCTCAGTGTCTCAGTTTCTCAGTGTCTCAGGGTCTCAGAGTCTCAGTATATCAGGGACTCAGTGTATGAGGGTGTCGGTGTCTCAGTTTTTCAGTTTCTCAGTGTCTCAGGGTCACAGAGTCTCAGTATATCAGGGACTCAGTGTATGAGGGTGTCGGTGTCTCAGTTTTTCAGGCTCTCAGTGCCTCAGGGTCTTGGTGTCTCAGTGTCCCAGGGTCTCAGGGCCTCTGGGTCTCAATGTCTCAGGTTCTCAGGGTCTCAGGGTCTCTGGGTCTCTGTGTCTCAGGGTCTCAGGGCCTCTGGGTCTCTGGGACTCAGTGTCTCAGGGTCTCAGGGACTCTGGGTCTCTGTGTCTCTGAGTCTCAATGTCTCAGTGTCTCAGGTTCTCAGGGTCTCAGGGCCTCTGGGTCTCAGGGTCTCAGTGTCTCAGGGTCTCAGGGCTTCCAGGTCTCAGTGTCTCAGGGTCTCAGGGCCTCAGGGCTTCTGGGTCTCTGGGTCATAGGACCTCTGGGTCTCTGTGTCTCAATGTCTCAGCGTCTCAGGGTCTCAGGGTCTCACGGCCTCTGTGTCTCTGAGTCTCAGTGCCTAAGTGTCTCAGGGTCTCAGGGACTCTGGGTCTCTGTGTCTCAGGGTCTCAGGGCCACTGGGTCTCTGGGTCTCAGTGTCTCAGGGTCTCTGGGCCTCTGGGTCTCTGGGTCTCTGTGTCTCAGGGTCTCAGGTTCTCAGGGCCTCTGGGTCTCTGTGTCTCAGGGTCTCAGGGCCTCTGGGTCTCCGTGTCTCAGGTTCTCAGGGTCTCAGGGCCTCTGGGTCTCTGTGTCTCAGGGCCTCTGGGTCTCTGTGTCTCAGGGTCTCAGGGCCTCTGGGTCTCTGGGACTCAGTGTCTCAGGGACTCTGGGTCTCTGTGTCTCAGAGTCTCTGTGTCTCAGGGTCTCAGGGCCTCTGGGTCTAAATGTCTCAGTGTCTCAGGTTCTCATGGCCTCTGGGTCTCTGTGTCTCAGTGTCTCACGGTCTCAGGGCCTCTGGGTCTCAGGGTCTCAGTGTCTCAGGGTCTCACGGCCTCTGGGTCTCAGGGTCTCAGTGTCTCAGGGTCTCAGGGTCTCTGGGTCTCAGTGTCTCAGGGTCTCAGGGACTCTTGGTCTCAGGGTCTCAGTGTCTCAGGGCCTCTGGGTCTCTGGGTCTCTGGGTCTCTGAGTCTCTGGGTCTCTGAGTCTCAGTGTCTCAGGGTCTCAGGGCCTCTGGGTCTCTGGGTCTCTGAGTCTCAGTGTCTTAGTGTCTCAGGTTCTCAGGGTCTCAGGGCCTCTGGGTCTCAGGGTCTCAGTGCCTCCGGGTCTCAGGGCCTCCAGGTCTCAGTGTCTCAGGGTCTCACGGCCTCAGGGCTTCTGGGTGTCTGGGTCACAGGGCCTCTGTGTCCCTGAGTCTCAATGTCTAAGTGTCTCAGTGTCTCAGGGTCTCAGGGTCTCAGGGCAACTGGATCTCTGTGTCTCATGTCCTCCTGGTCTCTGGGACTCTGAGGCTCAATGTCTCAGTGTCTCAGGGTCACAGGGCTTCTGGGTTTCTGTGTCTCAGGGTCTCAGGGCGTCTGGGTCTCTGTGTCTCAGTGTCTCAGGGCCTCTGCGTCTCAGGGACTCAGTGTCTCAGGGTCTCAGTGTCTCAGGGCCTCTGGGTCTCAGGGTCTCTGGGTCTCTGTGTCTCAGGGTTCAGGGCCTCTGGGTCTTTGGGGCCCAGTGTCTCAGGGTCTCAATGTCTCAGTGTCTCAGGTTCTCATGGCCTCTGGGTCTCTGTGTCTCAGTGTCTCAGGGTGTCAGGGTCTCTGGGTCTCTGTGTCTCAGGGTCTCAGGGCCTCTGGGTCTCTGTGTCTCAGGGTCTCTGTGTCTCAGGGTCTCAGGGCCTCTGGGTCTCTGGGCCTCAGTGTCTCAGGGTGTCAGGGACTCTGGGTCTCTGTTTCTCAGGGTCTCTGTGTCTCAGGGTCTCAGGGCCTCTGTGTCTAAGGGCCTCTGGGTCTCTGGGTCTCTGAGTCTCAATGTCTCAGTGCCTCTGGGTCTCTGTGTCTCAGGGCCTCTGGGTCTCTGTGTTCTAGTGTCTCAGGGTCTCAGGGTCTCAGGTTCTCAGGGTCTCAGGGCCTCTGGATCACAGGGTCTCAGGGTCTCAGGGTCTCTGGGTCTCTGGGACTCAGTGTCTCAGGGTCTCAGGGGCTCTGGGTCTCTGTGTCTCAGGGTCTCAGGGCCTCTGGGTCTCTGTGTCTCAGGGCCTCTGGGTCTCTGTGTCTCAGTGTCTCAGGGCCTCTGGGTCTCTGTGTCTCAGTGTCTCAGGGTCTCAGGGTCTCTGCGTCTTTGTGTCTCAGGGTCTCTGTGTCTCAGGGTCTCATGGCCTCTGGGTCTCTGGGCCTCAGTGTCTCAGGGTCTCAGGGACTCTGGGTCTCTGTGTCTCAGGGCCTCTGTGTCTCAGGGTCTCAGGGCCTCTGGGTCTCTGTGTCTCAGGGTCTCAGGGCCTCTGGGTCTCTGGGTCTCTGAGTCTCAATGTCTCAGTGCCTCTGGGTCTCTGTGTCTCAGGGCCTCTGGGTCTCTGTGTTCTACTGTCTCAGGGTCTCAGGTTCTCAGGTTCTCAGGGTCTCTGGGTCTCAGGGTCTCAGTGTCTCAGGTTCTCAGGGTCTCTGGGTCTCTGGGACTCAGTGTCTCAGGGTCTCAGGGCCTCTGGGTCTCTGTGTCTCAGGGTCTCAGGGCCTCTGGGTCTCTGGGTCTCTGTGTCTAAGGGTCTCAGGGCCTCTGGGTCTCAGGGTCTCAGTGTCTCAGGGTCTCTGGGTCTCTCTGTCTCAGGGTCTCAGGGCCTCTGGGTCTCTGTGTCTCAGGGTCTCTGGGTCTCAGGGTCTCAGGGCCTCTGGGTCTCTGGGCCTCAGTGTTTCTGGGTCTCAGGGACTCTGGGTCTCTGTGTCTCAGGGTCTCATGGCCTCTGGGTCTCTGTGTCTCAGGGTCTCAGGGCCTTTGGGTCTCAATGTCTCTGTGTCTCCGGGTCTCAGGGCCTCTGGGTCTCAATGTCTCAGTGTCTCAGGTTCTCATGGCCTCTGGGTCTCTGTGTCTGAGTGTCTCAGGGTCTCAGGGTCACTGGGTCTTTGTGTCTCAGGGTCTCAGGGCCTCTGGGTCTCTGTGTCTCAGTGTCTCAGGGCCTCTGGGTCTCTGTGTCTCAGGGTCTCAGGGACTCTGGGTCTCTGTTTCTCAGGGTCTCTGTGTCTCAGTGTCTCAGGGCCTCTGGCTCTCTGTGTCTCAGGGTCTCAGGGCCTCTGGGTCTCAGGGCCTCTGGGTCTCTGGGTCTCTGAGTCTCAGTGTCTCAGTGCCTCTGGGTCTCTGTGTCTCAGGGCCTCTGGGTCTCTGTGTTCTAGTGTCTCAGGGTCTCAGGGTCTCAGGTTCTCAGGGCCTCTGGGTCTGAGGTTCTCAGGGTCTCAGGGCCTCTGGGTCTCAGGGTGTCAGTGTCTCAGGGTCTCAGGGTCTCTGGGTCTCTGGGACTCAGTGTCTCAGGGTCTCAGGGACTCTGGGTCTCTGTGTCTCAGGGTCTCAGGGCCTCTGGGTCTCTGTGTCTTAGGGTCTCAGGGTCTCAGGGCCTCTGGGTCTCTGTGTCTCAGTGTCTCAGGGTCTCTGGGCCTCTGGGTCTCTGTGTCTCAGGGTCTCAGGGCCTCTGAGTCTCTGTGTGTCAGGGTCTCAGGGTCTCTGGGCCTCTGGGTCTCTGAGTCTCAATGTCTCCGTGTCTCAGGGCCTTAGGGACTCTGGGTCTCTGGGTCTCAGTGTCTCAGTGTCTTAGGGCTTCTGGGTCACTGGGTCTCTGATCTCAATATCTCAGTGTCTCAGGGCCTCAGGGTCTCTGGGTCTCTGGGTCTCAGTGCCTCAGTGTTTTACGGCCTCTGGGTCTCTGGGTCTCTGAGTCTCAATGTCTCAGTGTCACAGGGTTTCAGGGCCTCTGTGTCTCACTCAGTGTCTCAGGGCCTCTGGGTCTCAATGTCTCAGTGTCTCAGGTTCTCATGTCCTCTGGGTCTCTGTGTCTCAGTGTCTCAGGGTCTCAGGGCCTCTGGGTCTCAGGGTCTCAGTGTCTCAGGGTCTCAGGGTCTCACGGCCTCTGGGTCTCAGGGTCTCAGGGTCTCAGTGTCTCAGGGTCTCTGGGTCTCTGTGTCTCAGTGTCTCAGGGTCTAAGTGTCTCAGTTTCTCAGGGTCTCAGGCTCTCTGGGTCTCTGGGCCTCAGTGTCTCAGACTCTCAGGCTGTCAGTGTCTCAGGGTCTCAGGGTTTCAGGGTCGCAGTGTCTCTGTGTCTCAGGGTCTCTGTGTCTCAGTGTCTTAGGGTCTCAGTGTCTTAGTGCCTCATTGTCTCAGGGTCGCGGTGTCTCTGTGTCTCAGGGTCTCTGTGTCTCAGTGTCTCAGGGTCTCAGGCTTTCTGAGTCTCTGTGTCACTGGGCCTCAGGGTCTCTGTGTCTCTCCGTCTCTGGGTCTCTGGGTCTCAGGGTATCTGTGCCTCACTGTCTCAGGGTCTCAGCTTCTCAGTGTCTCAGTGTTTCAGGGTCTCTGGGTCTCAGGGTCTCTGCGTCTCTGGTACTCTGGTCTCAGGGTCTCTGTGCCTCAGGGTCTCAGGGTCTCTGGATCTCTCGGTCTCAGGGTTTCTGGGTCTCAGTGTATCAGTGTCTCAGTGTCTCAGGGTCTCAGTCTCTCAGGGTCTCGGTGTCTCTGGGTCTCATGTTCTCATGGTCACAATCTCTCAGTGTCACAGGTTCTCAGATTCTCAGGGTCTGGGTCTCAGTGTCTCAGGGGCTTAAGTTCTCAGGGTCTCAGTGTCTCCGTGTCTCCGTGTCTCAGGGTCTCAGTGTCTCAGTGTCTCAGGGTATCCGGGTCTCAGTGTCCCAGTGTCTCAGGGTCTCCGGGTCTCCGGGTCCCTGGGTCTCAGGGTCTCAGGGTCTCTGGTTGTCTGGGTCTCTGTGTCTCAGTTTCTCAGAGTCTCAGGGTCTCAGCGTCTCAGTGTGCCTGTGTCTCAGGGTCTCAGTTCTCCGGGTCTCTGGGTCTGTGGGTCTCTGGTTCTCTGGGTCTCAGGGTCTCTGGGTGTCAGTTTCTCCGGGTCTCTGGGTCGCCAGGTCTCTCGGTCTCAGTGTCTCAGTGTCTCAAGGTCATAGGGTCTCAGGGTCTCTGGGTACCTGGGTCTCTTAGTCTCAGTGTCTCTGGGTCTCTGGGTCTCAGTTTCTCCGGGTCTCAGTGTCTCTGTCTCAGCGTCTCAGTGTCTCAGGGTCTCAGGGTGTCAGGGTCTCAGTGTCTCAAGGTCTGAGTGTCTGAGTGTCTGAGTGTCTCAAGGTCTCAGTGCCTCAGTGTCTCAGTGTCTGAGTGCGTCAGTGTCTCAGGGTTTGGGTCTCTGGGTCTCAGTGACTCAGGGTCTCAGGGTCTCTGGGTCTCTGGGTCTCAGTGTCTCACGGTCTCTGGGTATGTGGGTTTCAGGGTCTCTGGGCCTGAGGGTCTCTGAGCCTCAGGGTCTCAGTGCCTCAGTGTCTCAGGGTCCATGGGTATCTGTGTCTCTGGGTGTCTTGGTCTCAGGGTCTCAGGGTCTCTGGGTTTCTGGGTCTCAGGGCCTCCGTGTCTCAGTGCTTAGTGTCTCAGAGTCTCAGAGTCTCAGTGTCTCTGGGTCTCTTGGTCTCTGTGTCTCAGGGTCTCTGGGTCGCTGTGTCTCTGTGTCTCAATGCCTCAGTGCCTCAGTGTCTCAGGGTCTCAGTGTCTCTGTGTTTCAGGGTCTAATGGTCTCAGTTTCTCAGGTCTAAGGGTCTCAGTGTCTCAGTGTTTCGGGGTCTCAGTGTCTCATTGTCTCAGTGTCTCAGGGTCTCAGGGTCTCTGGGTCTCTGGGTCTCAGTGTCTCAGAGTCTCAGTGTCTTAGTGTCTCAGTGTCTCAGTGTCTCAGGGTCTCGGTGTTTCACGGTCTCAATTTCTCAGGGTCTCTGGGAAACTGGGTGTCCGGGTCTCTGAGTCTCAGGGTCTCAGTGTCACACTGTCTCAGGGTCTCTGGGGTTCTGGGTCTCAGGGTCTCCGTGTCTCTGAGTCTCTGGGTCTCAGTGCTTCGTATCTCAAGGTCTCAGGGACTGAATGTCTCAGGGCCTCAGGGTCTCAGTGTCTCAATGTCTCAGTGCTTCAATGTCTCAGTGCCTCAATGTCTCAGTGTCGCAGGGACTCAGTGTCTCAGTGTCTCAGGGTCTCAGGGTCTCAGTGTCTCAGGGTCTCAGGGTCTCAGTGTCTCAGGGTCTCAGGGTCTCAGTGCCTCAGGGTCTCAGGGTCTCAGTGTCTCAGGGTCTCAGTGTCTCAGTGTCTCAGAGTCTCAGTGTCTCAGGGTCTCAGTGTCTCAGGGTCTCAGGGTCTCAGTGTCTCAGGGTCTCAGTGTCTCTGGGTCTCAGTGTCTCAGGGTCTCAGGGTCTCAGTGTCTCAGTGTCTCTGGGTCTCAGTGTCTCTGGGTCTCAGTGTCTCAGGGTCTCAGTGTCTCAGGGTCTCAGTGTCTCAGGGGCTCAGGGTCTCTGTGTCTCAGGGTCTCAGTGTCTCAGGGTCTCAGTGTCTCAGGGTCTCAGTGTCTCTGGGTCTCAGGGTCTCAGGGTCTCAGGGTCTCAGTGTCTCAGTGTCTCAGTGTCTCTGGGTCTCAGTGTCTCTGGGTCTCAGTGTCTCAGGGTCTCAGTGTCTCAGGGTCTCAGTGTCTCAGTGTCTCAGGGTCTCAGTGTCTCAGGGTCTCAGGGTCTCAGTGTCTCAGGGTCTCAGGGTCTCAGGGTCTCAGTGTCTCAGGGTCTCAGGGTCTCAGTGCCTCAGGGTCTCAGGGTCTCAGTGTCTCAGGGTCTCAGTGTCTCAGTGTCTCAGGGTCTCAGTGTCTCAGGGTCTCAGTGTCTCAGGGTCTCAGGGTCTCAGTGTCTCAGGGTCTCAGTGTCTCTGGGTCTCAGTGTCTCAGGGTCTCAGGGTCTCAGTGTCTCAGTGTCTCTGGGTCTCAGTGTCTCTGGGTCTCAGTGTCTCAGGGCCTCAGTGTCTCAGGGTCTCAGTGTCTCAGGGTCTCAGGGTCTCTGTGTCTCAGGGTCTCAGTGTCTCAGGGTCTCAGTGTCTCAGGGTCTCAGGGTCTCAGTGTCTCAGAGTCTCAGGGCCTCTGGGTCTCTGGGTCTCAGTGTCTCAGTGTCTCAGAGTCTCAGAGTGTCAGTGTGTCAGTTCCTCAGGGTCTGGGTCTCAGGGTCTCTGGGTCTCAGTGTCTCTGGGTCTCAGGGCCTCTAGGTCTCAGGGTCTCAGGGCCACTGGGTCTCAGTGTCTCAGTGTCTCAGGGTCTCAGGGCCTCTGGGTCTCTGGGTTTCAGGGTTTCAGGGTTTCAGTGTCTCAGTGTCGCAGGGTCTGGGCCTCTGGGACTCCTGGTCTCTGTGTCTCAGGGTGCCTGTGTCTCTGAGTCTCAGGGTCTCACTGTCTCAGGGTCACAGGGTTTCAGTGTCTCTGGGTCTCAGTGTCTCTTGGTCTCAGGGCCTCTAGGTCTCAGGGTCTCAGGGTCTCTGGGTCTCAGTGTCTCTGGGTCTCAGGGCCTCTAGGTCTCATTGTCTCTGTGTCTCAGTGTCTCTGGGTCTCAGGGCCTCCGTGTCTCAGTGCTTAGTGTCTCAGAGTCTCAGAGTCTCAGTGTCTCTGGGTCTCTTGGTCTCTGTGTCCCAGGGTCTCTGGGTCGCTGTGTCTCTGTGTCTCAATGCCTCAGTGCCTCAGTGTCTCAGGGTCTCAGTGTCTCTGTGTTTCAGGGTCTAATGGTCTCAGTTTCTCAGGTCTAAGGGTCTCAGTGTCTCAGTGTTTCGGGGTCTCAGTGTCTCATTGTCTCAGTGTCTCAGGGTCTCAGGGTCTCTGGGTCTCAGTGTCTCAGAGTCTCAGTGTCTCAGTGTCTCAGGGTCTCGATGTTTCACGGTCTCAATTTCTCAGGGTCTCTGGGAAACTGGGTGTCCGGGTCTCTGAGTCTCAGGGTCTCAGTGTCACACTGTCTCAGGGTCTCTGGGGTTCTGGGTCTCAGGGTCTCCGTGTCTCAGAGTCCCTGGGTCTCAGTGCTTCGTATCTCAAGGTCTCAGGGACTGAATGTCTCAGGGCCTCAGGGTCTCAGTGTCTCAATGTCTCAGTGCTTCAATGTCTCAGTGCCTCAATGTCTCAGTGTCGCAGGGACTCAGTGTCTCAGTGTCTCAGGGTCTCAGTGTCTCAGGGTCTCAGGGTCTCACTGTCTCAGGGTTTCAGGGTCTCAGGGTCTCAGTGTCTCAGGGTCTCAGGGTCTCAGTGTCTCAGGGTCTCAGGGTCTCAGTGTCTCAGGGTCTCAGTGTCTCAGTGTCTCAGTGTCTCAGGGTCTCAGTGTCTCAGGGTCTCAGTGTCTCTGGGTCTCAGTGTCTCAGGGTCTCAGTGTCTCAGTGTCTCTGGGTCTCAGTGTCTCAGTGTCTCTGGGTCTCAGTGTCTCAGGGTCTCAGTGTCTCAGGGTCTCAGGGTCTCTGTGTCTCAGGGTCTCAGTGTCTCAGGGTCTCAGTGTCTCAGGGTCTCAGGGTCTCAGTGTCTCAGAGTCTCAGGGCCTCTGGGTCTCTGGGTCTCAGTGTCTCAGTGTCTCAGAGTCTCAGAGTGTCAGTGTGTCAGTTCCTCAGGGTGTGGGTCTCAGGGTCTCTGGGACTCAGTGTTTCAGTCTCTCAGGGTCTCAGTGTCTCTGGGTTTCTGGGTCTCTTGGTCTCTGCGGCTAAGGATCTCTGGTTCCAGGGCCACAGGGCCTCAGGGTCTCAGGGTCACAGTGTCTCAGTGTCTCAGGGTCCCTGGGTCTCATGGCCTTTGGGTTTCTGGGTCTCTGGATCTCAGTGTCTTCGTGTCTCAGGGTCTCAGGGTCCCTGTTCCTCAGTGCTTAGTGTCTCAGGGTCTCAGGGTGTCAGGGTTTCAGTGTCTCAAGGTCTGAGTGTCTCAGTGTCTCTGGGTCTCAGGGCCTCTAGGTCTCAGGGTCTCAGGGTCTCTGGGTCTCAGTGCCTCTGGGTCTCAGGGCCTCTAGGTCTCAGGGTCTCAGGGCCACTGGGTCTCAGTGTCTCAGTGTCTCAGGGTCTCAGGGCCTCTGGGTCTCTGGGTTTCAGGGTTTCAGGGTTTCAGTGTCTCAGTGTCTCAGGGTCTGGGTCTCTGGGACTCCTGGTCTCTGTGTCTCCGGGTGCCTGTGTCTCTGAGTCTCAGGGTCTCACTGTCTCAGGGTCACAGGGTTTCAGTGTCTCTGGGTCTCAGTGTCTCTTGGTCTCAGGGCCTCTAGTTCTCAGGGTCTCAGGGTCTCAGGGTCTCTGGGTCTCAGTGTCTCTGGGTCTCAGGGCCTCTAGGTCTCATTGTCTCTGTGTCTCAGTGTCTCAGTGTCTCTGGGTCTCAGGGCCTCTAGGTCTGAGGGTCTCAGGGCCTCTGGGTCTCTGGGTCTTAGGGTTTCAGGGTTTCATGGTTTCAGTGTCTCAGTGTCTCAGTGTGTCAGTGTCTCAGGGTCTGGGTCTCTGGGACTCCTGGTCTCTGTGTCTCAGGGTGCCCGTGTCTCTGAGTCTCAGGGTCTCACTGTCTCAGGGTCACAGGGTTTCAGTGTCTCTGTGTCTCAGGGTCTCAGGGTTTCAGGGTCCCTGGGTCCCAGTGTCTCAGTCTCTCTGTGTCTCTGGGTCTCAGTGTCTCAGGGTCTCAGTGTCTCTGTGTCTCTCGGTCTCAGTGTCTCAGGATCTCAGGGTCTCAGTATCTCAGTATTTCAGGGTCTCAGTGACTCTGGGTCTCTGGGTCTCAGTGTCTCAGGGTCTCAGTGTCTCAGGGTGTCAGTGTCTCAGGGTATCCGGGTCTCAATGTCCCAGTGTCTCAGGGTCTCTGGCTCTCAGTGTCTCAGGGTCTCTGGGCCTGTGTGTCTCTGGGTCTCTGGGTCTGAGGGTCTCTGAGTCTCACGGTCTCAGTGCCTCAGGGTCTCAGAGTCCATGGTTATCTGGGTCTCTGGGACTCTGGGTGTCTGGGTCTCAGGTTCTCTGGGTTTCTGTGTCTCAGGGATTCAATGTCTCAGTGTCTCAGTGTTTAGTGTCTCAAGGTCTCCAGTTCTCAGTGTCGCAGGAATCAGGGTCCCTGGGTCTCTGGGTCTCGGGGTCTCGGGGTCTCAGAGTCTCTGGGTGCCTGGGTCTCTGTGTCTCAGTGTCTCAGTTTCTCTGTGCCTCTGCGTCTCAAGGTCTCAGTGTCTCAGGGTCTCAGGGTGTCAGGGTCTCAGTGTCTCTGGGTCTCAGGGCCTCTAGTTCTCAGGGTCTCAGGGCCTCTGGGTCTCAGGGCATCAGTGTCTCAGGGTCTCAGGGCCTCTGGGTCTCTGGGTTTCAGGGTTTCAGTGTCTCAGTGTCTCAGTGTCTCAGGATCTGGGTCTCTGGGACTCCTGGTCTCTGTGTCTCAGGGTGCCCGTGTCTCTGAGTCTCAGGGTCTCACTGTCTCAGGGTCACAGGGTTTCAGTGTCTCTGGGTCTCAGTGTCTCTGGGTCTCAGGGCCTCTAGGTCTCAGGGTCTCAGGGTCTCAGGGTCTCTGGGTCTCAGTGTCTCTGGGTCTCAGGGCCTCTGGGTCTCTGGGTCTCAGGGTTCCAGGGTTTCATGGTTTCAGTGTCTCAGTGTCTCAGTGTGTCAGTGTCTCAGGGTCTGGGTCTCTGGGACTCCTGGTCTCTGTGTCTCAGGGTGCCCGTGTCTCTGAGTCTCAGGGTCTCACTGTCTCAGGGTCACAGGGTTTCAGTGTCTCTGTGTCTCAGGGTCTCAGGGTTTCAGGGTCCCTGGGTCCCAGTGTCTCAGTCTCTCTGTGTCTCTGGGTCTCAGTGTCTCAGGGTCTCAGTGTCTCTGTGTCTCTCAGTCTCAGTGTCTCAGGATCTCAGGGTCTCAGTATCTCAGTATTTCAGGGTCTCAGTGACTCTGGGTCTCTGGGTCTCTTGGTCTCAGGGTCTCTGGGCCTCTGGGCCTCAGTGTCTCAGGGTCTCAGTGTCTCAGGGTGTCAGTGTCTCAGGGTATCCGGGTCTCAATGTCCCAGTGTCTCAGGGTCTCTGGCTCTCAGTGTCTCAGGGTCTCTGGGCCTGTGTGTCTCTGGGTCTCTGGGTCTGAGGGTCTCTGAGTCTCACGGTCTCAGTGCCTCAGGGTCTCAGAGTCCATGGTTATCTGGGTCTCTGGGACTCTGGGTGTCTGGGTCTCAGGTTCTCTGGGTTTCTGGGTCTCAGGGATTCAATGTCTCAGTGTCTCAGTGTTTAGTGTCTCAAGGTCTCCAGGTCTCAGTGTCGCAGGAATCAGGGTCCCTGGGTCTCTGGGTCTCGGGGTCTCAGAGTCTCTGGGTGTCTGGGTCTCTGTGTCTCAGTGTCTCAGTTTCTCTGTGCCTCTGCGTCTCAGGGTCTCAGTGTCTCAGGGTCTCAGGGTGTCAGGGTCTCAGTGTCTCAGTGTCTGGTTATCTCAGTGTCTCAGTGTCTCTGTGTTTCAGGGTTTCAGTGTCTCAGGGTCTCAGTCTCTCAGCTTCTCAGTGTCTCAGTGACTCAGGGTCTCGGTGCCTCAATGTGTCAATGTCTCAGTGTCTCAGGGCCTCAGGGTCTCAGGGTCTCAGTGTTCCTGTGTTTCAGGGTCTCAGTGAGTAAGGGTCCCAGTGTCTCAGGGGCTCAGTGTCTTGGTGTCTCAGAGTCTCTGTGTCTCAGTGTCTGAGGGTCTCAGTTTCTCAGGGTCTCTGGGTGTCTGGGTATCCGGCTCGCTGGGTCTCAGGGTCTCAGTGTCTCAATGTCTCAGGGTCTCAGTGTCTCAGGGTCTCAGTATCTCAGGGTCTGAGTGTCTCTGGGTGGCTGGGTTTCTGGGTCTCAGGGTCTCAGAGTCTCAGAGTCTCATTGTCTCAGGGTCTCTGGGTTTCTGGGTGTCTGGGTCTCAGTTCCTCCGTGTCTCAGGGTCTCAGAGTCTCAGTGTCTCAGGGTCTCAGTGCCTCAGTGTGTCGGTGCCTTTGGGTCTCAGTTTCTCAGGGTCTCTGGGAAACTGGGTCTCCAGGTCTCTGAGTCTCAGAGTCTCAGCGTCTCAGAGTCTCTGAGTCTCAGTGCTTAGTGTCTCAGCGTCTCAGGGACTAAGTGTCTCAGGGTCTCAGGGTCTCAGGGTCTGTGGGTTTCTGGGTGTCTAGGTCGCAGTGTCACCGTGTCTCACTGTCTCACTGTCTCACCGTCTCAGGGTCTCTGGGTCTCTGTGCTCGTGTCTCAGAGTCTCAGGGACTCAGTGTGTCAGGGTCTCTAGGTCACAGTGCATAGTGTCTCAGGGTCTCTGGGTCTCAGTGTCTCAATGTCACAGTGCTTCATGTCTCAGGGTCTCAGAGACTCAGTGTCGCAGGGTCTCAGGGTCTCTGTGTCTCAGTGTCTCAGGGTCTCAGCATCTCAGTGAGTCAGGGTCTCAGTGTCTCAGCGTCACAGAGTCTCTGTGTCTCAGAGTCTTTCGGTCTCTGGGTCTCAGGGTCGCAGTGTCTCAGTGTCTCAGGGTCTCAGTGTCTCAGTGTCTCGGGGTCTCAGTGTCTCATTGTCTCTGTGTCTCAGTGTCTCGGGGTCTCAGTGTCTCAGTGTCTCGGGGTCTCAGTGTCTCATTGTCTCTGTGTCTCAGTGTCACAGGCTCTCAGGGTCTCTGGGTCTCAGCGTCTCTGGGTTTCTGGATCTCTGGATCTCAGTGTCTCAGTGTCTCTGTGTCTCAGTGTCTCAGGGTCTCAGGGTCTCAGGTCACTGGGCCTCAGTGCTTAGTGTCTCAGGGTGTCAGGGTGTCAGGGTCTCAGTGTCTCAAGTTCTGAGTGTCTCAGTGTCTCAGTGTCTCAGAGCCTCAGTGTCTCAGGGTCTGGGTCACAGGGTCTCAGTGTCTCAGGGTCTCAGGGTCTCAGTGTCTCAGCGATGTGGGCCTCAGGTCTCAGGGTCTCAGTGTCTAAAGGTTTCAGTGTCTCAGTGTCTCAGGGTCTAAAGTTCTCAGGGTCTCAGTGTCTCCGTGTCTCAGTGTCTCAGGGTCTCTGTGTCTCAGTGTCTCGGGGTCTCAGTGTCTCAGGGTATCCGGGTCTCAGTGTCTCAGGCTCTCAGGGTCTCAGTATCTCAGTATCTCAGGGTCTCAAGGACTCTGAGTCTCGAGGTCTCAGGGTCTCCGGGTCTCAGTGTCTCAGTGTCCCAGTGCTTCATTTGTCAGGGTCTCAGGGACTCAGTGTCTCATGGTCTCAGTATCTCAGGGTCTCTGTGTCTCAGTGTATCAGTGTCTCAGGGTCTCAGGGTCTCTGGGTCTCTGGGTCTCAGTGTCTCAGGGTCTCAGTATCTCAGCGTCTCAGGGCCCCAGTGTCTCAGGATCTCAGTGTCTCAATGTCTCAGTGCTTAGTGTCTCAGGGTCTCTGGGTTTCTGTGTCTCAGTGTCTCAGGGTCTCAGTATCTCAGCGTCTCAGGGGCTCAGTGTCTCAGTGTCTCGGTGTCTCAGGGTCTTAGTTTCTCAGGGTCTCTTGGAAGCTGGGTCTCCGGGTCTCTGAGTCTCAGGGTCTCAGTGTCTCACTGTGTCAGGGTCTCTGGGTTTTTGGGTGTCTGGGTCTCAGTGTCTCCGTGTCTCAGGGTCTCAGGGTCTCTGGGTCTCAGTGCATAGTGTCTCAGGGTCTCAGGGACTCAATTTGTCAGTGTCTCAGTGTCTCAGGGTCAATGTCTCACGGTCTCAGGGTCAATGTCTCATGGTCTCAGTGCCTCAGGGTCTCAGTGTCTCAATGTCTCATTGCTTCGTGTCTCATGGGCTCAGTGTCGCAGTGTCTCAGGGACACAGTGTCTCAGTGTCTCTGGGTCTCTGTGTCTCTGGGTCTCAGGATCTCAGTGTCTCTGCATTTCAGCATCTCAGGGTCTCAGTGAGTCAGGGTCTCAATGTCTCAGTGTCTCAGGGTCTCAGTGTTTCAGTGTCTCGGTGTCTTCGGGTCTCAGTTTCTCAGGATCTCTGGGAATCTGGGTCTCCCGGTCTCTGAGTTTCAGCGCCTCAGTGTCTCAGGGTCTCTGGGTCTCAGTGCTTAGTGTCTCAGGGACTCAGCGGCTCAATGTCTCAGGGTCTCGGTGTTTCAGGGGCTCAGTGTCTCAGAGTCTCAGGGTTTCAGTGTCACAGGATCTCAGTGTCTCAATGTCTCAGTGTTTAGTGTCTCAGGGTCTCTGGGTCTCAGTGTCTTAGTGTCTCAGGGTCTCAGTGTCTCTGAGTCTCAGAGTCTCAGTGTCTCAGGGTCTCAGGGACTCAATGTCTCAGTGTCTGTGTCTCAGGGTTTCAGTGTCTCAGGGTCTCTGGGTCTCTGTGTCTCAATGTCCAAGTGTTTCGTTTCTCAGCGTCTCAGTGTCTCAGTGTCTCAGGGCCTCTGGGTCTCAGTGTCTCAGGGTCTCAGTGTCTCAATGTCTCAGGGTCTCAGTGTCCCAGTGTCTCAGGGTCTCGTGTCTCAGGGTCTCAGTGTCTCAATGTCTCAGTGCTTAGTGCCTCAGGGTCTCAGGGACTCAGTGTCTCAGGGTCTAGGTGTCTCAGGGTCACAGTGCCTCAGTGTCTCAGGGTCCCTGGGTCTCTGTGTCTCAGTGTGTCAGTGTTTCAGGGTCTCAGTGTCTCAGGGTCTCAGTATTTCTGTGTTTCAGCGTCTCAGCGTCTCAGTGTCTCAGGGGCTCAGGGTCTCAGTGTCTCAGTGTCTCAGGGTCCCTGGGTCTCTGTGTCTCAGTGTGTCAGTGTTTCAGGGTCTCAGTGTCTCAGGGTCTCAGTATTTCTGTGTTTCAGCGTCTCAGCGTCTCAGTGTCTCAGGGGCTCAGGGTCTCAGTGTCTCAGTGTCTCAGGGTCTCAGTGTCTCAGTGTCTCAGTGTCTCAGTGTCTCAGGGTCTCAGTGTCTCAGGGTCTCAATGTCTCAGGGTCTCAGTGTCTCAATGTCTCAGTGTCTCAGTGTCTCAGGGTCTCAGTATCGCAGTGTCTCAGGGTCTCAGTGTCACTGGGTCTCTGGGTCTCAGGGTTTCAGTGTCACTGGGTCTCTGGGTCTCAGTGTCTCAGGGTCTCAGTGTCGCACGGTCTCAGTGTCTCAGGGTCTCTGGGTCTCTGGGTCACTGCGTGTCTGGGTCTCAGTGACTCTGGGTATCAGTGCCTCAGGGTCTCTGGGTCTATGGCTCTCAGGGACTCTGGGTCTCTGGGTCTCAGTGTCTCAGGCTCTCAGGGTTTCAGGGTCGCAACGTCTCTGTGCCTCAATGTCTCTGTCCCAGTGTCCAGGTGTCTCTGTGTCTCAGGGTCTCCGGGTGTCAGGGTCTCTGCGTCTCTGGTCCTTTGGGTCTCAGTGTCTCAGGGTCTCAGGGTCTCAGTGTCTCAAGGTCTCTGGTTCCCTGGGTCGGAGGATCTCAGTGTGTCATTGTCTCAGGTTCTCAGCGTCTCATTTTCTTAGGGTCTCTGGGTCTCAGGATCTCAGTGTCTCAGTGTCTCAGGGTCTCTCGGTTACATTGTCTCAGTGTCTCTTGGTCTCAGGGTCTCAGCTTCTCAGGGTCTCTGGGTCTCAGTTTCTCAGTGTCTCAGAGTCTCAGGGACTCAGAGTCTCAGTGTCTCAAGGGCTCAGGGCCTCAGTGCCTCTGTGTCTCAGGGTCTCAGTGTCTCAGGGCCTCAGTGTCTCACTGTCTCAGTGTCTCTGTGTTTCAGGGTATCAGTGTCTCAGGGTCTCAGGGTCTCAGGCTCTCAGGGCCTCAGTGTCTCCATGTCTCCGTGTCTCAGTGTCTCAGTGTCTAAGGGTCTCAGTGTCTCAGGGTCTCAGTGTCTCAGTGTCTCAATGTCTCAGTGTCTCGGTGTTTCAGGGTATCAGTGTCTCAGTGTCTCAGGGTCTAAGAGTCACTGGGTCTCAGTGTCTCAGGGTCTCAGGTTTTCAGGGTTGCAGTGTCTCAATGTCTCAGGGTCTCATTGTCGCAGGGTATCAGTGCCTCAGGTTCTCAGGTTGTCTTGGTCTCAGGGTCTCTGCTTCTTAGGGCCCCTGGGTCTCTAGGTCTCAGTTTCTCTGTGTCTCAGTGTCTCAGTGTCTCAGGGTCTCAGGGTCTCAGTGTCCCAGGGTCTCAGTGTCCCAGGGTCTCTGTGCCTCAGTGTCTCAGTGTCTCAGCTTCTCAGTGTCTCAGTGTTTCAGTTTTTCAGGGTCTCAGTGGCTCAGTGGCTCAGGGTCTCAGTGTCTCAGGGTTTCAGGGTATCTGGGTCTCTGGATCTCTGGTTCTCAGAGTCTCTGGGTCTCAGTGTCTCAGTTTCTCAGTGTCTCAGTGTCTCAGGGTCTCATTTTCTCAGGGTCTCTGGGTATCAGGGTGTCAGGGTCTCAGGGTTTCAGGGTTGCAGCGTCTCAATGTCTCAGTGTCTCAGTGCCACAGGGTCTCAGTGTCTCAGGTTCTCAGGTTCTCTTGGTCTCAGGGTCTCTGCTTCTCAGCGTCTCAGGGTCTCAGGGTCTCAGTGTATCAGTGTCTCAGGGTCTCAGTGTCTCATGTTCTCAGTCTCTCTGTGTCTCAGTGTCTCAGGGATTCAGGGTCTCAGAGTCTCACCTCTCAGTGTCTCAAGTTCTCACTGTCTCAGTGTTTCAGGGTCTCAGTATCTCAGGGTCTCCTGGTCTCAGTGTCTCAGGGTCTCAGTTTCACTGGGTCTCTGGGTCTCAGGGTTGCAGTGTCTCAATGTCCCAGTGTCTCAGGGTCTCAGTGTCTCAGCATCTGAGGGTCTCTGGGTCTCTGTGTCTCTGTATCTCAGGGTCTCTGGGTCTCAGGGTCTCTTGGTCTGTTGGTCTCACTGTCCCTGTATCTCAGGGTCTCTGTTTCTCTGGGTCTCTGGGTCTCAGTTTCTCAGGGTCTCTGTGTCTCTGGATCTCAGTGTCTCAGAGTCTCAGCTCTCAGTTTCTCAGGGTCTCAGTGTCTCAATGTCTCAGTGTCCCAGTGTCTCAGGGTCTCAGGGTCTCTGGGTCTCAGGGTCCCTGGGAATCAGTGTCTCATTTTCTCTGGGTCCCATGGTCACAGGGTATCTGCATCTCTGGGTCCCTGGGTCTCAGTGTTTCAGTGTCTCCGGGTCTCAGTGTCTCAGGTTCTCAGAGTCTCAGTCTCTCGGTGTCTCAGCGGCTCAGGGTCTCAGGGTTTCAGGTTTGCAATGTCTCAGTGTCTCAGTGGCGGAGGGTATCAGTGTCTCAGTGTCTCAGCCTCTCTGGGTCTCAGGGTCTCTGGGTCTCAGGGTCTCAGTGTCTCAGAGTCTCTGGGTATCAGTGCCGCAGTGTCTCTGTGTCTCATGGTGTCAGGGTCTCAGGGTCTCATGTCTCAGTATCTCAGGTTCTCAGTGTCTCAGGGCCCCAGTGTCTCTGGGTCTCAGTGTCTCCGTGTCTCAGGGTCTCTGTGTCTCGGGGTCTCTGTGTCTCAGTGTCTCAGGGTCACAGTGTCTCTGTGTCTCACTGTCTCAATGTCTAAGTGCCTCAGGGTCTCAGTGTCTCTGGGTCTCTGGGTCTCAGTGTCTCAGGTCTCCGGGTCTCCGGGTCTCTGGGTCTCTGTGTCTTTGGGTCTCAGTGTCTCAGTTTCTCAGTGTCTCAGGGTCTCAGGGTCTCAGTGTCTCAGTGTCTCAGGGTCTCTGGGTGTCTGGTTCTCTGGGTTTCAGTGTCTCTGAGTCTCTGGGTCTCGGTGTCTCAGGGTCTCAGGGTCTCTGGGTCTCATTGTCAGATGGTCTCTGGATAACTGGGTCTCAGAGTCTCTGGGTCTCTGGGGCTCTGCGTCTTAGTGTCTCAGTGTCTCTGGGTCTCAGGGTGTAAGGGTTTCTGGATCTCAGGGTCTCTGGGTCTCTGGGTCTCTGGGTCCCAGGGTCTCTGGGTCTCTGGGTCTCAGTGTCCATGGGTCTCAGTGTTTCAGTTTCTCAGGGTCTCTTTTTCTCTGGGTCTCAATGTCTCAGTGTCTCTGGGTCTCAGTTTCTCATGGTCTCAGTGTCCCTGTGTCTCAGTGTCTCAGTGACTCAGTGACTCAGTGACTCTGGGTCTCAGGGTCTCAGTGTCTCAGTGACTCTGGGTCTCAGGGTCTCTGGGTCTCTGGTCTCTGGGTCTCAAGGTCTCAGTGTCTCAGTGTCTCAGTTTCTCAGGCTCTCAGGGGCTCTGGGTCTCGGTGTATCAGGGTCTCAATGTCTCAAGGTCTCTGGGTCTCTGGGTCACTGTGTCAGGGTCATTGGGTCTCTGGGTCTCTGTGTCTCAGTGTTGCAAGGTCACAGGGTCTCTGAGTCTCGGGGTCCCTGTGTCTCAGTGTCTCAGTGACTCAGGGTCTCTGGGTCTCTGTGTATCAGTGTCTCTGTTTCTGTGGGTCTCTGGGTCTCCCTGTCTCAAAATCTCAGTCTCTCGGTGTCTCCGGGTTTCTGGGTCTCAATGTCTAAGGGTATCAGTGTCTCAGGCTCTCTGGGTGTGTGTGTCCTAGTGTCTCAGTGTCTCTGTGTCTCAGGGTCTGAGTGTCTCAGGGTCTCAGGGCCTCTGGGTCTCAGTGTCTTAGTGCCTCAGGGTCTCAGGGTCTCTGGGTCTCAGTGTCTCAGAGTCTCAGGGCCTCTGGGTCTCTGTGTCTCAGGGTCTCAGGGCATCTGGATATCTGTGTCTCATGTCCTCCTGGTCTCTGGGACTCTGAGGCTCAATGTCTCAGTGTCTCAGGATCTCAGGGCTTCTGGGTCTCAGTGTCTCAGGGTCTCAGGGTCTCAGGGCGTCTGGGTCTCTGTGTCTCAGTGTCTCACGGCAACTGGATCTCTTTGTCTCATGTCCTCCTGGTCTCTGGGACTCTGAGGCTCAATGTCTCAGTGTCTCAGGATCTCAGGGCTTCTGGGTCTCAGTGTCTCAGGGTCTCAGGGTCTCAGGGCGTCTGGGTCTCTGTGTCTCAGTGTCTCAGGGTCTCAGGGCCTCCAGGTCTCAGTGTCTCAGGGTCTCACGGCCTCAGGGCTTCTGGGTCACTGGGTCACAGGGCCTCTGGGTCTCTGTGTCTCAATGTCTCAGCGTCTCAGGGTCTCAGGGCCTCTATGTCTCTGAGTCTCAATGTCTAAGTGTCTCAGTGTCTCACGGTCTCAGGGCACCTGGATCTCCTGTGTCTCATGTCCTCCTGGTCTCTGGGAATCTGAGGCTCAATGTCTCAGTGTCTCAGGGTCTCATGGGCTTCTGGGTTTCTGTGTCTCAGGGTCTCAGGGTCTCAGGGCGTCTGGGTCTCTGTGTCTCAGTGTCTCAGGGCCTCTGCGTCTCAGGGTCTCAGTGTCTCAGGGTCTCAGTGTCTCAGGGCCTCTGGGTCTCAGGGTCTCAGTGTCTCAGGGTCTCAGGGTCTCTGGGTCTCTGTGTCTCAGGGTTCAGGGCCTCTGGGTCTCTGGGGCTCAGTGTCTCAGGGTCTCAATGTCTCAGTGTCTCAAGTTCTCATGGCCTCTGGGTCTCTGTGTCTCAGTGTCTCAGGGTGTCAGGGTCTCTGGGTCTCTGTGTCTCAGGGTCTCAGGGCCTCTGGGTCTCTGTGTCTCAGGGTCTCTGTGTCTCAGGGTCTCTGTGTCTCAGGGTCTCAGGGCCTCTGGGTCTCTGGGCCTCAGTGTCTCAGGGTCTCATGGACTCTGGGTCTCTGTTTCTCAGGGTCTCTGTGTCTCAGGGTCTCAGGGCCTCTGGGTCTCTGTGTTCTAGTGTCTCAGGGTCTCAGGGTCTCAGGTTCTCAGGGCCTCTTGGTCTCAGGTTCTCAGGGTCTCAGGGCCTCTGGATCACAGGGTCTCAGTGTCTCAGGGACTCAGGGTCTCTGGGACTCAGTGTCTCAGGGTCTCAGGGTCTCAGGGGCTCTGGGTCTCTGTGTCTCAGGATCTCAGGGCCTCTGGGTCTTTGTGTCTCAGGGTCTCAGGGCCTCTGGGTCTCTGTGTCTCAGTGTCTCAGGGCCTCTGGGTCTCTGTGTCTCAGGGTCTCAGGGCCTCTGGGTCTCTGGGCCTCAGTGTCTCAGGGTCTCAGGGACTCTGGGTCTCTGTGTCTCAGGGCCTCTGTGTCTCAGGGTCTCAGGGCCTCTGGGTCTCTGTGTCTCAGGGTCTCAGGGCCTCTGGGTCTCTGGGTCTCTGAGTCTCAATGTCTCAGTGCCTCTGGGTCTCTGTGTCTCAGGGCCTCTGGGTCTCTGTGTTCAACTGTCTCAGGGTCTCAGGGTCTCAGGTTCTCAGGGCCTCTGGGTCTCAGGTTCTCAGGGTCTCAGGGCCTCTGGGTCTCAGGGTCTCAGTGTCTCAGGGTCTCAGGGTCTCAGGGACCCAGTGTCTCAGGGTCACAGGGCCTCTGGGTCTCTGTGTCTCAGGGTCTCAGGGCCTCTGGGTCTCTGGGTCTCTGTGTCTAAAGGTCTCAGGGCCTCAGGGTCTCAGGGTCTCAGTGTCTCAGGGTCTCTGGGTCTCTGGGTCTCTGTGTCTCAGGGTCTCAGGGCCTCTGGGTCTCTGGGGCTCAGTGTCTCAGGGTCTCAGGGACCCTGGGTCTCTGTGTCTCAGGGTCGCAGGGCCTCTGGGTCTCAATGTCGCAGTGTCTCAGGTTCTCATGGCCTCTGGGTCTCTGTGTCTCAGGGTCTCAGGGTCACTGGGTCTCTGTGTCTCAGGGTCTCAGGGCCTCTGGGTCTCTGTTTCTCAGGGTCTCTGTGTCTCAGTGTCTCAGGGCCTCTGGCTCTCTGTGTCTCAGGGTCTCAGGGCCTCTGGGTCTCAGGGCCTCTGGGTCTCTGGGTCTCTGGGTCTCTGAGTCTCAGTGTCTCAGTGCCTCTGGGTCTCTGTGTGTCAGGGCCTCTGGGTCTCTGTGTTCTAGTGTCTCAGGCTCTCAGGGTCTCAGGTTCTCAGGGCCTCTGGGTCTGAAGTTCTCAGGGTCTCAGGGCCTCTGGGTCTCAGGGCCTCAGTGTCTCAGGGTCTCAGTGTCTCTGGGTCTCTGGGACTCAGTGTCTCAGGGTCTCAGGGACTCTGGGTCTCTGTGTCTCAGGGTCTCAGGGCCTCTGGGTCTCTGTGTCTCAGGGTCTCAGGGTCTCAGGGCCTCTGGGTCTCTGTGTCTCAGTGTCTCAGGGTCTCTGGGCCTCTGGGTCTCTGTGTCTCAGGGTCTCAGGGCCTCTGGGTCCCTGTGTCTCAGGGTCTCTGGGCCTCTGGGTCTCTGAGTCTCAATGTCTCAGTGCCTCAGGGCCTTAGGGCCTCTGGGTCTCTGGGTCTCAGTGTCTCAGAGTCTTAGGGCTTTTGGGTCTCTGGGTCTCTGAACTCAATATCTCAGTGTCTCAGGGCCTCAGGGTCTCTGGGTCTCTGGATCTCAGTGTCTCAGTGTTTTAGGGCCTCTGGGTCTTTGGTCTCTGAGTCTCAATGTCTCAGTGTCACAGAGTCTCAGGGCCTCTGTGTCTCACTTAGTGTCTCAGGGCCTCTGGGTCTCAATATCTCAGTGTCTCAGGTTCTCATGGCCTCTGGGTCTCTGTGTCTCAGTGTCTCAGGGTCTCAGGGCCTCTGGGACTCAGGGTCTCAGGGTCTCAGGGTCTCAGTGTCTCAGGGTCTCAGGGCCTCTGGGTCTCTGTGTCTCAGGGTCTCAGGGCCTCTGGGTCTCAGTGTCTCAGGTTCTCAGGGTCTCAGGGTCACTGGGTCTCTGTGTCTCAGAGTCTCAGGGCCTCTGGGTCTCTGGGTCACTGTGTCTCTGAGTCTCAATGTCTCAGTGTCTCAGGTTCTCAGGGTCTCAGGGCTTCTGTGTCTCAGGGTCTCAGGGCCTCTGGGTCTCAGTGTCTTAGTGCCTCAGGGTCTCAGGGTCTCTGGGTCTCAGAGTCTCAGGGCCTCTGGGTCTCTGTGTCTCAGGGTCTCAGGGCATCTGGATATCTGAGTCTCAGGGTCTCAGGGTCTCAGGGCCTCTGGGTCTCTGTGTCTCATGTCCTCCTGGTCTCTGGGACTCTGAGGCTCAATGTCTCAGTGTCTCAGGGTCTCAGGGCTTCTGGATCTCTGTGTCTCAGGGTCTCTGGGTCTCTGTGTCTAAGGGTCTCAGGGTCTCTGGGTCTCTGTGTCTCAATGTCTCAGTGTCTCAGGTTCTCAGGGTCTCAGTGTCTCAGGGTCTCAGGGCCTCCAGGTCTCAGTGTCTCAGGGTCTCAGGGCCTCAGGGCTTCTGGGTCGCTGGGTCACAGGGCCTCTGGTTCTCTGTGTCTCAGTGTCTCAGGGCCTCTGGGCCTCTGTGTCTCAATGTCTCAGCGTCTAAGGGTCTCAGGGTCTCAGGGCCTCTGTGTCTCTGAGTCTCAATGTCTAAGTGTCTCAGTGTCTCAGTGTCTCAGGGTCTCAGGGCATCTGGATCTCTGTGTCTCATGTCCTCCTGGTCTCTGGGACTCTGAGGCTCAATGTCTCAGTGTCTCAGGGCTTCTGGGTCTCAGTGTCTCAGGGTCTCAGGGTCTCAGGGCGCCTGGGTCTCTGTGTCTCAGTGTCTCAGGGCCTCTGCGTCTCAGGGTCTCAGTGTCTCAGGGTCTCAGGGTCTCTGGGTCTCTGTGTCTCAGGGTCTCTGTGTCTCAGGGCCTCAGTGTCTCAGGGTCTCAGGGACTCTGGGTCTCTGTGTCTCAGGGCCTCTGTGTCTCAGGGTCTCAGGGCCTCTGGGTCTCTGTGTCTCAGGGTCTCAGGGCCCCTGGGTCTCTGGGTCTCTGAGTCTCAATGTCTCAGTGCCTCTGGGTCTCTGTGTCTCAGGGCCTCTGGGTCTCTGTGTTCAACTGTCTCAGGGTCTCAGGGTCTCAGGTTCTCAGGGCCTCTGTGTCTCAGGTTCTCAGGGTCTCAGGGCCTCTGGGTCTCAGGGTCTCAGTGTCTCAGGGTTTCAGGGTCTCTGGGACCCAGTGTCTCAGGGTCACAGGGCCTCTGGGTCTCTGTGTCTCAGGGTCTCAGGGCCTCTGGGTCTCTGGGTCTCTGTGTCTAAAGGTCTCAGGGCCTCAGGGTCTCAGGGTCTCAGTGTCTCAGGGTCTCTGGGTCTCTGGGTCTCAGGGTCTCAGGGCCTCTGGGTCTCGGGGGCTCAGTGTCTCAGGGTCTCAGGGACTCTGGGTCTCTGTGTCTCAGGGTCTCAGGGCCTCTGGGTCTCTGTGTCTCAGGGTCGCAGGGCCTCTGGGTCTCAATGTCGCAGTGTCTCAGGTTCTCATGGCCTCTGGGTCTCTGTGTCTCAGGGTCTCAGGGTCACTGGGTCTCTGTGTCTCAGGGTCTCAGGGCCTCTGGGTCTCTGTTTCTCAGGGTCTCTGTGTCTCAGTGTCTCATGGCCTCTGGCTCTCTGTGTCTCAGGGTCTCAGGGCCTCTGGGTCTCAGGGCCTCTGGGTCTCTGGGTCTCTGGGTCTCTGAGTCTCAGTGTCTCAGTGCCTCTGGGTCTCTGTGTCTCAGGGCCTCTGGGTCTCTGTGTTCTAGTGTCTCAGGCTCTCAGGGTCTCAGGTTCTCAGGGCCTCTGGGTCTGAAGTTCTCAGGGTCTCAGGGCCTCTGGGTCTCAGGGCCTCAGTGTCTCAGGGTCTCAGTGTCTCTGGGTCTCTGGGACTCAGTGTCTCAGGGTCTCAGGGACTCTGGGTCTCTGTGTCTCAGGGTCTCAGGGCCTCTGGGTCTCTGTGTCTCAGGGTCTCAGGGTCTCAGGGTCTCAGGGCCTCTGGGTCTCTGTGTCTCAGTGTCTCAGGGTCTCTGGGCCTCTGGGTCTCTGTGTCTCAGGGTCTCAGGGCCTCTGGGTCCCTGTGTCTCAGGGTCTCTGGGCCTCTGGGTCTCTGAGTCTCAATGTCTCAGTGCCTCAGGGCCTTAGGGCCTCTGGGTCTCTTGGTCTCAGTGTCTCAGTGTCTTAGGGCTTCTGGGTCTCTGGGTCTCTGAACTCAATATCTCAGTGTCTCAGGGCCTCAGGGTCTCTGGGTCTCTGGATCTCAGTGTCTCAGTGTTTTAGGGCCTCTGGGTCTTTGGTCTCTGAGTCTCAATGTCTCAGTGTCACAGAGTCTCAGGGCCTCTGTGTCTCACTTAGTGTCTCAGGGCCTCTGGGTCTCAATATCTCAGTGTCTCAGGTTCTCATGTCCTCTGGGTCTCTGTGTCTCAGTGTCTCAGGGTCTCAGGGCCTCTGGGACTCAGGGTCTCAGGGTCTCAGTGTCTCAGGGTCTCAGGGCCTCTGGGTCTCTGTGTCTCAGGGTCTCAGGGCCTCTGGGTCTCAGTGTCTCAGGTTCTCAGGGTCTCAGGGTCACTGGGTCTCTGTGTCTCAGGGTCTCAGGACCTATGGGTCTCTGGGTCTCTGTGTCTCTGAGTCTCAATGTCTCAGTGTCTCAGGTTCTCAGGGTCTCAGGGCTTCTGTGTCTGAGGGTCTCAGGGCCTCTGGGTCTCAGTGTCTTAGTGCCTCAGGGTCTCAGGGTCTCTGGGTCTCAGTGTCTCAGAGTCTCAGGGCCTCTGGGTCTCTGTGTCTCAGGGTCTCAGGGCATCTGGATATCTGTGTCTCAGGGTCTCAGGGCGTCTGGGTCTCTGTGTCTCATGTCCTCCTGGTCTCTGGGTCTCTGAGGCTCAATGTCTCAGTGTCTCAGGGTCTCAGGGCTTCTGGGTCTCTGTGTCTCAGGGTCTCTGGGTCTCTGTGTCTAAGGGTCTCAGGGTCTCTGGGTCTCTGTGTCTCAATGTCTCAGTGTCTCAGGTTCTCAGGGTCTCTGAGTCTCTGGGTCTCAGGGTCTCCGGGCCTCTGGGTCTCTGGGTCTCTGAGTCTCAATGTCTCAGTGTCTCAGATTCTCAGGGTCACAGGGCCTCTGAGTCTCAGGGTCTCAGTGTCTCAGGGTTTCAGGGCCTCCAGGTCTCAGTGTCTCAGGGTCTCAGGGCCTCAGGGCTTCTGGGTCTCTGGGTCACAGGGCCTGTGGTTCTCTGTGTCTCAGTGTCTCAGGGTCTCAGGGCCTCTGGGCCTCTGTGTCTCAATGTCTCAGCGTCTCAGGGTCTCAGGGTCTCAGGGCCTCTGTGTCTCTGAGTCTCAATGTCTAAGTGTCTCAGTGTCTCAGTGTCTCAGGGTCTCAGGGCATCTGGATCTCTGTGTCTCATGTCCTCCTGGTCTCTGGGACTCTGAGGCTCAATGTCTCAGTGTCTCAGGGCTTCTGGGTCTCAGTGTCTCAGGGTCTCAGGGTCTCACGGTCTCAGGGCGCCTGGGTCTCTGTGTCTCAGTGTCTCAGGGCCTCTGCGTCTCAGGGTCTCAGTGTCTCAGCGTCTCAGTGTATCACGGCGTCTGGTTCTCAGGGTCTCAGGGTCTCAGGGCCTCTGGGTCTCTGAGTCTCAGTGTCTCAGGGTTTCAGGGCCTCTGGGTCTCTGTGTCTCTGTGTCTCAGGGTCTCAGGGTCTCTGGGTCTCTGTGTCTCAGGGTCTCAGGGCCTCTGGGTCTCTGTGTCTCCGGGTCTCAGGGTCTCTGGGCCTCTGGGTCTCTGAGTCTCAATGTCTCAGTGTCTCAGGGTCTTAGGGCCTCTGGGTCTCTGGGTCTCAGTGTCTCAGGTTCTCAGGGTCTCAGGGTCTCTGGGTCTCTGTGTCTCAGGGTCTCAAGGCCTCTGGGTCTCTGGGACTCAGTGTCTCAGGGTCTCAGGGACTCTGGGTCTCTGTGTCTCTGAGTCTCAATGTCTCAGTGTCTCAGGTTCTCAGGGTCTCAGGGCCTCCAGGTCTCAGTGTCTCAGGGTCTCAGGGCCTCAGGGCTTCTGGGTCTCTGGGTCACAGGGCCTCTGGGTCTCTGTGTCTCAATGTCTCAGCGTCTCAGGGTCTCAGGGTCTCAGGGCCTCTGTGTCTCTGAGTCTCAATGTCTAAGTGTCTCACTGTCTCAGGGTCTCTGGGTCTCTGTGTCTCAGGGTCTCAGGGCCTCTGGGTCTCTGGGACTTAGTGTCTCAGGGTCTCAGGGACTCTGGGTCTCTGTGTCTCAGGGTCTCTGTGTCTCAGGGTCTCAGGGCCTCTGGGTCTCTGTGTCTCAGGGTCTCAGGGCCTCTGGGTCTCAGGGTCTCAGTGTCTCAGGGTCTCACGGCCTCTGGGTCTCAGGGTCTCAGTGTCTCAGGGTCTCAGGGTCTCTGGGTCTCAGTGTCTCAGGGTCTCAGGGACTCTGGGTCTCAGGGTCTCAGTGTCTCAGGGCCTCTGGGTCTCTGGGTCTCAGTGTCTCAGGGTCACAGGGTCTCCGGGCCTCTGGGTCTCTGGGTCTCTGAGTCTCAGGGTCTCAAGGTCTCTGGGACTCTGTGTCTCAGGGTCTCAGGGCCTCTGGGCCTCTGGGTCTCAGTGTCTCAGGGTCTCTGGGCCTCTGGGTCTCTGGGTCTCTGTGTGTAAGGGTCTCAGGGCCTCTGGGTCTCTGTGTCTCAGGGTCTCTGGGCCTCTGGGTCTCAGTGTCTCAGCTTCTCAGGGTCTCAGGGTCTCTGGGTCTCTGTGTCTCAGGGTCTCAGGGCCTCTGGGTCTCTGGGACTCAGTGTCTCAGGGTCTCAGGGACTCTGGGTCTCTGTGTCTCTGAGTCTCAATGTCTCAGTGTCTCAGGTTCTCAGGGTCTCAGGGCCTCTGGGTCTCAGGGTCTCAGGGCCTCCAGGTCTCAGTGTCTCAGGGTCTCAGGGCCTCAGGGCTTCTGGGTCTCTGGGTCATAGGGCCTCTGGGTCTCTGTGTCTCAATGTCTCAGCGTCTCAGGGTCTCAGGGTCTCAGGGTCTCACGGCCTCTGTGTCTCTGAGTCTCAGTGCCTAAGTGTCTCAGTGTCTCAGTGTCTCAGGGTCTCAGGGTCTCTGGGTCTCTGTGTCTCAGGGTCTCAGGGCCTCTGGGTCTCTGGGACTCAGGGTCTCAGGGCCTCTGGGTCTCTGGGACTCAGTGTCTCAGTGTCTCAGGGACTCAGTGTCTCAGGGCCTCTGGGTCTCAGTGTTTCAGGTTCTCAGGGCCTCTGGGCCTCTGGGTCTCTGTGTCTCAGGGTCTCAGGGTCTCAGGGCGTCTGGGTCTCTCTGTCTCAGTGTCTCAGGGCCTCTGCGTCTCAGGGTCTCAGTGTCTCAGGGTCTCAGTGTCTCAGGGCCTCTGGGTCTCAGTGTCTCAGGGTCTCAGGGTCTCTGGGTCTCTGTGTCTCAGGGTTCAGGGCCTCTGGGTCTCTGGGGCTCAGTGTCTCAGGGTCTCAGTGTCTCAGTGTCTCAGGTTCTCATGGCCTCTGCGTCTCTGTGTCTCAGGGTCTCAGGGCCTCTGGGTCTCTGTGTCTCAGGGTCTCTGTGTCTCTGTGTCTCAGGGTCTCAGGGCCTCTGGGTCTCTGGGCCTCAGTGTCTCAGGGTCTCAGGGACTCTGGGTCTCTGTTTCTCAGGGTCTCTGTGTCTCAGGTCTCAGGGCCTCTGGGTCTCAGGGCCTCTGGGTCTCTGGGTCTCTGAGTCTCAATGTCTCAGTGCCTCTGGGTCTCAGTGTCTCAGGGCCTCTGGGTCTCAGTGTCTCAGGGCCTCTGGGTCTCTGTGTTCTAGTGTCTCAGGGTCTCAGGGTCTCAGGTTCTCAGGGCCTCTGGGTCTCAGGTTCTCAGGGTCTCAGGGCCTCTGGATCACAGGGTCTCAGTGTCTCAGGGTCTCAGGGTCTCTGGGTCTCTGGGACTCAGTGTCTCAGGGTCTCAGGGGCTCTGGGTCTCTGGTTCTCAGGGTCTCAGGGCCTCTGGGTCTCTGTGTCTCAGGGTCTCAGGGCCTCTGGGTCTCTGTTTCTCAGGGTCTCAGGGCCTCTGGGTCTCTGTGTCTCAGTGTCTCAGGGTCTCAGGGTCTCTGGGTCTCTGTGTCTCAGGGTCTCTGTGTCTCAGGGTCTCAGGGCCTCTGGGTCTCTGGGCCTCAGTGTCTCAGGGTCTCAGGGACTCTGGGTCTCTGTGTCTCAGGGCCTCTGTTTCTCAGGGTCTCAGGGCCTCAGGGTCTCTGTGTCTCAGGGTCTCAGGGCCTCTGGGTCTCTGGGTCTCTGAGTCTCAATGTCTCAGTGCCTCTGGGTCTCTGTCTCAGGCCTCTGGGTCTCTGTGTTCTACTGTCTCAGGGTCTCAGGTTCTCAGGGCCTCGAGGTCTCAGGGTCTCAGGGCCTCTGGGTCTCAGGGTCTCAGTGTCTCAGGGTCTCAGGGGCTCTGGGTCTCTGGGACTCAGTGTCTCAGGGTCTCAGGGCCTCTGGGTCTCTGTGTCTCAGGGTCTCAGGCCTCTGGGTCTCTGGGTCTCTGTGTCTAAGGGTCTCAGGGCCTCAGGGTCTCAGGGTCTCAGGGTCTCAGGGTCTCTGGGTCTCTGTGTCTCAGGGTCTCAGGGCCTCTGGGTCTCTGGGACTCAGTGTCTCTGTGTCTCAGGGACTCTGGGTCTCTGTGTCTCAGGGTCTCAGGGCCTCAGGGTCTCTGTGTCTCAGGGTCGCAGGGCCTCTGGGTCTCAATGTCTCAGTGTCTCAGGTTCTCATGGCCTCTGGGTCTCTGTGTCTCAGGGTCTCAGGGTCACTGGGTCTCTGTGTCTCAGTGTCTCAGGGCCTCTGGCTCTCCGAGTCTCAGGGTCTCAGGGCCTCTGGGTCTCAGGGCCTCTGGGTCTCTGGGTCTCTGAGTCTCAGTGTCTCAGTGCCTCTGGGTCTCTGTGTCTCAGGGCATCTGGGTCTCTGTGTTCTAGTGTCTCAGGGTCTCAGGGTCTCAGGTTCTCAGGGCCTCTGGGTCTGAGGTTCTCAGGGTCTCAGGGGCTCTGGGTCTCAGGGTCTCAGTGTCTCTGCGTCTCTGGGACTCAGTGTCTCAGGGTCTCAGGGACTCTGGGTCTCTGCGTCTCAGGGTCTCAGGGTCTCAGGGCCTCTGGGTCTCTGTGTCTCGGTGTCTCAGGGTCTCTGGGCCTCTGGGTCTCAGTGTCTCAGGGTCTCAGGGCCTCTGGGTCTCTGTGTCTCAGGGTCTCAGGGTCTCTGGGCCTCTGGGTCTCTGAGTCTCAATGTCTCAGTGTCTCAGGGCCTTAGGGCCTCTGGGTCTCTGGGTCTCAGTGCCTCAGTGTCTTAGGGCTACTGGGTCTCTGGGTCTCTGTGTCTCAGTGTCTCAGGGTCTCCGGGTCTCTGGGCCTCTGGGCCTCAAGGTCACAGTATCCCAGGGTCTCAGGGTCTCACGGCCTCTGGGTCTCAGGGTCTCAGGGTCTCTGGGTCTCAGTGTCTCAGGGTCTCTGGGTCTCAGTGTCTCAGGGTCACAGGGTCTCCGGGCCTCTGGGTCTCTGGGTCTCTGAGTCTCTGGGTCTCTGAGTCTCAGTGTCTCAGGGTCTCAGGGCCTCTGGGTCTCTGGGTCTCTGAGTCTCAATGTCTCAGTGTCTGAGGTTCTCAGGGTCTCAGGGCCTCTGGGTCTCAGGGTCTCAGTGTCTCAGGGTCTCAGGGCCTCCAGGTCTCAGTGTCTCAGGGTCTCACGGCCTCAGGGCTTCTGGGTCTCTGGGTCACTGGGCCTCTGGGTCTCTGTGTCTCAATGTCTCAGCGTCTCAGGGTCTCAGGGCCTCTATGTCTCTGAGTCTCAATGTCTAAGTGTCTCAGTGTCTCAGGGTCTCAGGACATCTGGATCTCTGTGTCTCATGTCCTCCTGGTCTCTGGGAATCTGAGGCTCAATGTCTCAGTGTCTCAGGGTCTCACGGGCTTCTGGGTTTCTGTGTCTCAGGGTCTCAGGGTCTCAAGGCGTCTGGGTCTCTGTGTCTCAGTGTCTCAGGGCCTCTGCGTCTCAGGGTCTCAGTGTCTCAGTGTCTCAGGGTCTCAGGGTCTCAGGGTCTCTGTGTCTCAGGGTTCAGGGCCTCTGGGTCTCTGGGGCTCAGTGTCTCAGGGTCTCAATGTCTCAGTGTCTCAGGTTCTCATGGCCTCTGGGTCTCTGTGTCTCAGTGTCTCAGGGTCTCAGGGTCTCTGTGTCTCTGGGCGTCAGTGTCTCAGGGTCTCATGGACTCTGGGTCTCTGTTTCTCAGGGTCTCTGTGTCTCAGGGTCTCAGGGCCTCTGGGTCTCAGGGCCTCTGGGTCTCTGTGTTCTAGTGTCTCAGGGTCTCAGGGTCTCAGGTTCTCAGGGCCTCTGGGTCTCAGGTTCTCAGGGTCTCAGGGTCTCTGTGTTCTAGTGTCTCAGGGTCTCAGGTTCTCAGGGCCTCTGGGTCTCAGGTTCTCAGGGTCTCAGGGCCTCTGGATCACAGGGTCTCAGTGTCTCAGGGTCTCTGGGTCTCTGGGTCTCTGGGACTCAGTGTCTCAGGGTCTCAGGGGCTCTGGGTCTCTGTGTCTCAGGGTCTCAGGGCCTCTGGGTCTCTGTGTCTCAGGGTCTCAGGGCCTCTGGGTCTCTGTGTCTCAGTGTCTCTGGGCCTCTGGGTCTCTGTGTCTCAGTGTCTCAGGGTCTCTGGGTCTCTGTGTCTCAGGGTCTCTGTGTCTCAGGGTCTCAGGGCCTCTGGGTCTCTGGGCCTCAGTGTCTCAGGGTCTCAGGGACTCTGGGTCTCTGTGTCTCAGGGCCTCTGTGTCTCAGGGTCTCAGGGCCTCTGGGTCACTGTGTCTCAGGGTCTCAGGGCCTCTGGGTCTCAGGGTCTCTGAGTCTCAATGTCTCAGTGCCTCTGGGTCTCTGTGTCTCAGGGCCTCTGGGTCTCTGTGTTCTACTGTCTCAGGGTCTCAGGTTCTCAGGGTCTCAGTGTCTCAGGGTCTCAGTGTCTCAGGGCCTCTGAGTCTCAGTGTCTCTGTGTCTCAGTCTCTCAGGGACTCAGGGTCTCTAGGTCTCAGGGTCTCTGTGTCCCATGGTCTCAGGGCCTCAAGGCCTCTGGGTCTCAGGGTCTCAGTGTCTCAGGGTCTCAGGGTCTCTGGGTCTCTGGGACTCAGTGTCTCAGTGTCTCAGTGTCTCAAGGTCTCATTGCCTCTGGGTCTCAGGGACTCAGGGTCTCAGTGTCTCAGGGTCTCAGGGCCTCTGGGTCTCAGGGTCACATTGCCTCAGAGTCTCAGGGCCTCTGGGTCTCAGTGTCTCAGGGCCTCAGGGTCTCAGGGCCTCTGGGTCTCTCAGTGTCAGTATCTCAGTGTCTCAGGGTCTCAGGGCCTCCGGGTCTCAGGGTCTCAGTGTCTCAGTGTCTCTGTGTCTCAGTCTCTCAGGGTCTCAGGGTGTCTGGGTCTCAGGGTCTTCTGTGTCCCATGGTCTCAGGGCCTCAGGGCCTCTGGGTCTCAGGGTCTCAGTGTCTCAGGGTCTCAGGGTCTCAGGGCCTCTGGGTATCTGTGTCTCAGGGTCTCAGGGCCTCAGGGTTACACGGCCTCAGGGACTCTGGGTCTCAGGGTCTCAGTGGCTCAGGGCCACTGGGTGTCTGTGTCTCAGGGTCTCAGGGCCTCTGGGTCTCAGGGTCTCCGTGTCTCAGTCTCTCAGGGTCTCAGGGTCTCTGGGTCTCAGGGTCTCTGGGTCTCAGTGTCTTAGGGTCTCAGGGCCTCAGGGCCTCTGTGTCTCAGGGTCTCAGGGTTTCAGGGCCTCTGTGTCTCTGTGTCTCAGGGTCTCAGGGTCTTAGGGTCTCAGGGC
The DNA here is from genome assembly GCF_965287045.1 of Carcharhinus amblyrhynchos. Classification (NCBI taxonomy): domain Eukaryota; kingdom Metazoa; phylum Chordata; class Chondrichthyes; order Carcharhiniformes; family Carcharhinidae; genus Carcharhinus; species Carcharhinus amblyrhynchos. The sequence goes on from NW_027649858.1 coordinate 476,780, forward strand.
CTCTGGGTTTCAGGGTGTCAGTGCCTCAGGGCCTGTCGGTCTCAGTGTCTCAGTCTCTCAGGGTCTCAGGGCCTCTGGGTCTCTGGGTCTCAATGTCTCAGTGTCTCAGGGTCTCAGGGCCTCTGGGTCTCAATGACTCAGGGTCTCATGGGCTCAGTGCCTCTAGGTCTCAGGGCCTCAGGGTCTCTGTGTCTCATTGTCTCAGGGTCTCAGGGCCCTTGGGTCTCTGTGTATCAGGATCTCCGGGCCTCTGGGTCTCAGTGACTCAGGGTCTCAGGGCCTATGGGTCTCTGTGTCTCTGAGTCTCAATGTTTCAGTGTCTCAGGGTCTCAGGGCCTCTGGGTTTCAGGGTCTCAGTGCCTCAGGGTCTCTGGGTCTCTGTGTCTCAGGGTCTCAGGGTCTCAGGGCCTCTGGGTCTCTGTCTCTCAGGGCCTCTGGGTCTCTGTGTCTCTGTGTCTCAGTGTCTCAGGGCCTCTGGGTCTCAGGGTCTCAGGGCCTCAGGGTCTCTTGGTCTCAGTGTCTAAGGGTCTCAGGGCCTCTGGGTTTCTGGGTCTCTGTGTCTCAATGTCTCAGTGTCTCAGGGTCTCAGGGCCTCTGGGTCTCTGTGACTCTGTGTCTCAGTGTCTCAGGGTCTCAGGGCCTCTGGGTCCCAGGGTCTCAGGGCCTCTTGGTCTCAGGGTCTCAGTGTTTCAGGGCCTCTGGGTCTCTGTGTCTCAATGTCTCAGTATCTCATGGTCTCAGGGCCTCTGGGTCTCTGGGTCTCAGTGTCTAAGGGTCTCAGGGCCTCTGGGTTTCTGGGTCTCTGAGTCTCAATGTCTCAGTGTCTCAGGGTCTCAGGGTCTCAGGGCCTGTGGTTCTCAGTGTCTCAGGGTCTTAGGGCCTCTGGGTCTCTGGGTCTCAGTGTCTCAGGGTCTCAGGGCCTCTGCGTTTCTGGGTCTCTGGGAATCTGAGTTTCAATGTCTCAGTGTCTCAGGGTCTCAGGGCATCTGGGTCTCTGTGTCTCAGGGTCTCAGGGCCTCTGGGTCTCTGTGTCTCATTGTCTCAGGGTCTCAGGGCCTCGGGGCCTCTGAGTCTCAATGTCTCAGTGTCTCATGGTCTCAGGGTCTCAGGGTCTCAGGGCCCCTGGGTCTCCGGGTCTCAGTGTCTAAGGGTCTCAGGGCCTCTGGGTTTCTGGGTCTCTGAGTCTCAATGTCCCAGTGTCTCAGTCTCTCAGGGTCTCAGGGCCTCTGGGTCTCTGGGTCTCAATGTCCCAGTGTCTCAGGGTCTCAGGGCCTCTGTGTCTCAGGGTCTCAGGGCCTCTGGGTCTCTGGGTCTCAATGTCGCAGGGTCTCATGGGCTCAGTGCCTCTAGGTCTCAGGGTCTCAGGGTCTCTGTGTCTCACTGTCTCAGGGTCTCAGGGCCCTTGGGTCTCTGTGTATCAGGGTCTCCGGGCCTCTGGGTCTCAGTGACTCAGGGTCTCAGGGCCTATGGGTCTCTGGGTCTCTGGGTCTCAATGTCTCAGTGTCTCAGGGTCTCAGGGCCTCAGTGTCTCAGGGTCTCAGGGCCTCTGCGTTTCTGGGTCTCTGGGTATCTGAGTTTCAATGTCTCAGTGTCTCAGGGTCTCAGGGCATCTGGGTCTCAGTGTCTCAGGGTCTCAGGGCCTTTGGGTCTCTGGGTCTCTGAGTCTCAATGTCTCAGTGTCTCAGGTTCTCATGGCCTCTGGGTCTCTGTGTCTCAGTGTCTTAGGGTCTCAGGGTCTCTGCGTCTCTGGGTCTCAGGGTCTCAGGGCCTCTGGGTCTCTGTGTCTCAGGGACTCAGGGTCTCAGGGCCTCTGGGTCTCTGAGTCTCAATGTCTCAGTGTCTCAGTGTCTTAGGGCCTCTGGGTCTCTGTGTCTCAGTGTCTCAGGGTGTCAGGGCCTCTGGGTCTCCGGGTCTCAGTGTCTCAGGGTCTCACGGCCTCTGGGTCTCAGGGTCTCAGTGTCTCAGGGTCTCAGGGTCTCTGGGTCTCAGTGTCTCAGGGTCTCAGGTACTCTGGGTCTCAGGGTCTCAGTGTCTCAGGGCCTCTGGGTCTCTGGGTCTCAGTGTCTCAGGGTCTCTGGGCCTCTGGGTCTCTGGGTCTCTGGGTCTCTGAGGCTCAATGTCTCAGTGTCTCAGGGTCTCAGCGTCTCTGAGTCTCAGTGTCTCAGGGTCTCAGGGCCTCTGGGTCTCTGGGTCTCTGAGTCTCAATGTCTCAGTGTCTCAGGTTCTCAGGTTCTCAGGGCCTCTGGATCTCTGTGTCTCATGCCCTCCAGGTCTCTGGGACTCTGAGGCTCAATGTCTCAGTGTCTCAGGGTCTCAGGGCATCAGTGTCTCTGTGTCTCAGTGTCTCAGGGCCTCTGCGTCTCAGGGTCTCAGTGTCTCAGGGTCTCAGGGCCTCCAGGTCTCAGTGTCTCAGGGTCTCAGGGCCTCAGGGCTTCTGGGTCTCTGGGTCACAGGGCCTCTGGGTCTCTGTGTCTCAATGTCTCAGTGTCTCAGGGTCTCAGGGTCTCAGGGCCTCTGTATCTCTGAGTCTCAATGTCTAAGTGTCTCAGTGTCTCAGGGTCTCAGGGCATCTGGATCTCTGTGTCTCATGTCCTCCTGGTCTCTGGGAATCTGAGGCTCAATGTCTCAGTGTCTCAGGGTCTCACGGGCTTCTGGGTTTCTGTGTCTCAGGGTCTCAGGGTCAGAGGGCGTCTGGGTCTCTGTGTCTCAGTGTCTCAGGGCCTCTGCGTCTCAGGGTCTCAGTGTCTCAGGGTCTCAGTGTCTCAGGGTCTCAGGGTCTCTGGGTCTCTGTGTCTCAGGGTTCAGGGCCTCTGGGTCTCTGGGGCTCAGTGTCTCAGGGTCTCAATGTCTCAGTGTCTCAGGTTCTCATGGCCTCTGGGTCTCTGTGTCTCAGGGTCTCAGGGTCTCTGGGTCTCTGTGTCTCAGGGTCTCAGCGCCTCTGGGTCTCTGTGTCTCAGGGTCTCTGTGTCTCAGGGTCTCAGGGCCTCTGTGTCTCTGGGCGTCAGTGTCTCAGGGTCTCATGGACTCTGGGTCTCTGTTTCTCAGGGTCTCTGTGTCTGAGGGTCTCAGGGCCTCTGGGTCTCAGGGCCTCTGGGTCTCTGTGTTCTATTGTCTCAGGGTCTCAGGGTCTCAGGTTCTCAGGGCCTCTGGGTCTCAGGTTCTCAGGGTCTCAGGGTCTCTGTGTTCTAGTGTCTCAGGGTCTCAGGGTCTCAGGTTCTCAGGGCCTCTGGGTCTCAGGTTCTAAGGGTCTCAGGGTCTCAGGGCCTCTGGATCACAGGGTCTCAGTGTCTCAGGGTCTCAGGGTCACTGGGTCTCTGGGACTCAGTGCCTCAGGGTCTCAGGGGCTCTGTGTCTCTGTGTCTCAGGGTCTCAGGGCCTCTGGGTCTCTGTGTCTCAGGGTCTCAGGGCCTCTGGGTCTCTGTGTCTCAGTGTCTCAGGGCCTCTGGTTCTCTGTGTCTCAGTGTCTCAGGGTCTCTGGGTCTCTGTGTCTCAGGGTCTCTGTGTCTCAGGGTCTCAGGGCCTCTGGGTCTCTGGGCCTCAGTGTCTCAGGGTCTCAGGGACTCTGGGTCTCTGTGTCTCAGGGCCTCTGTGTCTCAGGGTCTCAGGGCCTCTGGGTCTCTGTGTCTCAGGGTCTCAGGGCCTCTGGGTCTCAGGGTCTCTGAGTCTCAATGTCTCAGTGCCTCTGGGTCTCTGTGTCTCAGGGCCTCTGGGTCTCTGTGTTCTACTGTCTCAGGGTCTCAGGGTCTCAGGTTCTCAGGGCCTCTGGGTCTCAGGTTCTCAGGGTCTCAGGGCCTCTGGGTCTCAGGGTCTCAGTGTCTCAGGGTCTCAGGGTCTCTGGGTCTCTGGGACTCAGTGTCTCAGGGTCACAGGGCCTCTGAGTCTCAGTGTCTCAGGGTCTCAGGGCCTCTGGGTCTCTGTGTCTCAGTGTCTCAGTGTCTCAAGGTCTCATTGCCTCTGGGTCTCAGGGACTCAGGGTCTCAGTGTCTCAGGGTCTCAGGGCCTCTGGGTCTCAGGGTCACATTGCCTCAGAGTCTCAGGGCCTCTGGGTCTCAGTGTCTCAGGGCCTCAGGGTCTCAGGGCCTCTGGGTCTCTCAGTGTCAGTATCTCAGTGTCTCAGGGTCTCAGGGCCTCCGGGTCTCAGGGTCTCAGTGTCTCAGTGTCTCTGTGTCTCAGTCTCTCAGGGTCTCAGGGTCTCTGGGTCTCAGGGTCTCTGTGTCCCATGGTCTCAGGGCCTCAGGGCCTCTGGGTCTCAGGGTCTCAGTGTCTCAGGGTCTCAGGGTCTCAGGGCCTCTGGGTATCTGTGTCTCAGGGTCTCAGGGCCTCAGGGTTACACGGCCTCAGGGACTCTGGGTCTCAGGGTCTCAGTGGCTCAGGGCCTCTGGGTCTCTGTGTCTCAGGGTCTCAGGGCCTCTGGGTCTCAGGGTCTCAGTGTCTCAGTCTCTCAGGGTCTCAGGATCTCTGGGTCTCAGGGTCTCTGGGTCTCAGTGTCTCAGGGTCTCAGGGCCTCAGGGCCTCTGTGTCTCAGGGTCTCAGGGTTTCAGGGCCTCTGTGTCTCTGTGTCTCAGGGTCTCAGGGTCTTAGGGTCTCAGGGCCTCTGGGTTTCAGGGTGTCAGTGCCTCAGGGCCTGTCGGTCTCAGTGTCTCAGTCTCTCAGGGTCTCAGGGCCTCTGGGTCTCTGGGTCTCAATGTCTCAGTGTCTCAGGGTCTCAGGGCCTCTGTGTCTCAGGGTCTCAGGGCCTCTGGGTCTCAATGACTCAGGGTCTCATGGGCTCAGTGCCTCTAGGTCTCAGGGCCTCAGGGTCTCTGTGTCTCATTGTCTCAGGGTCTCAGGGCCCTTGGGTCTCTGTGTATCAGGATCTCCGGGCCTCTGGGTCTCAGTGACTCAGGGTCTCAGGGCCTATGGGTCTCTGTGTCTCTGAGTCTCAATGCTTCAGTGTCTCAGGGTCTCAGGGCCTCTGGGTTTCAGGGTCTCAGGGTCTCAGGGCCTCTGGGTCTCTGTGTCTCCGGGCCTCTGGGTCTCTGTGTCTCTGTGTCTCAGTGTCTCAGGGCCTCTGGGTCTCAGGGTCTCAGGGTCTCAGGGCCTCAGGGTCTCTTGGTCTCAGTGTCTAAGGGTCTCAGGGCCTCTGGGTCTCTGTGACTCTGTGTCTCAGTGTCTCAGGGTCTCAGGGCCTCTGGGTCCCAGGGTCTCAGGGCCTCTTGGTCTCAGGGTCTCAGTGTTTCAGGGCCTCTGGGTCTCTGTGTCTCAATGTCTCAGTATCTCATGGTCTCAGGGCCTCTGGGTCTCTGGGTCTCAGTGTCTAAGGGTCTCAGGGCCTCTGGGTTTCTGGGTCTCTGAGTCTCAATGTCTCAGTGTCTCAGGGTCTCAGGGTCTCAGGGCCTGTGGTTCTCAGTGTCTCAGTGTCTTAGGGCCTCTGGGTCTCTGGGTCTCAGTGTCTCAGGGTCTCAGGGCCTCTGCGTTTCTGGGTCTCTAAGTATCTGAGTTTCAATGTCTCAGTGTCTCAGGGTCTCAGGGCATCTGGGTCTCTGTGTCTCAGGGTCTCAGGGCCTCTGGGTCTCTGTGTCTCATTGTCTCAGGGTCTCAGGGCCTCAGGGCCTCTGAGTCTCAATGTCTCAGTGTCTCATGGTCTCAGGGCTTCTGGGTCTCTGTGTCTCAGGGCCCCTGGGTCTCCGGGTCTCAGTGTCTAAGGGTCTCAGGGCCTCTGGGTTTCTGGGTCTCTGAGTCTCAATGTCCGAGTGTCTCAGTCTCTCAGGGTCTCAGGGCCTCTGGGTCTCTGGGTCTCAATGTCCCAGTGTCTCAGGGTCTCAGGGCCTCTGTGTCTCAGGGTCTCAGGGCCTCTGGGTCTCTGGGTCTCAATGTCGCAGGGTCTCATGGGCTCAGTGCCTCTAGGTCTCAGGGTCTCACGGTCTCTGTGTCTCACTGTCTCAGGGTCTCAGGGCCCTTGGGTCTCTGTGTATCAGGGTCTCCGGGCCTCTGGGTCTCAGTGACTCAGGGTCTCAGGGCCTATGGGTCTCTGGGTCTCTGGGTCTCAATGTCTCAGTGTCTCAGGGTCTCAGGGCCTCTGTGTCTCAGGGTCTCAGGGCCTCAGGGTCTCAGGGTCTCAATGTCTCAGGGTCTCTGTGTCTCAGGGTCTCAGGGTCTCTGTGTCTCAATGTCTCAGCGTCTCCGGGTCTCAGGGTCTCAGGGCCTCTGGGTCTCTGGGTCACAGTGTCTCAGGGTCTCAGGGTCTCAGGGCCTCTGGGTCTCTGGGTCTCAGTGTCTCAGGGTCTCAGGGCCTCTGCGTTTCTGGGCCTCTGGGTCTCTGAGTCCCAGTGTCTCAGTCTCTCAGGGTCTCAGGGCCTCTGGGTCTCAATGTCCCAGTGTCTCAGGGTCTCAGGGCCTCTGTGTCTCAGGGTCTCAGGGCCTCTGGGTCTCTGGGTCTCAATGTCTCAGGGTCTCATGGGCTCAGTGCCTCTAGGTCTCAGGGTCTCAGGGTCTCTGTGTCTCACTGTCTCAGGGTCTCAGGGCCTCTGGGTCACTGTGTCTCAGGGTCTCAGGGTCTCTAGGTCTCAGGATCTCTGTGTCTCAGGGACTCAGGGTCTCAGGGCCTATGGGTCTCTGGGTCTCTGAGTCTCAATGTCTCAGGGTCTCAGGGTCACATTGGCTTTGGGTCGCTGTGTCTCTGAGTCTCAATGTTTCAGTGTCTCAGTGTCTCAGGGTCCCAGGGTCTCAGGGCCTATGGGTGTCAGTGTCTCAGTGTATCAGGGTCTCAGGGTATCTGCGTCTCTGTGTCTCGGTCTCAAGGCCTCTGGGTCTCAGGGTCTGAGTGTCTCAGGTTCTCACGGCCTCTGGGTCTCAGGGTCTCTGTGTCTCAGGGCCTCTGGGTCTCTGGGTCTCAGTGTCTGAGGTTCTCAGGGCCTCTGGGTTTCTGGGTCTCTGAGTCTCAATGTCTCAGTGTCTCAGGCTCTCAGGGTCTCAGGGCCTCGGGGTCTCTGGGTCTCAATGTGTCAGTGTCTCAGGATCTCAGGGCCTCTGTGTCTCAGGGTCTCGGGGCCTCTGGGTCTCTGGATCTCAATGTCTCAAGGTCTCATGGGCTCAGTGCCTCTAGGTCTCAGGGTCTCAGGGCCTCTGGGTCTCAGGGCCTCTGGGTCTCTGTGTCTCATTGTCTCAGGGTCTCAGGGCCTCTGGGTTTCAGGGTCTCAGTGTCTCAGGGTCTCAGGGCCTCTGGGTCTCTGAGTCTCAATGTCTCAGGTTCTCAGGGTCTCAGGGCCTCTGGGTGTCAGGGTCTCAGTGTCTCAGGGCTTCAGGGCCCCTGAGTCTCAATGTCTCAGTGTCTCAGGGTCACAGGGCCTCTGGGTCTCAGTGTTTCAGGGCCTCTGGGTCTCAGAATCTCAATGTCTCAGTGTCGCATGGTCTCAGGGCTTCTGGGTCTCTGTGTCTCAGGGCCTCTGGGTCTCTGGGTCTCAGTGTCTAAGGGTCTCAGGGCCTCTGGGTTTCTGGGTCTCTGAGTCTCAACGTCTCAGTGCCTCTGTGTCTCAGGGTCTCAGGGCCTGTGGGTCTCAGTGTCTCAGGGTCTCAGGGCCTCTGGGTCTCTGGATCTCAGTGTCTCAGGGTCTCAGGGCCTCTGGGTTTCTGGGTTTCTGGGTCTCTGAGTCTCTTTGTCTCAGTGTCTCAGGGTCTCAGGGTCTCAGGGCCTGTGGGTCTCAGTGTCTCAGGGTCTCAGGGCCTCTGGGTCTCTGGGTCTCGGAGTCCCAGTGTCTCAGTGTCTCAGGGTCTCAGGGCCTCTGGGTCTCAGGGTCTCAGGGCCTCTGGGTCACTGTGTCTCAGGGTCTCAGGGCCTCTGGGTCTCAGGGTCTCAGTGTCTCAGGATCTCAGGGTCTCTGCGTCTCAGGGTCTCAGGGTCTCAGGGCCTCTGGGTCACTGTGTCTCAGGGTCTCAGGGTCTCTGGGTCTCTGTGTCTCAGGGTCTCAGGGCCTCTGGGTCTCTGTGTCTCAGGGACTCAGTGTTTCAGGGTCTCAGGGCCTCAGGGCCTCTGGGTCTCAGGGTCTCAGTGTCTCAGGGTCTCAGGGCCTCTGGGTCTCTGTGTCTCAGGGTCTCAGGGCCTCTGGGTCTCTGTGTCTCAGGGTCTCAGGGTCTCAGGGCCTCAGTGTCTCAGTGTCTCAGGGTCTCACGGCCTCAGGGACTCTGGGTCTCAGGGTCTCAGTGTCTCAGGGCCTCTGGGCCACTGGGTTTCTGAGTCTCAATGTCTCAGGGTCTCAGAGTCTCTTGGTCTCAGGGTCTCAGTGTTTCAGGGCTGATGGGTCTCTGAGCCTCAATGACTCAGGGTCTCAGTGTCACATGGCCTTTGGGTCGCTGGGTCTCTGAGTCTCAATGTTTCAGTGTCTCAGGGTCTCAGGGCCTCTGGGTCTCTGAGTCTCAATGTCTCAGTGTCTCAGGGTTCCAGGGTCTCAGGGCCTCTGGGTCTCAGAGTCTCTGGATCTCTTGTTCTCAGGGTTTCTGGGTCTCAGTGTATCAGTTTTCTCAGGGTCTCAGTGTCTCTGGGTCTCATGGTCACAGTCTCTCAGTGTCTCAGGGTCTCAGTGTCTCAGGGTCTCTGGTTCCCTGGGTCCCAGGGTCTCAGTGTCTCAGTGTGTCATTGTCTCAGGTTCTCAGTGTCTCATTTTCTCAGGGTCTCTCGGCTTCCGGGTTTTCAGTGTCTCAGTGTCTCAGGGTCTCATGGTCACATTGTGTCAGTGCCTCAGGATCTCAGTGTCTCAAGTCTCATTTTCTCAGTGTCTCAGAGTGTCAGGGACTCAGAGTTTCAGTGTCTCAGGGGCTCAGGGCCTCAGTGCCTCTGTGTCTCAGTGTCTCTGTGTCTCCGGGCTCAGTGTCTCAGTGTCTCAGTGTCTCAGGGTCTCAGTCTCTCAGTTTCTCAGGGTCTGTGGGTCTCAGGGTCTCCGTGTCTCAGTGTCGCAGTGTCTCAGTGTCTCAGTGTCTCAGGGTCTCAGTGTCTCAGGGTCTCGGAGTCTCTGGGTCCCAGGGTCTCAGTGTCTCAGTGTCTGAGGGTCTCAGGGTCTCTGTGTCGCTGTGTCTCAGGGTCTCTGGGTCTCAGGGTCTCAGTGCCTCAGTGTCTCAGGGGCACCGGGCCTCAGTACTCAGTGTCTCAGTGTCTCAGGGCTCAGTGTCTCAGGGTCTCAGTGTCTCAGGGTCTCAGTCTCTCAAGGTCTCAGTGTCTCTGGGTCTCAGGGGTTCATGGTTGTGAGAAACACAGCTCACAGTTAAACAATTTAGTCAAGTCAAGTTCTGAAGGAGCAAGATTTTATTTGTCGTTCTTGCAAGACCGGGTGTCTAGTCAAAATAGGCACACCTTACATAGATTTGCAGCACATTTTATACTGTTTTTCAAACTTTGTGATGGCTTGTATTGTGTTATTCCCCCTTATTTGGCTGTTAACCTTGTTAACTTTAAACACTGTAAATGGCTTGTATTGTGTCATTCCTTCAATTAACACTCTCTCAACTCCCATTTTGCGCTTAATCTCATCACTGTGGTTATCTGTTTCGTGTAACCTAGTTAACTGTCTGTCATGTGCCTCCCCCTTTCTGTATGCTGCTGAACTCGTCCATCACTGCTGATTGTACTGTTAGCTCTTGCAGCCTTAAAAATTACACTACTTCTCACATGGTCACAGTCTCTCAGTGCCTCAGTGTCTCTGTGTCTCAGGGCTCAGTGTCTCAGGGTCTCAGTGTCTCTGTGTCTCAGGGCTCAGTGTCTCAGGGTCTCAGTGTCTCAGTGTCTCAGGGTCTCAGGGTCTCAGTGTCTCAGGGCTCAGTGTCTCAGGGCTCAGTGTCTCTGTGTCTCAGGGCTCAGTGTCTCAGGGTCTCAGGGTCTCAGTTTGTCATGGTTTCAGGGTCTCTGTGTCTCAGGGTCTCAGGGTCTCTGGGTCACTGCGTGTCTGGGTCTCAGTGACTCTGGGTCTCAGTGCCTCAGGGTCTCTGGGTCTATGGCTCTCAGGGACTCTGGGTCTCTGGGTCTCAATGTCTCAGGCCCTCAGGGTTTCAGGGTCGCAACGTCTCTGTGCCTCAATGTCTCCGTCCCAGTGTCTCGGTGTCTCAGTGTCTCAGGGTCTCAGTGTCTCAGGGTCTCAGTGTCTCAGTGTCTCATGGTCTCAGGGTCTCAGGCTCTCTGGGTCTCAGGGTCTCTGTGTCTCAGGGTCTCCGGGTCTCAGGGTCTCTGTGTCTCAGGGTCTCCGGGTCTCAGGGTCTCTGCGTCTCTGGACTTTTGGGTCTCAGGGTCTCAGGGTCTCAGGGTCTCAGTCTCTCAGTCTCTCAAGGTCTCAGTGTCTCTGGGTCTCAGGGGCTCATGGTCACTGTCTCTCAGTGTCTCAGGGTCTCAGTGTCTCAGTGTATCAGGGTCTCAGTGTCTCAAGGTCTCTGGTTCCCAGGGTCGGACGGTCTCAGTGTGTCATTGTCTCAGGTTCTCAGTGTCTCATTTTCTTAGGGTCTCTGGGTCTCAGGATCTCAGTGTCTCAGTGTCTCAGGTCTCACGGTTACATTGTCTCAGTGTCTCTTGGTCTCAGGGTCTCAGCTTCTCAGGGTCTCTGGGTCTCAGTTTCTCAGTGTCTCAGAGTCTCAGGGACTCAGAGTCTCAGTGTCTCAGGGGCTCAGGGCCTCAGTGCCACTGTGTCTCAGGGTCTCAGTGCCTCAGTGTCTCAGTGTCTCAGTGTCTCCATGTCTCCGTGTCTCAGGGTCTCAGTGTCTCAGTGTCTCACTGTCTCAGGGTCTCAGTGTCTCAGGGTCTCAGTGTCTCACTGTCTCAGTGTCTCCGTGTCTCAGGGTCTCAGTGTCTCAGTGTCTCACTGTCTCAGGGTCTCAGTGTCTCAGGGTCTCAGTGTCTCACTGTCTCAGTGTCTCTGTGTTTCAGGGTATCAGTGTCTCAGGGTCTCAGGGTCTCTGTGTCTCAGGGTCTCAGGGTCTCAGGGCCTCTGGGACTCTGAGTCTCAATATCTCAGTGTATCAGTGTCTCTGAATCTCAGTGTCTCAGGGTCTCAGGTCCTCTGGGTCTCAGGGACTCAGAGTCTCTGTGTTTCAGGGTCTCAGGGCCTCTGTGTCTCTGTGTCTCAGGGTCTCAGGTTCTCACGGCCTCTGGGTCTCTGGGACTCAGGGTCTCAGTGTCTCAGGGTCTCTGGGTCTCTGGGTCTCTTGTCTCAGGGTCTCAGGACCTCAGGGCCTCTGGGTCTCAGTGTCTCAGGGTCTCAGGGTCTCTGAGTCTCAATATCTCAGTGTCTCCGTGTCTCAGGGTCTCAGTGTCTCAGTGTCTCACTGTCTCAGGGTCTCAGTGTCTCAGGGTCTCAGTGTCTCACTGTCTCAGTGTCTCTGTGTTTCAGGGTATCAGTGTCTCAGGGTCTCAGGGTCTCTGTGTCTCAGGGTCTCAGGGTCTCAGGGCCTCTGGGACTCTGAGTCTCAATGTCTCAGTGTATCAGTGTCTCTGAATCTCAGTGTCTCAGGGTCTCAGGTCCTCTGGGTCTCAGGGACTGAGAGTCTCTGTGTCTCAGGGTCTCTGGGTCTCAGGGTCTCTGTGTCTCAGGGCCTCTGGGTCTCTGTGTCTCAGGGTCTCAGGGCCTCTGGGTCTCGGTGTCTCTGAGTCTCAGTGTCTCAGGGCCTCTGGGTCACTGTGTCTCAGGGCCTCTGGGTCACTGTCTCTCAGGGTCTCAGGGCCTCTGGGTCTCAGAATCTCAAGGTCTCTGGGTCACTGTGTCTCAGGATCTCAGGGTCTCAGGGCCTCTGGGTCTCAGTGTCTCAGGGTCTCAGGGCCCCTGGGTCTCTGGGTCCCTGAGTCTCAATATCTCAGTGTCTCGGGGTCTCAGGGCCTCTGGGACTCTGGGACTCAGGTTCTCAGGGTCTCAGGGCCTCTAAGTCTCAGGGTCTCAGTGTCTCAGGGTCTCAGGGTCTCTTGGTCTCTGTGTCTCAGGGTCTCTGGGTCTCAGGGTCTCAGGGCCTCTGGGTCTCTGGGCCTCAGTGTCTCAGGGTCTCAGGGACTCTGGGTCTCTGTGTCTCAGGGTCTCTGTGTCTCAGGGTCCCAGGGCCTCTGGGTCTCTGTGTCTCAGGGTCTCAGGGCCTCTGGGTCTATGGGCCTCTGGGTCTCTGGGTCTCTGAGTCTCAATGTCTCAGTGCCTCTGGGTCTCTGTGTCTCAGGGCCTCTGGGTCTCTGTGCTCTACTGTCTCAGGGTCTCAGGGGCTCAGGTTCTCAGGGCCTCTGGGTCTCAGGGTCTCAGTGTCTCAGGGTCTCAGGGTCTCTGGGTCTCTGTGTCTAAGGGTCTCAGGGCCTCTGGGTCTTTGGGACTCAGTGTCTCAGGGTCTCAGGGACTCTGGGTCTCTGTGTCTCAGGCTCTCATGGCCTCTGGGTCTCTGTGTCTCAGGGTCTCTGGGCCTCTGGGTCTCTGTGTCTCAGGGTCTCAGGGCCTCTGTGTCTCAGGGTCTCAGGGCCTCTGGGTCTCTGCGACTCAGTGTCTCAGGGTCTCAGGGAATCTGGGTCTCTGTGTCTCAGGGTCTCTGTGTCTCTGGGTCTCAGGGCCTCTGGGTCTCTGTGTCTCAGTGTCTCAGGGTCTCAGGGTCTCACGGCCTCTGGGTCTCAGGGTCTCAGTGTCTCTTGGTCTCAGGGTCTCTGGGTCTCAGTGTCTCAGGGTCTCAGGGACTCTGGGTCTCAGGGTCTCAGTGTCTCAGGGCCTCTGGGTCTCTGGGTCTCTGGGTCTCAGTGTCTCACAGTCTCAGGGTCTCCGGGCCTCTGGGTCTCTGGGTCTCAGTGTCTCAGTGTCTCCGGGTCTCAGGGTCTCGGGGTCTCTGGGTCTCTGAGTCTCAATGTCTCAGTGTCTCAGGTTCTCAGGGTCTCTGAGTCTCATTGTCTCAGGGTCTCATGGCCTTTGGGTCTCTGGGTCTCTGAGTCTCAATGTCTCAGTGTCTCAGGTTCTCATGGCCTCTGGGTCTCTGTGTCTCAGTGTCTTAGGGTCTCTGGGTCTCTGTGTCTCAGGCTCTCATGGCCTCTGGGTCTCTGTGTCTCAGGGTCTCTGGGCCTCTGGGTCTCTGTGTCTCAGGGTCTCAGGGCCTCTGTGTCTCAGGGTCTCAGGGCCTCTGGGTCTCTGCGACTCAGTGTCTCAGGGTCTCAGGGAATCTGGGTCTCTGTGTCTCAGGGTCTCTGTGTCTCTGTGTCTCAGGGCCTCTGGGTCTCTGTGTCTCAGTGTCTCAGGGTCTCAGGGTCTCACGGCCTCTGGGTCTCAGGGTCTCAGTGTCTCTTGGTCTCAGGGTCTCTGGGTCTCAGTGTCTCAGGGTCTCAGGGACTCTGGGTCTCAGGGTCTCAGTGTCTCAGGGCCTCTGGGTCTCTGGGTCTCTGGGTCTCAGTGTCTCAGAGTCTCAGGGTCTCCGGGCCTCTGGGTCTCAGTGTCTCAGTGTCTCCGGGTCTCAGGGTCTCTGGGTCTCTGGGTCTCTGAGTCTCAATGTCTCAGTGTCTCAGGTTCTCAGGGTCTCTGAGTCTCATTGTCTCTGCGTCTCTGGGTCTCAGGGTCTCAGGGCCTCTGGGTCTCTGTGTCTCAGGGTCTCTGGGCCTCTTGGTCTCTGTGTCTCAGGGTCTCAGGGCCTCTGTGTCTCAGGGTCTCAGGGCCTCTGGGTCTCTGCGACTCAGTGTCTCAGGGTCTCAGGGAATCTGGGTCTCTGTGTCTCAGGGTCTCTGTGTCTCTGGGTCTCAGGGCCTCTGGGTCTCTGTGTCTCAGTGTCTCAGGGTCTCAGGGTCTCACGGCCTCTGGGTCTCAGGGTCTCAGTGTCTCTTGGTCTCAGGGTCTCTGGGTCTCAGTGTCTCAGGGTCTCAGGGCCTCTGGGTCTCTGGGTCTCTGGGTCTCAGTGCCTCAGAGTCTCAGGGTCTCCGGGCCTCTGGGTCTCTGGGTCTCAGTGTCTCAGTGTCTCCGGGTCTCAGGGTCTCTGGGTCTCTGGGTCTCAGTGTCTCAGTGTCTCAGGGTCTCAGGGCCTTTGGGTCTCTGGGTCTCTGAGTCTCAATGTCTCAGTGTCTCAGGTTCTCATGGCCTCTGGGTCTCTGTGTCTCAGTGTCTTAGAGTCTCAGGGTCTCTGCGTCTCTGGGTCTCAGGGTCTCAGGGCCTCTGGGTCTCTGTGTCTCAGGGACTCAGGGTCTCAGGGCCTCTGGGTCTCTGAGTCTCAATGTCTCAGTGTCTCAGTGTCTTAGGGCCTCTGGGTCTCTGTGTCTCAGTGTCTCAGGGTGTCAGGGCCTCTGGGTCTCCGGGTCTCAGTGTCTCAGGGTCTCACGGCCTCTGGGTCTCAGGGTCTCAGTGTCTCAGGGTCTCAGGGTCTCTGGGTCTCAGTGTCTCAGGGTCTCAGGTACTCTGGGTCTCAGGGTCTCAGTGTCTCAGGGCCTCTGGGTCTCTGGGTCTCAGTGCCTCAGGGTCTCTGGGCCTCTGGGTCTCTGGGTCTCTGGGTCTCTGAGGCTCAATGTCTCAGTGTCTCAGGGTCTCAGCGTCTCTGAGTCTCAGTGTCTCAGGGTCTCAGGGCCTCTGGGTCTCTGGGTCTCTGAGTCTCAATGTCTCAGTGTCTCAGGTTCTCAGGGCCTCTGGATCTCTGTGTCTCATGCCCTCCAGGTCTCTGGGACTCTGAGGCTCAATGTCTCAGTGTCTCAGGGTCTCAGGGCTTCTGGGTCTCTGTGTCTCAGGGTCTCAGGGTCTCAGGGCATCAGTGTCTCTGTGTCTCAGTGTCTCAGGGCCTCTGCGTCTCAGGGTCTCAGTGTCTCAGGGTCTCAGGGCCTCCAGGTCTCAGTGTCTCAGGGTCTCACGGCCTCAGGGCTTCTGGGTCTCTGGGTCACAGGGCCTCTGGGTCTCTGTGTCTCAATGTCTCAGCGTCTCAGGGTCTCAGGGCCTCTATGTCTCTGAGTCTCAATGTCTAAGTGTCTCAGTGTCTCAGGGTCTCAGGGCATCTGGATCTCTGTGTCTCATGTCCTCCTGGTCTCTGGGAATCTGAGGCTCAATGTCTCAGTGTCTCAGGGTCTCACGGGCTTCTGGGTTTCTGTGTCTCAGGGTCTCAGGGTCAGAGGGCGTCTGGGTCTCTGTGTCTCAGTGTCTCAGGGCCTCTGCGTCTCAGGGTCTCAGTGTCTCAGGGTCTCAGTGTCTCAGGGTCTCAGGGTCTCTGGGTCTCTGTGTCTCAGGGTTCAGGGCCTCTGGGTCTCTGGGGCTCAGTGTCTCAGGGTCTCAATGTCTCAGTGTCTCAGGTTCTCATGGCCTCTGGGTCTCTGTGTCTCAGTGTCTCAGGGTCTCAGGGTCTCTGGGTCTCTGTGTCTCAGGGTCTCAGCGCCTCTGGGTCTCTGTGTCTCAGGGTCTCTGTGTCTCAGGGTCTCAGGGCCTCTGTGTCTCTGGGCGTCAGTGTCTCAGGGTCTCATGGACTCTGGGTCTCTGTTTCTCAGGGTCTCTGTGTCTGAGAGTCTCAGGGCCTCTGGGTCTCAGGGCCTCTGGGTCTCTGTGTTCTAGTGTCTCAGGGTCTCAGGGTCTCAGGTTCTCAGGGCCTCTGGGTCTCAGGTTCTCAGGGTCTCAGGGTCTCTGTGTTCTAGTGTCTCAGGGTCTCAGGGTCTCAGGTTCTCAGGGCCTCTGGGTCTCAGGTTCTAAGGGTCTCAGGGTCTCAGGGCCTCTGGATCACAGGGTCTCAGTGTCTCAGGGTCTCAGGGTCACTGGGTCTCTGGGACTCAGTGCCTCAGGGTCTCAGGGGCTCTGTGTCTCTGTGTCTCATGGTCTCAGGGCCTCTGGGTCTCTGTGTCTCAGGGTCTCAGGGCCTCTGGGTCTCTGTGTCTCAGTGTCTCAGGGCCTCTGGTTCTCTGTGTCTCAGTGTCTCAGGGTCTCTGGGTCTCTGTGTCTCAGGGTCTCTGTGTCTCAGGGTCTCAGGGCCTCTGGGTCTCTGGGCCTCAGTGCCTCAGGGTCTCAGGGACTCTGGGTCTCTGTGTCTCAGGGCCTCTGTGTCTCAGGGTCTCAGGGCCTCTGGGTCTCTGTGTCTCAGGGTCTCAGGGCCTCTGGGTCTCAGGGTCTCTGAGTCTCAATGTCTCAGTGCCTCTGGGTCTCTGTGTCTCAGGGCCTCTGGGTCTCTGTGTTCTACTGTCTCAGGGTCTCAGGGTCTCAGGTTCTCAGGGCCTCTGGGTCTCAGGTTCTCAGGGTCTCAGGGCCTCTGGGTCTCAGGGTCTCAGTGTCTCAGGGTCTCAGGGTCTCTGGGTCTCTGGGACTCAGTGTCTCAGGGTCACAGGGCCTCTGAGTCTCAGTGTCTCAGGGTCTCAGGGCCTCTGGGTCTCTGTGTCTCAGGGTCTCTGTGTCTCAGGGTCTCAGGGCCTCTGGGTCTCTGGGCCTCAGTGTCTCAGGGTCTCAGGGACTCTGGGTCTCTGTGTCTCAGGGCCTCTGTGTCTCAGGGTCTCAGGGCCTCTGGGTCTCTGTGTCTCAGGGTCTCAGGGCCTCTGGGTCTCTGTGTCTCAGTGTCTCAGGGCCTCTTGTTCTCTGTGTCTCAGTGTCTCAGGGTCTCTGGGTCTCTGTGTCTCAGGGTCTCTGTGTCTCAGGGTCTCAGGGCCTCTGGGTCTCTGGGCCTCAGTGTCTCAGGGTCTCAGGGACTCTGGGTCTCTGTGTCTCAGGGCCTCTGTGTCTCAGGGTCTCAGGGCCTCTGGGTCTCTGTGTCTCAGGGTCTCAGGGCCTCTGGGTCTCTGTGTTCTACTGTCTCAGGGTCTCAGGGTCTCAGGTTCTCAGGGCCTCTGGGTCTCAGGTTCTCAGGGTCTCAGGGCCTCTGGGTCTCAGGGTCTCAGTGTCTCAGGGTCTCAGGGTCTCTGGGTCTCTGGGACTCAGTGTCTCAGGGTCACAGGGCCTCTGAGTCTCAGTGTCTCAGGGTCTCAGGGCCTCTGGGTCTCTGTGTCTCAGTGTCTCAGTGTCTCAAGGTCTCATTGCCTCTGGGTCTCAGGGACTCAGGGTCTCAGTGTCTCAGGGTCTCAGGGCCTCTGGGTCTCAGGGTCACATTGCCTCAGAGTCTCAGGGCCTCTGGGTCTCAGTGTCTCAGGGCCTCAGGGTCTCAGGGCCTCTGGGTCTCTCAGTGTCAGTATCTCAGTGTCTCAGGGTCACAGGGCCTCCGGGTCTCAGGGTCTCAGTGTCTCAGTGTCTCAGTGTCTCAGTCTCTCAGGGTCTCAGGGTCTCTGGGTCTCAGGGTCTCTGTGTCCCATGGTCTCAGGGCCTCAGGGCCTCTGGGTCTCAGGGTCTCAGTGTCTCAGGGTCTCAGGGTCTCAGGGCCTCTGGGTATCTGTGTCTCAGGGTCTCAGGGCCTCAGGGTTACACGGCCTCAGGGACTCTGGGTCTCAGGGTCTCAGTGGCTCAGGGCCTCTGGGTCTCTGTGTCTCAGGGTCTCAGGGCCTCTGGGTCTCAGGGTCTCAGTGTCTCAGTCTCTCAGGGTCTCAGGGTCTCTGGGTCTCAGGGTCTCTGGGTCTCAGTGTCTCAGGGTCTCAGGGCCTCAGGGCCTCTGTGTCTCAGGGTCTCAGTGTTTCAGGGCCTCTGTGTCTCTGTGTCTCAGGGTCTCAGGGTCTTAGGGTCTCAGGGCCTCTGGGTTTCAGGGTGTCAGTGCCTCAGGGCCTGTCGGTCTCAGTGTCTCAGTCTCTCAGGGTCTCAGGGCCTCTGGGTCTCTGGGTCTCAATGTCTCAGTGTCTCAGGGTCTCAGGGCCTCTGTGTCTCAGGGTCTCAGGGCCTCTGGGTCTCAATGACTCAGGGTCTCATGGGCTCAGTGCCTCTAGGTCTCAGGGCCTCAGGGTCTCTGTGTCTCATTGTC
Organism: Carcharhinus amblyrhynchos; assembly: GCF_965287045.1. Classification (NCBI taxonomy): domain Eukaryota; kingdom Metazoa; phylum Chordata; class Chondrichthyes; order Carcharhiniformes; family Carcharhinidae; genus Carcharhinus; species Carcharhinus amblyrhynchos. Next base: position 494,558 of record NW_027649858.1, read on the forward strand.
TCAGGGTCTCAGGGCCCTTGGGTCTCTGTGTATCAGGATCTCCGGGCCTCTGGGTCTCAGTGACTCAGGGTCTCAGGGCCTATGGGTCTCTGTGTCTCTGAGTCTCAATGTTTCAGTGTCTCAGGGTCTCAGGGCCTCTGGGTTTCAGGGTCTCAGTGCCTCAGGGTCTCTGGGTCTCTGTGTCTCAGGGTCTCAGGGTCTCAGGGTCTCAGGGCCTCTGGGTCTCTGTGTCTCAGGGCCTCTGGGTCTCTGTGTCTCTGTGTCTCAGTGTCTCAGGGCCTCTGGGTCTCAGGGTCTCAGGGCCTCAGGGTCTCTTGGTCTCAATGTCTAAGGGTCTCAGGGCCTCTGGGTTTCTGGGTCTCTGTGTCTCAATGTCTCAGTGTCTCAGGGTCTCAGGGTCTCTGGGTCTCTGTGACTCTGTGTCTCAGTGTCTCAGGGTCTCAGGGCCTCTGGGTCCCAGGGTCTCAGGGCCTCTTGGTCTCAGGGTCTCAGTGTTTCAGGGCCTCTGGGTCTCTGTGTCTCAATGTCTCAGTATCTCATGGTCTCAGGGCCTCTGGGTCTCTGGGTCTCAGTGTCTAAGGGTCTCAGGGCCTCTGGGTTTCTGGGTCTCTGAGTCTCAATGTCTCAGTGTCTCAGGGTCTCAGGGTCTCAGGGCCTGTGGTTCTCAGTGTCTCAGGGTCTCAGGGCCTCTGGGTCTCTGGGTCTCAGTGTCTCAGTGTCTCAGGGCCTCTGCGTTTCTGGGTCTCTGGGTATCTGAGTATCAATGTCTCAGTGTCTCAGGGTCTCAGGGCATCTGGGTCTCTGTGTCTCAGGGTCTCAGGGCCTCTGGGTCTCTGTGTCTCATTGTCTCAGGGTCTCAGGGCCTCAGGGCCTCTGAGTCTCAATGTCTCAGTGTCTCATGGTCTCAGGGCTTCTGGGTCTCTGTGTCTCAGGGCCCCTGGGTCTCCGGGTCTCAGTGTCTAAGGGTCTCAGGGCCTCTGGGTTTCTGGGTCTCTGAGTCTCAATGTCCCAGTGTCTCAGTCTCTCAGGGTCTCAGGGCCTCTGGGTCTCTGGGTCTCAATGTCCCAGTGTCTCAGGGTCTCAGGGCCTCTGTGTCTCAGGGTCTCAGGGCCTCTGGGTCTCTGGGTCTCAATGTCTCAGGGTCTCATGGGCTCAGTGCCTCTAGGTCTCAGGGTCTCAGGGTCTCTGTGTCTCACTGTCTCAGGGTCTCAGGGCCCTTGGGTCTCTGTGTATCAGGGTCTCCGGGCCTCTGGGTCTCAGTGACTCAGGGTCTCAGGGCCTATGGGTCTCTGGGTCTCTGGGTGTCAATGTCTCAGAGTCTCAGGGTCTCAGGGCCTCTGTGTCTCAGGGTCTCAGGGCCTCAGGGTCTCAGGGTCTCAATGTCTCAGGGTCTCTGTGTCTCAGTGTCTCAGGGTCTCAGGGTCTCAGGGTCTCTGTGTCTCAATGTCTCAGCGTCTCCGGGTCTCAGGGTCTCAGGGCCTCTGGGTCTCTGGGTCACAGTGTCTCAGGGTCTCAGGGCCTCTGCGTTTCTGGGCCTCTGGGTCTCTGAGTCCCAGTGTCTCAGTCTCTCAGGGTCTCAGGGCCTCTGGGTCTCAATGTCCCAGTGTCTCAGGGTCTCAGGGCCTCTGTGTCTCAGGGTCTCAGGGCCTCTGGGTCTCTGGGTCTCAATGTCTCAGGGTCTCATGGGCTCAGTGCCTCTAGGTCTCAGGGTCTCAGGGTCTCTGTGTCTCACTGTCTCAGGGTCTCAGGGCCTCTGGGTCACTGTGTCTCAGGGTCTCAGGGTCTCTAGGTCTCAGGATCTCTGTGTCTCAGGGACTCAGGGTCTCAGGGCCTATGGGTCTCTGGGTCTCTGAGTCTCAATGTCTCAGGGTCTCAGGGTCACATTGGCTTTGGGTCGCTGTGTCTCTGAGTCTCAATGTTTCAGTGTCTCAGTGTCTCAGGGTCCCAGGGTCTCAGGGCCTATGGGTGTCAGTGTCTCAGTGTATCAGGGTCTCAGGGTATCTGCGTCTCTGTGTCTCGGTCTCAAGGCCTCTGGGTCTCAGGGTCTGAGTGTCTCAGGTTCTCACGGCCTCTGTGTCTCAGGGTCTCTGTGTCTCAGGGTCTCAGGGCCACTGGGTCTCTGAGTCTCAATGTCTCAGTGTCTCAGTGTCTCAGTGTCTCAGGGTCCCAGGGTCTCATGGCCTATGGGTGTCAGTGTCTCAGTTTATCAGGGTCTCAGGGCATCTGCGTCTCTATGTCTCGGTCACAAGGCCTCTGGGTCTCAGGGTCTGAGTGTCTCAGGTTCTCACAGCCTCTGGGTCTCAGGGTCTCTGTGTCTCAGGGCCTCTGGGTCTCTGGGTCTCAGTGTCTGAGGTTCTCAGGGCCTCTGGGTTTCTGGGTCTCTGAGTCTCAATGTCTCAGTGTCTCAGGGTCTCAGGGCCTCGGGGTCTCTGGGTCTCAATGTGTCAGTGTCTCAGGATCTCAGGGCCTCTGTGTCTCAGGGTCTCGGGGCCTCTGGGTCTCTGGATCTCAATTTCTCAAGGTCTCATGGGCTCAGTGCCTCTAGGTCTCAGGGTCTCAGGGCCTCTGGGTCTCAGGGCCTCTGGGTCTCTGTGTCTCATTGTCTCAGGGTCTCAGGGCCTCTGGGTTTCAGGGTCTCAGTGTCTCAGGGTCTCAGGGCCTCTGGGTCTCTGAGTCTCAATGTCTCAGGTTCTCAGGGTCTCAGGGCCTCTGGGTGTCAGGGTCTCAGTGTCTCAGGGCTTCAGGGCCCCTGAGTCTCAATGTCTCAGTGTCTCAGGGTCACAGGGCCTCTGGGTCTCAGTGTTTCAGGGCCTCTGGGTCTCAGAGTCTCAATGTCTCAGTGTCTCATGGTCTCAGGGCTTCTGGGTCTCTGTGTCTCAGGGCCTCTGGGTCTCTGGGTCTCAGTGTCTAAGGGTCTCAGGGCCTCTGGGTTTCTGGGTCTCTGAGTCTCAACGTCTCAGTGCCTCTGTGTCTCAGGGTCTCAGGGCCTGTGGGTCTCAGTGTCTCAGGGTCTCAGGGCCTCTGGGTCTCTGGGTCTCAGTGTCTCAGGGTCTCAGGGCCTCTGGGTTTCTGGGTCTCTGAGTCTCTTTGTCTCAGTGTCTCAGGGTCTCAGGGTCTCAGGGCCTGTGGGTCTCAGTGTCTCAGGGTCTCAGGGCCTCTGGGTCTCTGGGTCTCTGAGTCCCAGTGTCTCAGTGTCTCAGGGTCTCAGGGCCTCTGGGTCTCTGGGTCTCGGGGCCTCTGGGTCTCTGGGTCTCAATGTCTCAGGGTCTCATGGGCTCAGTGCCTCTGGGTCTCTGGGTCTCAGGGTCTCAGGGTCTCTGTGTCTCACTGTCTCAGGGTCTCAGGGCCTCTGGGTCACTGTGTCTCAGGGTCTCAGGGCCTCTGGGTCTCAGGGTCTCAGTGTCTCAGGGTCTGAGGGTCTCTGTGTCTCACTGTCTCAGGGTCTCAGGGCCTCTGGGTCACTGTGTCTCAGGGTCTCAGGGTCTCAGTGTCTCAGGATCACAGGGTCTCTGTGTCTCAGGGTCTCAGGGTCTCAGGGCCTCTGGGTCACTGTGTCTCAGGGTCTCAGGGTCTCTGGGTCTCTGTGTCTCAGGGTCTCAGGGCCTCTGGGTCTCTGTGTCTCAGGGACTCAGTGTTTCAGGGTCTCAGGGCCTCTGGGTCTCTGTGTCTCAGGGACTCAGTGTTTCAGGGTCTCAGGGCCTCAGGGCCTCTGGGTCTCAGGGTCTCAGTGTCTCAGGGTCTCAGGGCCTCTGGGTCTCTGTGTCTCAGGGTCTCAGGGCCTCTGGGTCTCTGTGTCTCAGGGTCTCAGGGTCTCAGGGCCTCAGTGTCTCAGTGTCTCAAGGCCTCTACGTCTCAGGGTCTCAGTGCCTCAGGGTCTCTGGGCCTCTGGGTCTCAGGGTCTCAGGGCCTCTGGGTCTCAGGGTCTCAGTGTCTCAGGTCCTCAGGGCCTCTGAGCCTCTGGGTCTCAGGGTCTCAGGGCCTCAGAGTCTCTTGGTCTCAGGGTCTCAGTGTTTCAGGGCTGATGGGTCTCTGAGCCTCAATGACTCAGGGTCTCAGTGTCACATGGCCTTTGGGTCGCTGGGTCTCTGAGTCTCAATGTTTCAGTGTCTCAGGGTCTCAGGGCCTCTGGGTCTCTGAGTCTCAATGTCTCAGTGTCTCAGGGTTCCAGGGTCTCAGGGCCTCTGGGTCTCAGAGTCTCTGGATCTCTTGTTCTCAGGGTTTCTGGGTCTCAGTGTATCAGTTTTCTCAGGGTCTCAGTGTCTATGGGTCTCATGGTCACAGTCTCTCAGTGTCTCAGGGTCTCAGTGTCTCAGGGTCTCTGGTTCCCTGGGTCCCAGGGTCTCAGTGTCTCAGTGTGTCATTGTCTCAGGTTCTCAGTGTCTCATTTTCTCAGGGTTTCTCGGCTTCCGGGTTTTCAGTGTCTCAGTGTCTCAGGGTCTCATGGTCACATTGTGTCAGTGTCTCAGGGTCTCAGTGTCTCAAGTCTCATTTTCTCAGTGTCTCAGAGTGTCAGGGACTCAGAGTTTCAGTGTCTCAGGGGCTCAGGGCCTCAGTGCCTCAGTGTCTCAGGGGCACCGGGCCTCAGTACTCAGTGTCTCAGTGTCTCAGGGCTCAGTGTCTCAGGGTCTCAGTGTCTCAGGGTCTCAGTCTCTCAAGGTCTCAGTGTCTCTGGGTCTCAGGGGTTCATGGTCACAGTCTCTCAGTGCCTCAGTGGCTCTGTGTCTCAGGGCTCAGTGTCTCAGGGTCTCAGTGTCTCTGTGTCTCAGGGCTCAGTGTCTCAGGGTCTCAGTGTCTCAGTGTCTCAGGGTCTCAGGGTCTCAGTGTCTCAGGGCTCAGTGTCTCAGGGCTCAGTGTCTCTGTGTCTCAGGGCTCAGTGTCTCAGGGTCTCAGGGTCTCAGGGTCTCAGTGTCGCACGGTCTCAGTGTCTCAGAGTCTCTGGGTCTCAGTTTGTCATGGTTTCAGGGTCTCTGTGTCTCAGGGTCTCAGGGTCTCTGGGTCACTGCGTGTCTGGGTCTCAGTGAATCTGGGTCTCAGTGCCTCAGGGTCTCTGGGTCTATGGCTCTCAGGAACTCTGGGTCTCTGGGTCTCAATGTCTCAGGCCCTCAGGGTTTCAGGGTCGCAACGTCTCTGTGCCTCAATGTCTCCGTCCCAGTGTCTCGGTGTCTCAGTGTCTCAGGGTCTCAGTGTCTCAGGGTCTCAGTGTCTCAGGGTCTCAGTGTCTCAGTGTCTCATGGTCTCAGGGTCTCAGGCTCTCTGGGTCTCAGGGTCTCTGTGTCTCAGGGTCTCCGGGTCTCAGGGTCTCTGTGTCTCAGGGTCTCCGGGTCTCAGGGTCTCTGCGTCTCTGGACTTTTGGGTCTCAGGGTCTCAGGGTCTCAGGGACTCAGGGTCTCAGTCTCTCAAGGTCTCAGTGTCTCTGGGTCTCAGGGGCTCATGGTCACTGTCTCTCAGTGTCTCAGGGTCTCAGTGTCTCAGTGTATCAGGGTCTCAGTGTCTCAGTGTCTCAGGGGCTCAGGGGCTCAGTGCCACTGTGTCTCAGGGTCTCAGTGCCTCAGTGTCTCAGTGTCTCAGTGTCTCCATGTTTCCGTGTCTCAGGGTCTCAGTGTCTCAGTGTCTCACTGTCTCAGGGTCTCAGTGTCTCAGGGTCTCAGTGTCTCACTGTCTCAGTGTCTCCGTGTCTCAGGGTCTCAGTGTCTCAGTGTCTCACTGTCTCAGGGTCTCAGTGTCTCACTGTCTCAGTGTCTCTGTGTTTCAGGGTATCAGTGTCTCAGGGTCTCAGGGTCTCTGTGTCTCAGGGTCTCAGGGTCTCAGGGCCTCTGGGACTCTGAGTCTCAATGTCTCAGTGTATCAGTGTCTCTGAATCTCAGTGTCTCAGGGTCTCAGGTCCTCTGGGTCTCAGGGACTCAGAGTCTCTGTGTTTCAGGGTCTCAGGGACTCTGTGTCTCTGTGTCTCAGGGTCTCAGGGTCTCACGGCCTCTGGGTCTCTGGGACTCAGGGTCTCAGTGTCTCAGGGTCTCTGGGTCTCTGGGTCTCTTGTCTCAGGGTCTCAGGACCTCAGGGCCTCTGGGTCTCAGTGTCTCAGGGTCTCAGGGTCTCTGAGTCTCAATATCTCAGTGTCTCCGTGTCTCAGGGTCTCAGTGTCTCAGTGTCTCACTGTCTCAGGGTCTCAGTGTCTCAGGGTCTCAGTGTCTCACTGTCTCAGTGTCTCTGTGTTTCAGGGTATCAGTGTCTCAGGGTCTCAGGGTCTCTGTGTCTCAGGGTCTCAGGGTCTCAGGGCCTCTGGGACTCTGAGTCTCAATGTCTCAGTGTATCAGTGTCTCTGAATCTCAGTGTCTCAGGGTCTCAGGTCCTCTGGGTCTCAGGGACTCAGAGTCTCTGTGTCTCAGGGTCTCAGGGCCTCTGGGTCTCTGTGTCTCAGGGTCTCAGGGCCTCCGGGTCTCAGGGTCTCAGTGTCTCAGTGTCTCTGTGTCTCAGTCTCTCAGGGTCTCAGGGTCTCTGGGTCTCAGGGTCTCTGTGTCCCATGGTCTCAGGGCCTCAGGGCCTCTGGGTCTCAGGGTCTCAGTGTCTCAGGGTCTCAGGGTCTCAGGGCCTCTGGGTATCTGTGTCTCAGGGTCTCAGGGCCTCAGGGTTACACGGCCTCAGGGACTCTGGGTCTCAGGGTCTCAGTGGCTCAGGGCCTCTGGGTCTCTGTGTCTCAGGGTCTCAGGGCCTCTGGGTCTCAGGGTCTCAGTGTCTCAGTCTCTCAGGGTCTCAGGATCTCTGGGTCTCAGGGTCTCTGGGTCTCAGTGTCTCAGGGTCTCAGGGCCTCAGGGCCTCTGTGTCTCAGGGTCTCAGGGTTTCAGGGCCTCTGTGTCTCTGTGTCTCAGGGTCTCAGGGTCTTAGGGTCTCAGGGCCTCTGGGTTTCAGGGTGTCAGTGCCTCAGGGCCTGTCGGTCTCAGTGTCTCAGTCTCTCAGGGTCTCAGGGCCTCTGGGTCTCTGGGTCTCAATGTCTCAGTGTCTCAGGGTCTCAGGGCCTCTGTGTCTCAGGGTCTCAGGGCCTCTGGGTCTCAATGACTCAGGGTCTCATGGGCTCAGTGCCTCTAGGTCTCAGGGCCTCAGGGTCTCTGTGTCTCATTGTCTCAGGGTCTCAGGGCCCTTGGGTCTCTGTGTATCAGGATCTCCGGGCCTCTGGGTCTCAGTGACTCAGGGTCTCAGGGCCTATGGGTCTCTGTGTCTCTGAGTCTCAATGCTTCAGTGTCTCAGGGTCTCAGGGCCTCTGGGTTTCAGGGTCTCAGGGTCTCAGGGCCTCTGGGTCTCTGTGTCTCCGGGCCTCTGGGTCTCTGTGTCTCTGTGTCTCAGTGTCTCAGGGCCTCTGGGTCTCAGGGTCTCAGGGTCTCAGGGCCTCAGGGTCTCTTGGTCTCAGTGTCTAAGGGTCTCAGGGCCTCTGGGTCTCTGTGACTCTGTGTCTCAGTGTCTCAGGGTCTCAGGGCCTCTGGGTCCCAGGGTCTCAGGGCCTCTTGGTCTCAGGGTCTCAGTGTTTCAGGGCCTCTGGGTCTCTGTGTCTCAATGTCTCAGTATCTCATGGTCTCAGGGCCTCTGGGTCTCTGGGTCTCAGTGTCTAAGGGTCTCAGGGCCTCTGGGTTTCTGGGTCTCTGAGTCTCAATGTCTCAGTGTCTCAGGGTCTCAGGGTCTCAGGGCCTGTGGTTCTCAGTGTCTCAGTGTCTTAGGGCCTCTGGGTCTCTGGGTCTCAGTGTCTCAGGGTCTCAGGGCCTCTGCGTTTCTGGGTCTCTAAGTATCTGAGTTTCAATGTCTCAGTGTCTCAGGGTCTCAGGGCATCTGGGTCTCTGTGTCTCAGGGTCTCAGGGCCTCTGGGTCTCTGTGTCTCATTGTCTCAGGGTCTCAGGGCCTCAGGGCCTCTGAGTCTCAATGTCTCAGTGTCTCATGGTCTCAGGGCTTCTGGGTCTCTGTGTCTCAGGGCCCCTGGGTCTCCGGGTCTCAGTGTCTAAGGGTCTCAGGGCCTCTGGGTTTCTGGGTCTCTGAGTCTCAATGTCCGAGTGTCTCAGTCTCTCAGGGTCTCAGGGCCTCTGGGTCTCTGGGTCTCAATGTCCCAGTGTCTCAGGGTCTCAGGGCCTCTGTGTCTCAGGGTCTCAGGGCCTCTGGGTCTCTGGGTCTCAATGTCGCAGGGTCTCATGGGCTCAGTGCCTCTAGGTCTCAGGGTCTCACGGTCTCTGTGTCTCACTGTCTCAGGGTCTCAGGGCCCTTGGGTCTCTGTGTATCAGGGTCTCCGGGCCTCTGGGTCTCAGTGACTCAGGGTCTCAGGGCCTATGGGTCTCTGGGTCTCTGGGTCTCAATGTCTCAGTGTCTCAGGGTCTCAGGGCCTCTGTGTCTCAGGGTCTCAGGGCCTCAGGGTCTCAGGGTCTCAATGTCTCAGGGTCTCTGTGTCTCAGGGTCTCAGGGTCTCTGTGTCTCAATGTCTCAGCGTCTCCGGGTCTCAGGGTCTCAGGGCCTCTGGGTCTCTGGGTCACAGTGTCTCAGGGTCTCAGGGTCTCAGGGCCTCTGGGTCTCTGGGTCTCAGTGTCTCAGGGTCTCAGGGCCTCTGCGTTTCTGGGCCTCTGGGTCTCTGAGTCCCAGTGTCTCAGTCTCTCAGGGTCTCAGGGCCTCTGGGTCTCAATGTCCCAGTGTCTCAGGGTCTCAGGGCCTCTGTGTCTCAGGGTCTCAGGGCCTCTGGGTCTCTGGGTCTCAATGTCTCAGGGTCTCATGGGCTCAGTGCCTCTAGGTCTCAGGGTCTCAGGGTCTCTGTGTCTCACTGTCTCAGGGTCTCAGGGCCTCTGGGTCACTGTGTCTCAGGGTCTCAGGGTCTCTAGGTCTCAGGATCTCTGTGTCTCAGGGACTCAGGGTCTCAGGGCCTATGGGTCTCTGGGTCTCTGAGTCTCAATGTCTCAGGGTCTCAGGGTCACATTGGCTTTGGGTCGCTGTGTCTCTGAGTCTCAATGTTTCAGTGTCTCAGTGTCTCAGGGTCCCAGGGTCTCAGGGCCTATGGGTGTCAGTGTCTCAGTGTATCAGGGTCTCAGGGTATCTGCGTCTCTGTGTCTCGGTCTCAAGGCCTCTGGGTCTCAGGGTCTGAGTGTCTCAGGTTCTCACGGCCTCTGGGTCTCAGGGTCTCTGTGTCTCAGGGCCTCTGGGTCTCTGGGTCTCAGTGTCTGAGGTTCTCAGGGCCTCTGGGTTTCTGGGTCTCTGAGTCTCAATGTCTCAGTGTCTCAGGCTCTCAGGGTCTCAGGGCCTCGGGGTCTCTGGGTCTCAATGTGTCAGTGTCTCAGGATCTCAGGGCCTCTGTGTCTCAGGGTCTCGGGGCCTCTGGGTCTCTGGATCTCAATGTCTCAAGGTCTCATGGGCTCAGTGCCTCTAGGTCTCAGGGTCTCAGGGCCTCTGGGTCTCAGGGCCTCTGGGTCTCTGTGTCTCATTGTCTCAGGGTCTCAGGGCCTCTGGGTTTCAGGGTCTCAGTGTCTCAGGGTCTCAGGGCCTCTGGGTCTCTGAGTCGCAATGTCTCAGGTTCTCAGGGTCTCAGGGCCTCTGGGTGTCAGGGTCTCAGTGTCTCAGGGCTTCAGGGCCCCTGAGTCTCAATGTCTCAGTGTCTCAGGGTCACAGGGCCTCTGGGTCTCAGTGTTTCAGGGCCTCTGGGTCTCAGAATCTCAATGTCTCAGTGTCGCATGGTCTCAGGGCTTCTGGGTCTCTGTGTCTCAGGGCCTCTGGGTCTCTGGGTCTCAGTGTCTAAGGGTCTCAGGGCCTCTGGGTTTCTGGGTCTCTGAGTCTCAACGTCTCAGTGTCTCTGTGTCTCAGGGTCTCAGGGCCTGTGGGTCTCAGTGTCTCAGGGCCTCTGGGTCTCAGGGTCTCAGTGTCTCAGGGTCTCAGGGTCTCAGGGCCTCTGGGTATCTGTGTCTCAGGGTCTCAGGGCCTCAGGGTTACACGGCCTCAGGGACTCTGGGTCTCAGGGTCTCAGTGGCTCAGGGCCTCTGGGTCTCTGTGTCTCAGGGTCTCAGGGCCTCTGGGTCTCAGGGTCTCAGTGTCTCAGTCTCTCAGGGTCTCAGGATCTCTGGGTCTCAGGGTCTCTGGGTCTCAGTGTCTCAGGGTCTCAGGGCCTCAGGGCCTCTGTGTCTCAGGGTCTCAGGGTTTCAGGGCCTCTGTGTCTCTGTGTCTCAGGGTCTCAGGGTCTTAGGGTCTCAGGGCCTCTGGGTTTCAGGGTGTCAGTGCCTCAGGGCCTGTCGGTCTCAGTGTCTCAGTCTCTCAGGGTCTCAGGGCCTCTGGGTCTCTGGGTCTCAATGTCTCAGTGTCTCAGGGTCTCAGGGCCTCTGTGTCTCAGGGTCTCAGGGCCTCTGGGTCTCAATGACTCAGGGTCTCATGGGCTCAGTGCCTCTAGGTCTCAGGGCCTCAGGGTCTCTGTGTCTCATTGTCTCAGGGTCTCAGGGCCCTTGGGTCTCTGTGTATCAGGATCTCCGGGCCTCTGGGTCTCAGTGACTCAGGGTCTCAGGGCCTATGGGTCTCTGTGTCTCTGAGTCTCAATGCTTCAGTGTCTCAGGGTCTCAGGGCCTCTGGGTTTCAGGGTCTCAGGGTCTCAGGGCCTCTGGGTCTCTGTGTCTCCGGGCCTCTGGGTCTCTGTGTCTCTGTGTCTCAGTGTCTCAGGGCCTCTGGGTCTCAGGGTCTCAGGGTCTCAGGGCCTCAGGGTCTCTTGGTCTCAGTGTCTAAGGGTCTCAGGGCCTCTGGGTCTCTGTGACTCTGTGTCTCAGTGTCTCAGGGTCTCAGGGCCTCTGGGTCCCAGGGTCTCAGGGCCTCTTGGTCTCAGGGTCTCAGTGTTTCAGGGCCTCTGGGTCTCTGTGTCTCAATGTCTCAGTATCTCATGGTCTCAGGGCCTCTGGGTCTCTGGGTCTCAGTGTCTAAGGGTCTCAGGGCCTCTGGGTTTCTGGGTCTCTGAGTCTCAATGTCTCAGTGTCTCAGGGTCTCAGGGTCTCAGGGCCTGTGGTTCTCAGTGTCTCAGTGTCTTAGGGCCTCTGGGTCTCTGGGTCTCAGTGTCTCAGGGTCTCAGGGCCTCTGCGTTTCTGGGTCTCTAAGTATCTGAGTTTCAATGTCTCAGTGTCTCAGGGTCTCAGGGCATCTGGGTCTCTGTGTCTCAGGGTCTCAGGGCCTCTGGGTCTCTGTGTCTCATTGTCTCAGGGTCTCAGGGCCTCAGGGCCTCTGAGTCTCAATGTCTCAGTGTCTCATGGTCTCAGGGCTTCTGGGTCTCTGTGTCTCAGGGCCCCTGGGTCTCCGGGTCTCAGTGTCTAAGGGTCTCAGGGCCTCTGGGTTTCTGGGTCTCTGAGTCTCAATGTCCGAGTGTCTCAGTCTCTCAGGGTCTCAGGGCCTCTGGGTCTCTGGGTCTCAATGTCCCAGTGTCTCAGGGTCTCAGGGCCTCTGTGTCTCAGGGTCTCAGGGCCTCTGGGTCTCTGGGTCTCAATGTCGCAGGGTCTCATGGGCTCAGTGCCTCTAGGTCTCAGGGTCTCACGGTCTCTGTGTCTCACTGTCTCAGGGTCTCAGGGCCCTTGGGTCTCTGTGTATCAGGGTCTCCGGGCCTCTGGGTCTCAGTGACTCAGGGTCTCAGGGCCTATGGGTCTCTGGGTCTCTGGGTCTCAATGTCTCAGTGTCTCAGGGTCTCAGGGCCTCTGTGTCTCAGGGTCTCAGGGCCTCAGGGTCTCAGGGTCTCAATGTCTCAGGGTCTCTGTGTCTCAGGGTCTCAGGGTCTCTGTGTCTCAATGTCTCAGCGTCTCCGGGTCTCAGGGTCTCAGGGCCTCTGGGTCTCTGGGTCACAGTGTCTCAGGGTCTCAGGGTCTCAGGGCCTCTGGGTCTCTGGGTCTCAGTGTCTCAGGGTCTCAGGGCCTCTGCGTTTCTGGGCCTCTGGGTCTCTGAGTCCCAGTGTCTCAGTCTCTCAGGGTCTCAGGGCCTCTGGGTCTCAATGTCCCAGTGTCTCAGGGTCTCAGGGCCTCTGTGTCTCAGGGTCTCAGGGCCTCTGGGTCTCTGGGTCTCAATGTCTCAGGGTCTCATGGGCTCAGTGCCTCTAGGTCTCAGGGTCTCAGGGTCTCTGTGTCTCACTGTCTCAGGGTCTCAGGGCCTCTGGGTCACTGTGTCTCAGGGTCTCAGGGTCTCTAGGTCTCAGGATCTCTGTGTCTCAGGGACTCAGGGTCTCAGGGCCTATGGGTCTCTGGGTCTCTGAGTCTCAATGTCTCAGGGTCTCAGGGTCACATTGGCTTTGGGTCGCTGTGTCTCTGAGTCTCAATGTTTCAGTGTCTCAGTGTCTCAGGGTCCCAGGGTCTCAGGGCCTATGGGTGTCAGTGTCTCAGTGTATCAGGGTCTCAGGGTATCTGCGTCTCTGTGTCTCGGTCTCAAGGCCTCTGGGTCTCAGGGTCTGAGTGTCTCAGGTTCTCACGGCCTCTGGGTCTCAGGGTCTCTGTGTCTCAGGGCCTCTGGGTCTCTGGGTCTCAGTGTCTGAGGTTCTCAGGGCCTCTGGGTTTCTGGGTCTCTGAGTCTCAATGTCTCAGTGTCTCAGGCTCTCAGGGTCTCAGGGCCTCGGGGTCTCTGGGTCTCAATGTGTCAGTGTCTCAGGATCTCAGGGCCTCTGTGTCTCAGGGTCTCGGGGCCTCTGGGTCTCTGGATCTCAATGTCTCAAGGTCTCATGGGCTCAGTGCCTCTAGGTCTCAGGGTCTCAGGGCCTCTGGGTCTCAGGGCCTCTGGGTCTCTGTGTCTCATTGTCTCAGGGTCTCAGGGCCTCTGGGTTTCAGGGTCTCAGTGTCTCAGGGTCTCAGGGCCTCTGGGTCTCTGAGTCGCAATGTCTCAGGTTCTCAGGGTCTCAGGGCCTCTGGGTGTCAGGGTCTCAGTGTCTCAGGGCTTCAGGGCCCCTGAGTCTCAATGTCTCAGTGTCTCAGGGTCACAGGGCCTCTGGGTCTCAGTGTTTCAGGGCCTCTGGGTCTCAGAATCTCAATGTCTCAGTGTCGCATGGTCTCAGGGCTTCTGGGTCTCTGTGTCTCAGGGCCTCTGGGTCTCTGGGTCTCAGTGTCTAAGGGTCTCAGGGCCTCTGGGTTTCTGGGTCTCTGAGTCTCAACGTCTCAGTGTCTCTGTGTCTCAGGGTCTCAGGGCCTGTGGGTCTCAGTGTCTCAGGGTCTCAGGGCCTCTGGGTCTCTGGATCTCAGTGTCTCAGGGTCTCAGGGCCTCTGGGTTTCTGGGTTTCTGGGTCTCTGAGTCTCTTTGTCTCAGTGTCTCAGGGTCTCAGGGTCTCAGGGCCTGTGGGTCTCAGTGTCTCAGGGTCTCAGGGCCTCTGGGTCTCTGGGTCTCGGAGTCCCAGTGTCTCAGTGTCTCAGGGTCTCAGGGCCTCTGGGTCTCAGGGTCTCAGGGCCTCTGGGTCACTGTGTCTCAGGGTCTCAGGGCCTCTGGGTCTCAGGGTCTCAGTGTCTCAGGATCTCAGGGTCTCTGCGTCTCAGGGTCTCAGGGTCTCAGGGCCTCTGGGTCACTGTGTCTCAGGGTCTCAGGGTCTCTGGGTCTCTGTGTCTCAGGGTCTCAGGGCCTCTGGGTCTCTGTGTCTCAGGGACTCAGTGTTTCAGGGTCTCAGGGCCTCAGGGCCTCTGGGTCTCTGTGTCTCAGGGACTCAGTGTTTCAGGGTCTCAGGGCCTCAGGGCCTCTGGGTCTCAGGGTCTCAGTGTCTCAGGGTCTCAGGGCCTCTGGGTCTCTGTGTCTCAGGGTCTCAGGGCCTCTGGGTCTCTGTGTCTCAGGGTCTCAGGGTCTCAGGGCCTCAGTGTCTCAGTGTCTCAGGGTCTCACGGCCTCAGGGACTCTGGGTCTCAGGGTCTCAGTGTCTCAGGGCCTCTGGGCCACTGGGTTTCTGAGTCTCAATGTCTCAGGGTCTCAGAGTCTCTTGGTCTCAGGGTCTCAGTGTTTCAGGGCTGATGGGTCTCTGAGCCTCAATGACTCAGGGTCTCAGTGTCACATGGCCTTTGGGTCGCTGGGTCTCTGAGTCTCAATGTTTCAGTGTCTCAGGGTCTCAGGGCCTCTGGGTCTCTGAGTCTCAATGTCTCAGTGTCTCAGGGTTCCAGGGTCTCAGGGCCTCTGGGTCTCAGAGTCTCTGGATCTCTTGTTCTCAGGGTTTCTGGGTCTCAGTGTATCAGTTTTCTCAGGGTCTCAGTGTCTCTGGGTCTCATGGTCACAGTCTCTCAGTGTCTCAGGGTCTCAGTGTCTCAGGGTCTCTGGTTCCCTGGGTCCCAGGGTCTCAGTGTCTCAGTGTGTCATTGTCTCAGGTTCTCAGTGTCTCATTTTCTCAGGGTCTCTCGGCTTCCGGGTTTTCAGTGTCTCAGTGTCTCAGGGTCTCATGGTCACATTGTGTCAGTGCCTCAGGATCTCAGTGTCTCAAGTCTCATTTTCTCAGTGTCTCAGAGTGTCAGGGACTCAGAGTTTCAGTGTCTCAGGGGCTCAGGGCCTCAGTGCCTCTGTGTCTCAGTGTCTCTGTGTCTCCGGGCTCAGTGTCTCAGTGTCTCAGTGTCTCAGGGTCTCAGTCTCTCAGTTTCTCAGGGTCTGTGGGTCTCAGGGTCTCCGTGTCTCAGTGTCGCAGTGTCTCAGTGTCTCAGTGTCTCAGGGTCTCAGTGTCTCAGGGTCTCGGAGTCTCTGGGTCCCAGGGTCTCAGTGTCTCAGTGTCTGAGGGTCTCAGGGTCTCTGTGTCGCTGTGTCTCAGGGTCTCTGGGTCTCAGGGTCTCAGTGCCTCAGTGTCTCAGGGGCACCGGGCCTCAGTACTCAGTGTCTCAGTGTCTCAGGGCTCAGTGTCTCAGGGTCTCAGTGTCTCAGGGTCTCAGTCTCTCAAGGTCTCAGTGTCTCTGGGTCTCAGGGGTTCATGGTTGTGAGAAACACAGCTCACAGTTAAACAATTTAGTCAAGTCAAGTTCTGAAGGAGCAAGATTTTATTTGTCGTTCTTGCAAGACCGGGTGTCTAGTCAAAATAGGCACACCTTACATAGATTTGCAGCACATTTTATACTGTTTTTCAAACTTTGTGATGGCTTGTATTGTGTTATTCCCCCTTATTTGGCTGTTAACCTTGTTAACTTTAAACACTGTAAATGGCTTGTATTGTGTCATTCCTTCAATTAACACTCTCTCAACTCCCATTTTGCGCTTAATCTCATCACTGTGGTTATCTGTTTCGTGTAACCTAGTTAACTGTCTGTCATGTGCCTCCCCCTTTCTGTATGCTGCTGAACTCGTCCATCACTGCTGATTGTACTGTTAGCTCTTGCAGCCTTAAAAATTACACTACTTCTCACATGGTCACAGTCTCTCAGTGCCTCAGTGTCTCTGTGTCTCAGGGCTCAGTGTCTCAGGGTCTCAGTGTCTCTGTGTCTCAGGGCTCAGTGTCTCAGGGTCTCAGTGTCTCAGTGTCTCAGGGTCTCAGGGTCTCAGTGTCTCAGGGCTCAGTGTCTCAGGGCTCAGTGTCTCTGTGTCTCAGGGCTCAGTGTCTCAGGGTCTCAGGGTCTCAGTGTCGCACGGTCTCAGTGTCTCAGAGTCTCTGGGTCTCAGTTTGTCATGGTTTCAGGGTCTCTGTGTCTCAGGGTCTCAGGGTCTCTGGGTCACTGCGTGTCTGGGTCTCAGTGACTCTGGGTCTCAGTGCCTCAGGGTCTCTGGGTCTATGGCTCTCAGGGACTCTGGGTCTCTGGGTCTCAATGTCTCAGGCCCTCAGGGTTTCAGGGTCGCAACGTCTCTGTGCCTCAATGTCTCCGTCCCAGTGTCTCGGTGTCTCAGTGTCTCAGGGTCTCAGTGTCTCAGGGTCTCAGTGTCTCAGTGTCTCATGGTCTCAGGCTCTCAGGCTCTCTGGGTCTCAGGGTCTCTGTGTCTCAGGGTCTCCGGGTCTCAGGGTCTCTGTGTCTCAGGGTCTCCGGGTCTCAGGGTCTCTGCGTCTCTGGACTTTTGGGTCTCAGGGTCTCAGGGTCTCAGTCTCTCAGTCTCTCAAGGTCTCAGTGTCTCTGGGTCTCAGGGGCTCATGGTCACTGTCTCTCAGTGTCTCAGGGTCTCAGTGTCTCAGTGTATCAGGGTCTCAGTGTCTCAAGGTCTCTGGTTCCCAGGGTCGGACGGTCTCAGTGTGTCATTGTCTCAGGTTCTCAGTGTCTCATTTTCTTAGGGTCTCTGGGTCTCAGGATCTCAGTGTCTCAGTGTCTCAGGTCTCACGGTTACATTGTCTCAGTGTCTCTTGGTCTCAGGGTCTCAGCTTCTCAGGGTCTCTGGGTCTCAGTTTCTCAGTGTCTCAGAGTCTCAGGGACTCAGAGTCTCAGTGTCTCAGGGGCTCAGGGCCTCAGTGCCACTGTGTCTCAGGGTCTCAGTGCCTCAGTGTCTCAGTGTCTCAGTGTCTCCATGTCTCCGTGTCTCAGGGTCTCAGTGTCTCAGTGTCTCACTGTCTCAGGGTCTCAGTGTCTCAGGGTCTCAGTGTCTCACTGTCTCAGTGTCTCCGTGTCTCAGGGTCTCAGTGTCTCAGTGTCTCACTGTCTCAGGGTCTCAGTGTCTCAGGGTCTCAGTGTCTCACTGTCTCAGTGTCTCTGTGTTTCAGGGTATCAGTGTCTCAGGGTCTCAGGGTCTCAGGGCCTCTGGGACTCTGAGTCTCAATATCTCAGTGTATCAGTGTCTCTGAATCTCAGTGTCTCAGGGTCTCAGGTCCTCTGGGTCTCAGGGACTCAGAGTCTCTGTGTTTCAGGGTCTCAGGGCCTCTGTGTCTCTGTGTCTCAGGGTCTCAGGTTCTCACGGCCTCTGGGTCTCTGGGACTCAGGGTCTCAGTGTCTCAGGGTCTCTGGGTCTCTGGGTCTCTTGTCTCAGGGTCTCAGGACCTCAGGGCCTCTGGGTCTCAGTGTCTCAGGGTCTCAGGGTCTCTGAGTCTCAATATCTCAGTGTCTCCGTGTCTCAGGGTCTCAGTGTCTCAGTGTCTCACTGTCTCAGGGTCTCAGTGTCTCAGGGTCTCAGTGTCTCACTGTCTCAGTGTCTCTGTGTTTCAGGGTATCAGTGTCTCAGGGTCTCAGGGTCTCTGTGTCTCAGGGTCTCAGGGTCTCAGGGCCTCTGGGACTCTGAGTCTCAATGTCTCAGTGTATCAGTGTCTCTGAATCTCAGTGTCTCAGGGTCTCAGGTCCTCTGGGTCTCAGGGACTGAGAGTCTCTGTGTCTCAGGGTCTCTGGGTCTCAGGGTCTCTGTGTCTCAGGGCCTCTGGGTCTCTGTGTCTCAGGGTCTCAGGGCCTCTGGGTCTCGGTGTCTCTGAGTCTCAGTGTCTCAGGGCCTCTGGGTCACTGTGTCTCAGGGCCTCTGGGTCACTGTCTCTCAGGGTCTCAGGGCCTCTGGGTCTCAGAATCTCAAGGTCTCTGGGTCACTGTTTCTCAGGATCTCAGGGTCTCAGGGCCTCTGGGTCTCAGTGTCTCAGGGTCTCAGGGCCCCTGGGTCTCTGGGTCCCTGAGTCTCAATATCTCAGTGTCTCGGGGTCTCAGGGCCTCTGGGTCTCTGGGACTCAGGTTCTCAGGGTCTCAGGGCCTCTAAGTCTCAGGGTCTCAGTGTCTCAGGGTCTCAGGGTCTCTTGGTCTCTGTGTCTCAGGGTCTCTGGGTCTCAGGGTCTCAGGGCCTCTGGGTCTCTGGGCCTCAGTGTCTCAGGGTCTCAGGGACTCTGGGTCTCTGTGTCTCAGGGTCTCTGTGTCTCAGGGTCCCAGGGCCTCTGGGTCTCTGTGTCTCAGGGTCTCAGGGCCTCTGGGTCTATGGGCCTCTGGGTCTCTGGGTCTCTGAGTCTCAATGTCTCAGTGCCTCTGGGTCTCTGTGTCTCAGGGCCTCTGGGTCTCTGTGCTCTACTGTCTCAGGGTCTCAGGGGCTCAGGTTCTCAGGGCCTCTGGGTCTCAGGGTCTCAGTGTCTCAGGGTCTCAGGGTCTCTGGGTCTCTGTGTCTAAGGGTCTCAGGGCCTCTGGGTCTTTGGGACTCAGTGTCTCAGGGTCTCAGGGACTCTGGGTCTCTGTGTCTCAGGCTCTCATGGCCTCTGGGTCTCTGTGTCTCAGGGTCTCTGGGCCTCTGGGTCTCTGTGTCTCAGGGTCTCAGGGCCTCTGTGTCTCAGGGTCTCAGGGCCTCTGGGTCTCTGCGACTCAGTGTCTCAGGGTCTCAGGGAATCTGGGTCTCTGTGTCTCAGGGTCTCTGTGTCTCTGGGTCTCACGGCCTCTGGGTCTCTGTGTCTCAGTGTCTCAGGGTCTCAGGGTCTCACGGCCTCTGGGTCTCAGGGTCTCAGTGTCTCTTGGTCTCAGGGTCTCTGGGTCTCAGTGTCTCAGGGTCTCAGGGACTCTGGGTCTCAGGGTCTCAGTGTCTCAGGGCCTCTGGGTCTCTGGGTCTCTGGGTCTCAGTGTCTCACAGTCTCAGGGTCTCCGGGCCTCTGGGTCTCTGGGTCTCAGTGTCTCAGTGTCTCCGGGTCTCAGGGTCTCGGGGTCTCTGGGTCTCTGAGTCTCAATGTCTCAGTGTCTCAGGTTCTCAGGGTCTCTGAGTCTCATTGTCTCAGGGTCTCATGGCCTTTGGGTCTCTGGGTCTCTGAGTCTCAATGTCTCAGTGTCTCAGGTTCTCATGGCCTCTGGGTCTCTGTGTCTCAGTGTCTTAGGGTCTCTGGGTCTCTGTGTCTCAGGCTCTCATGGCCTCTGGGTCTCTGTGTCTCAGGGTCTCTGGGCCTCTGGGTCTCTGTGTCTCAGGGTCTCAGGGCCTCTGTGTCTCAGGGTCTCAGGGCCTCTGGGTCTCTGCGACTCAGTGTCTCAGGGTCTCAGGGAATCTGGGTCTCTGTGTCTCAGGGTCTCTGTGTCTCTGTGTCTCAGGGCCTCTGGGTCTCTGTGTCTCAGTGTCTCAGGGTCTCAGGGTCTCACGGCCTCTGGGTCTCAGGGTCTCAGTGTCTCTTGGTCTCAGGGTCTCTGGGTCTCAGTGTCTCAGGGTCTCAGGGACTCTGGGTCTCAGGGTCTCAGTGTCTCAGGGCCTCTGGGTCTCTGGGTCTCTGGGTCTCAGTGTCTCAGAGTCTCAGGGTCTCCGGGCCTCTGGGTCTCAGTGTCTCAGTGTCTCCGGGTCTCAGGGTCTCTGGGTCTCTGGGTCTCTGAGTCTCAATGTCTCAGTGTCTCAGGTTCTCAGGGTCTCTGAGTCTCATTGTCTCTGCGTCTCTGGGTCTCAGGGTCTCAGGGCCTCTGGGTCTCTGTGTCTCAGGGTCTCTGGGCCTCTTGGTCTCTGTGTCTCAGGGTCTCAGGGCCTCTGTGTCTCAGGGTCTCAGGGCCTCTGGGTCTCTGCGACTCAGTGTCTCACGGTCTCAGGGAATCTGGGTCTCTGTGTCTCAGGGTCTCTGTGTCTCTGGGTCTCAGGGCCTCTGGGTCTCTGTGTCTCAGTGTCTCAGGGTCTCAGGGTCTCACGGCCTCTGGGTCTCAGGGTCTCAGTGTCTCTTGGTCTCAGGGTCTCTGGGTCTCAGTGTCTCAGGGTCTCAGGGCCTCTGGGTCTCTGGGTCTCTGGGTCTCAGTGCCTCAGAGTCTCAGGGTCTCCGGGCCTCTGGGTCTCTGGGTCTCAGTGTCTCAGTGTCTCCGGGTCTCAGGGTCTCTGGGTCTCTGGGTCTCAGTGTCTCAGTGTCTCAGGGTCTCAGGGCCTTTGGGTCTCTGGGTCTCTGAGTCTCAATGTCTCAGTGTCTCAGGTTCTCATGGCCTCTGGGTCTCTGTGTCTCAGTGTCTTAGAGTCTCAGGGTCTCTGCGTCTCTGGGTCTCAGGGTCTCAGGGCCTCTGGGTCTCTGTGTCTCAGGGACTCAGGGTCTCAGGGCCTCTGGGTCTCTGAGTCTCAATGTCTCAGTGTCTCAGTGTCTTAGGGCCTCTGGGTCTCTGTGTCTCAGTGTCTCAGGGTGTCAGGGCCTCTGGGTCTCCGGGTCTCAGTGTCTCAGGGTCTCACGGCCTCTGGGTCTCAGGGTCTCAGTGTCTCAGGGTCTCAGGGTCTCTGGGTCTCAGTGTCTCAGGGTCTCAGGTACTCTGGGTCTCAGGGTCTCAGTGTCTCAGGGCCTCTGGGTCTCTGGGTCTCAGTGCCTCAGGGTCTCTGGGCCTCTGGGTCTCTGGGTCTCTGGGTCTCTGAGGCTCAATGTCTCAGTGTCTCAGGGTCTCAGCGTCTCTGAGTCTCAGTGTCTCAGGGTCTCAGGGCCTCTGGGTCTCTGGGTCTCTGAGTCTCAATGTCTCAGTGTCTCAGGTTCTCAGGGCCTCTGGATCTCTGTGTCTCATGCCCTCCAGGTCTCTGGGACTCTGAGGCTCAATGTCTCAGTGTCTCAGGGTCTCAGGGCTTCTGGGTCTCTGTGTCTCAGGGTCTCAGGGTCTCAGGGCATCAGTGTCTCTGTGTCTCAGTGTCTCAGGGCCTCTGCGTCTCAGGGTCTCAGTGTCTCAGGGTCTCAGGGCCTCCAGGTCTCAGTGTCTCAGGGTCTCACGGCCTCAGGGCTTCTGGGTCTCTGGGTCACAGGGCCTCTGGGTCTCTGTGTCTCAATGTCTCAGCGTCTCAGGGTCTCAGGGCCTCTATGTCTCTGAGTCTCAATGTCTAAGTGTCTCAGTGTCTCAGGGTCTCAGGGCATCTGGATCTCTGTGTCTCATGTCCTCCTGGTCTCTGGGAATCTGAGGCTCAATGTCTCAGTGTCTCAGGGTCTCACGGGCTTCTGGGTTTCTGTGTCTCAGGGTCTCAGGGTCAGAGGGCGTCTGGGTCTCTGTGTCTCAGTGTCTCAGGGCCTCTGCGTCTCAGGGTCTCAGTGTCTCAGGGTCTCAGTGTCTCAGGGTCTCAGGGTCTCTGGGTCTCTGTGTCTCAGGGTTCAGGGCCTCTGGGTCTCTGGGGCTCAGTGTCTCAGGGTCTCAATGTCTCAGTGTCTCAGGTTCTCATGGCCTCTGGGTCTCTGTGTCTCAGTGTCTCAGGGTCTCAGGGTCTCTGGGTCTCTGTGTCTCAGGGTCTCAGCGCCTCTGGGTCTCTGTGTCTCAGGGTCTCTGTGTCTCAGGGTCTCAGGGCCTCTGTGTCTCTGGGCGTCAGTGTCTCAGGGTCTCATGGACTCTGGGTCTCTGTTTCTCAGGGTCTCTGTGTCTGAGAGTCTCAGGGCCTCTGGGTCTCAGGGCCTCTGGGTCTCTGTGTTCTAGTGTCTCAGGGTCTCAGGGTCTCAGGTTCTCAGGGCCTCTGGGTCTCAGGTTCTCAGGGTCTCAGGGTCTCTGTGTTCTAGTGTCTCAGGGTCTCAGGGTCTCAGGTTCTCAGGGCCTCTGGGTCTCAGGTTCTAAGGGTCTCAGGGTCTCAGGGCCTCTGGATCACAGGGTCTCAGTGTCTCAGGGTCTCAGGGTCACTGGGTCTCTGGGACTCAGTGCCTCAGGGTCTCAGGGGCTCTGTGTCTCTGTGTCTCATGGTCTCAGGGCCTCTGGGTCTCTGTGTCTCAGGGTCTCAGGGCCTCTGGGTCTCTGTGTCTCAGTGTCTCAGGGCCTCTGGTTCTCTGTGTCTCAGTGTCTCAGGGTCTCTGGGTCTCTGTGTCTCAGGGTCTCTGTGTCTCAGGGTCTCAGGGCCTCTGGGTCTCTGGGCCTCAGTGCCTCAGGGTCTCAGGGACTCTGGGTCTCTGTGTCTCAGGGCCTCTGTGTCTCAGGGTCTCAGGGCCTCTGGGTCTCTGTGTCTCAGGGTCTCAGGGCCTCTGGGTCTCAGGGTCTCTGAGTCTCAATGTCTCAGTGCCTCTGGGTCTCTGTGTCTCAGGGCCTCTGGGTCTCTGTGTTCTACTGTCTCAGGGTCTCAGGGTCTCAGGTTCTCAGGGCCTCTGGGTCTCAGGTTCTCAGGGTCTCAGGGCCTCTGGGTCTCAGGGTCTCAGTGTCTCAGGGTCTCAGGGTCTCTGGGTCTCTGGGACTCAGTGTCTCAGGGTCACAGGGCCTCTGAGTCTCAGTGTCTCAGGGTCTCAGGGCCTCTGGGTCTCTGTGTCTCAGGGTCTCTGTGTCTCAGGGTCTCAGGGCCTCTGGGTCTCTGGGCCTCAGTGTCTCAGGGTCTCAGGGACTCTGGGTCTCTGTGTCTCAGGGCCTCTGTGTCTCAGGGTCTCAGGGCCTCTGGGTCTCTGTGTCTCAGGGTCTCAGGGCCTCTGGGTCTCTGTGTCTCAGTGTCTCAGGGCCTCTTGTTCTCTGTGTCTCAGTGTCTCAGGGTCTCTGGGTCTCTGTGTCTCAGGGTCTCTGTGTCTCAGGGTCTCAGGGCCTCTGGGTCTCTGGGCCTCAGTGTCTCAGGGTCTCAGGGACTCTGGGTGTCTGTGTCTCAGGGCCTCTGTGTCTCAGGGTCTCAGGGCCTCTGGGTCTCTGTGTCTCAGGGTCTCAGGGCCTCTGGGTCTCTGTGTTCTACTGTCTCAGGGTCTCAGGGTCTCAGGTTCTCAGGGCCTCTGGGTCTCAGGTTCTCAGGGTCTCAGGGCCTCTGGGTCTCAGGGTCTCAGTGTCTCAGGGTCTCAGGGTCTCTGGGTCTCTGGGACTCAGTGTCTCAGGGTCACAGGGCCTCTGAGTCTCAGTGTCTCAGGGTCTCAGGGCCTCTGGGTCTCTGTGTCTCAGTGTCTCAGTGTCTCAAGGTCTCATTGCCTCTGGGTCTCAGGGACTCAGGGTCTCAGTGTCTCAGGGTCTCAGGGCCTCTGGGTCTCAGGGTCACATTGCCTCAGAGTCTCAGGGCCTCTGGGTCTCAGTGTCTCAGGGCCTCAGGGTCTCAGGGCCTCTGGGTCTCTCAGTGTCAGTATCTCAGTGTCTCAGGGTCACAGGGCCTCCGGGTCTCAGGGTCTCAGTGTCTCAGTGTCTCAGTGTCTCAGTCTCTCAGGGTCTCAGGGTCTCTGGGTCTCAGGGTCTCTGTGTCCCATGGTCTCAGGGCCTCAGGGCCTCTGGGTCTCAGGGTCTCAGTGTCTCAGGGTCTCAGGGTCTCAGGGCCTCTGGGTATCTGTGTCTCAGGGTCTCAGGGCCTCAGGGTTACACGGCCTCAGGGACTCTGGGTCTCAGGGTCTCAGTGGCTCAGGGCCTCTGGGTCTCTGTGTCTCAGGGTCTCAGGGCCTCTGGGTCTCAGGGTCTCAGTGTCTCAGTCTCTCAGGGTCTCAGGGTCTCTGGGTCTCAGGGTCTCTGGGTCTCAGTGTCTCAGGGTCTCAGGGCCTCAGGGCCTCTGTGTCTCAGGGTCTCAGTGTTTCAGGGCCTCTGTGTCTCTGTGTCTCAGGGTCTCAGGGTCTTAGGGTCTCAGGGCCTCTGGGTTTCAGGGTGTCAGTGCCTCAGGGCCTGTCGGTCTCAGTGTCTCAGTCTCTCAGGGTCTCAGGGCCTCTGGGTCTCTGGGTCTCAATGTCTCAGTGTCTCAGGGTCTCAGGGCCTCTGTGTCTCAGGGTCTCAGGGCCTCTGGGTCTCAATGACTCAGGGTCTCATGGGCTCAGTGCCTCTAGGTCTCAGGGCCTCAGGGTCTCTGTGTCTCATTGTCTCAGGGTCTCAGGGCCCTTGGGTCTCTGTGTATCAGGATCTCCGGGCCTCTGGGTCTCAGTGACTCAGGGTCTCAGGGCCTATGGGTCTCTGTGTCTCTGAGTCTCAATGTTTCAGTGTCTCAGGGTCTCAGGGCCTCTGGGTTTCAGGGTCTCAGTGCCTCAGGGTCTCTGGGTCTCTGTGTCTCAGGGTCTCAGGGTCTCAGGGTCTCAGGGCCTCTGGGTCTCTGTGTCTCAGGGCCTCTGGGTCTCTGTGTCTCTGTGTCTCAGTGTCTCAGGGCCTCTGGGTCTCAGGGTCTCAGGGCCTCAGGGTCTCTTGGTCTCAATGTCTAAGGGTCTCAGGGCCTCTGGGTTTCTGGGTCTCTGTGTCTCAATGTCTCAGTGTCTCAGGGTCTCAGGGTCTCTGGGTCTCTGTGACTCTGTGTCTCAGTGTCTCAGGGTCTCAGGGCCTCTGGGTCCCAGGGTCTCAGGGCCTCTTGGTCTCAGGGTCTCAGTGTTTCAGGGCCTCTGGGTCTCTGTGTCTCAATGTCTCAGTATCTCATGGTCTCAGGGCCTCTGGGTCTCTGGGTCTCAGTGTCTAAGGGTCTCAGGGCCTCTGGGTTTCTGGGTCTCTGAGTCTCAATGTCTCAGTGTCTCAGGGTCTCAGGGTCTCAGGGCCTGTGGTTCTCAGTGTCTCAGGGTCTCAGGGCCTCTGGGTCTCTGGGTCTCAGTGTCTCAGTGTCTCAGGGCCTCTGCGTTTCTGGGTCTCTGGGTATCTGAGTATCAATGTCTCAGTGTCTCAGGGTCTCAGGGCATCTGGGTCTCTGTGTCTCAGGGTCTCAGGGCCTCTGGGTCTCTGTGTCTCATTGTCTCAGGGTCTCAGGGCCTCAGGGCCTCTGAGTCTCAATGTCTCAGTGTCTCATGGTCTCAGGGCTTCTGGGTCTCTGTGTCTCAGGGCCCCTGGGTCTCCGGATCTCAGTGTCTAAGGGTCTCAGGGCCTCTGGGTTTCTGGGTCTCTGAGTCTCAATGTCCCAGTGTCTCAGTCTCTCAGGGTCTCAGGGCCTCTGGGTCTCTGGGTCTCAATGTCCCAGTGTCTCAGGGTCTCAGGGCCTCTGTGTCTCAGGGTCTCAGGGCCTCTGGGTCTCTGGGTCTCAATGTCTCAGGGTCTCATGGGCTCAGTGCCTCTAGGTCTCAGGGTCTCAGGGTCTCTGTGTCTCACTGTCTCAGGGTCTCAGGGCCCTTGGGTCTCTGTGTATCAGGGTCTCCGGGCCTCTGGGTCTCAGTGACTCAGGGTCTCAGGGCCTATGGGTCTCTGGGTCTCTGGGTGTCAATGTCTCAGAGTCTCAGGGTCTCAGGGCCTCTGTGTCTCAGGGTCTCAGGGCCTCAGGGTCTCAGGGTCTCAATGTCTCAGGGTCTCTGTGTCTCAGTGTCTCAGGGTCTCAGGGTCTCAGGGTCTCTGTGTCTCAATGTCTCAGCGTCTCCGGGTCTCAGGGTCTCAGGGCCTCTGGGTCTCTGGGTCACAGTGTCTCAGGGTCTCAGGGCCTCTGCGTTTCTGGGCCTCTGGGTCTCTGAGTCCCAGTGTCTCAGTCTCTCAGGGTCTCAGGGCCTCTGGGTCTCAATGTCCCAGTGTCTCAGGGTCTCAGGGCCTCTGTGTCTCAGGGTCTCAGGGCCTCTGGGTCTCTGGGTCTCAATGTCTCAGGGTCTCATGGGCTCAGTGCCTCTAGGTCTCAGGGTCTCAGGGTCTCTGTGTCTCACTGTCTCAGGGTCTCAGGGCCTCTGGGTCACTGTGTCTCAGGGTCTCAGGGTCTCTAGGTCTCAGGATCTCTGTGTCTCAGGGACTCAGGGTCTCAGGGCCTATGGGTCTCTGGGTCTCTGAGTCTCAATGTCTCAGGGTCTCAGGGTCACATTGGCTTTGGGTCGCTGTGTCTCTGAGTCTCAATGTTTCAGTGTCTCAGTGTCTCAGGGTCCCAGGGTCTCAGGGCCTATGGGTGTCAGTGTCTCAGTGTATCAGGGTCTCAGGGTATCTGCGTCTCTGTGTCTCGGTCTCAAGGCCTCTGGGTCTCAGGGTCTGAGTGTCTCAGGTTCTCACGGCCTCTGTGTCTCAGGGTCTCTGTGTCTCAGGGTCTCAGGGCCACTGGGTCTCTGAGTCTCAATGTCTCAGTGTCTCAGTGTCTCAGTGTCTCAGGGTCCCAGGGTCTCATGGCCTATGGGTGTCAGTGTCTCAGTTTATCAGGGTCTCAGGGCATCTGCGTCTCTATGTCTCGGTCACAAGGCCTCTGGGTCTCAGGGTCTGAGTGTCTCAGGTTCTCACAGCCTCTGGGTCTCAGGGTCTCTGTGTCTCAGGGCCTCTGGGTCTCTGGGTCTCAGTGTCTGAGGTTCTCAGGGCCTCTGGGTTTCTGGGTCTCTGAGTCTCAATGTCTCAGTGTCTCAGGGTCTCAGGGCCTCGGGGTCTCTGGGTCTCAATGTGTCAGTGTCTCAGGATCTCAGGGCCTCTGTGTCTCAGGGTCTCGGGGCCTCTGGGTCTCTGGATCTCAATTTCTCAAGGTCTCATGGGCTCAGTGCCTCTAGGTCTCAGGGTCTCAGGGCCTCTGGGTCTCAGGGCCTCTGGGTCTCTGTGTCTCATTGTCTCAGGGTCTCAGGGCCTCTGGGTTTCAGGGTCTCAGTGTCTCAGGGTCTCAGGGCCTCTGGGTCTCTGAGTCTCAATGTCTCAGGTTCTCAGGGTCTCAGGGCCTCTGGGTGTCAGGGTCTCAGTGTCTCAGGGCTTCAGGGCCCCTGAGTCTCAATGTCTCAGTGTCTCAGGGTCACAGGGCCTCTGGGTCTCAGTGTTTCAGGGCCTCTGGGTCTCAGAGTCTCAATGTCTCAGTGTCTCATGGTCTCAGGGCTTCTGGGTCTCTGTGTCTCAGGGCCTCTGGGTCTCTGGGTCTCAGTGTCTAAGGGTCTCAGGGCCTCTGGGTTTCTGGGTCTCTGAGTCTCAACGTCTCAGTGCCTCTGTGTCTCAGGGTCTCAGGGCCTGTGGGTCTCAGTGTCTCAGGGTCTCAGGGCCTCTGGGTCTCTGGGTCTCAGTGTCTCAGGGTCTCAGGGCCTCTGGGTTTCTGGGTCTCTGAGTCTCTTTGTCTCAGTGTCTCAGGGTCTCAGGGTCTCAGGGCCTGTGGGTCTCAGTGTCTCAGGGTCTCAGGGCCTCTGGGTCTCTGGGTCTCTGAGTCCCAGTGTCTCAGTGTCTCAGGGTCTCAGGGCCTCTGGGTCTCTGGGTCTCGGGGCCTCTGGGTCTCTGGGTCTCAATGTCTCAGGGTCTCATGGGCTCAGTGCCTCTGGGTCTCTGGGTCTCAGGGTCTCAGGGTCTCTGTGTCTCACTGTCTCAGGGTCTCAGGGCCTCTGGGTCACTGTGTCTCAGGGTCTCAGGGCCTCTGGGTCTCAGGGTCTCAGTGTCTCAGGGTCTGAGGGTCTCTGTGTCTCACTGTCTCAGGGTCTCAGGGCCTCTGGGTCACTGTGTCTCAGGGTCTCAGGGTCTCAGTGTCTCAGGATCACAGGGTCTCTGTGTCTCAGGGTCTCAGGGTCTCAGGGCCTCTGGGTCACTGTGTCTCAGGGTCTCAGGGTCTCTGGGTCTCTGTGTCTCAGGGTCTCAGGGCCTCTGGGTCTCTGTGTCTCAGGGACTCAGTGTTTCAGGGTCTCAGGGCCTCTGGGTCTCTGTGTCTCAGGGACTCAGTGTTTCAGGGTCTCAGGGCCTCAGGGCCTCTGGGTCTCAGGGTCTCAGTGTCTCAGGGTCTCAGGGCCTCTGGGTCTCTGTGTCTCAGGGTCTCAGGGCCTCTGGGTCTCTGTGTCTCAGGGTCTCAGGGTCTCAGGGCCTCAGTGTCTCAGTGTCTCAGGGCCTCTACGTCTCAGGGTCTCAGTGCCTCAGGGTCTCTGGGCCTCTGGGTCTCAGGGTCTCAGGGCCTCTGGGTCTCAGGGTCTCAGTGTCTCAGGTCCTCAGGGCCTCTGAGCCTCTGGGTCTCAGGGTCTCAGGGCCTCAGAGTCTCTTGGTCTCAGGGTCTCAGTGTTTCAGGGCTGATGGGTCTCTGAGCCTCAATGACTCAGGGTCTCAGTGTCACATGGCCTTTGGGTCGCTGGGTCTCTGAGTCTCAATGTTTCAGTGTCTCAGGGTCTCAGGGCCTCTGGGTCTCTGAGTCTCAATGTCTCAGTGTCTCAGGGTTCCAGGGTCTCAGGGCCTTTGGGTCTCAGAGTCTCTGGATCTCTTGTTCTCAGGGTTTCTGGGTCTCAGTGTATCAGTTTTCTCAGGGTCTCAGTGTCTATGGGTCTCATGGTCACAGTCTCTCAGTGTCTCAGGGTCTCAGTGTCTCAGGGTCTCTGGTTCCCTGGGTCCCAGGGTCTCAGTGTCTCAGTGTGTCATTGTCTCAGGTTCTCAGTGTCTCATTTTCTCAGGGTTTCTCGGCTTCCGGGTTTTCAGTGTCTCAGTGTCTCAGGGTCTCATGGTCACATTGTGTCAGTGTCTCAGGGTCTCAGTGTCTCAAGTCTCATTTTCTCAGTGTCTCAGAGTGTCAGGGACTCAGAGTTTCAGTGTCTCAGGGGCTCAGGGCCTCAGTGCCTCAGTGTCTCAGGGGCACCGGGCCTCAGTACTCAGTGTCTCAGTGTCTCAGGGCTCAGTGTCTCAGGGTCTCAGTGTCTCAGGGTCTCAGTCTCTCAAGGTCTCAGTGTCTCTGGGTCTCAGGGGTTCATGGTCACAGTCTCTCAGTGCCTCAGTGGCTCTGTGTCTCAGGGCTCAGTGTCTCAGGGTCTCAGTGTCTCTGTGTCTCAGGGCTCAGTGTCTCAGGGTCTCAGTGTCTCAGTGTCTCAGGGTCTCAGGGTCTCAGTGTCTCAGGGCTCAGTGTCTCAGGGCTCAGTGTCTCTGTGTCTCAGGGCTCAGTGTCTCAGGGTCTCAGGGTCTCAGGGTCTCAGTGTCGCACGGTCTCAGTGTCTCAGAGTCTCTGGGTCTCAGTTTGTCATGGTTTCAGGGTCTCTGTGTCTCAGGGTCTCAGGGTCTCTGGGTCACTGCGTGTCTGGGTCTCAGTGAATCTGGGTCTCAGTGCCTCAGGGTCTCTGGGTCTATGGCTCTCAGGAACTCTGGGTCTCTGGGTCTCAATGTCTCAGGCCCTCAGGGTTTCAGGGTCGCAACGTCTCTGTGCCTCAATGTCTCCGTCCCAGTGTCTCGGTGTCTCAGTGTCTCAGGGTCTCAGTGTCTCAGGGTCTCAGTGTCTCAGTGTCTCATGGTCTCAGGGTCTCAGGCTCTCTGGGTCTCAGGGTCTCTGTGTCTCAGGGTCTCCGGGTCTCAGGGTCTCTGTGTCTCAGGGTCTCCGGGTCTCAGGGTCTCTGCGTCTCTGGACTTTTGGGTCTCAGGGTCTCAGGGTCTCAGGGTCTCAGGGTCTCAGTCTCTCAAGGTCTCAGTGTCTCTGGGTCTCAGGGGCTCATGGTCACTGTCTCTCAGTGTCTCAGGGTCTCAGTGTCTCAGTGTATCAGGGTCTCAGTGTCTCAAGGTCTCTGGTTCCCAGGGTCGGACGGTCTCAGTGTGTCATTGTCTCAGGTTCTCAGTGTCTCATTTTCTTAGGGTCTCTGGGTCTCAGGATCTCAGTGTCTCAGTGTCTCAGGTCTCACGGTTACATTGTCTCAGTGTCTCTTGGTCTCAGGGTCTCAGCTTCTCAGGGTCTCTGGGTCTCAGTTTCTCAGTGTCTCAGAGTCTCAGGGACTCAGAGTCTCAGTGTCTCAGGGGCTCAGGGGCTCAGTGCCACTGTGTCTCAGGGTCTCAGTGCCTCAGTGTCTCAGTGTCTCAGTGTCTCAGTGTCTCCATGTTTCCGTGTCTCAGGGTCTCAGTGTCTCAGTGTCTCACTGTCTCAGGGTCTCAGTGTCTCAGGGTCTCAGTGTCTCACTGTCTCAGTGTCTCCGTGTCTCAGGGTCTCAGTGTCTCAGTGTCTCACTGTCTCAGGGTCTCAGTGTCTCACTGTCTCAGTGTCTCTGTGTTTCAGGGTATCAGTGTCTCAGGGTCTCAGGGCCTCTGGGACTCTGAGTCTCAATGTCTCAGTGTATCAGTGTCTCTGAATCTCAGTGTCTCAGGGTCTCAGGTCCTCTGGGTCTCAGGGACTCAGAGTCTCTGTGTTTCAGGGTCTCAGGGACTCTGTGTCTCTGTGTCTCAGGGTCTCAGGGTCTCACGGCCTCTGGGTCTCTGGGACTCAGGGTCTCAGTGTCTCAGGGTCTCTGGGTCTCTGGGTCTCTTGTCTCAGGGTCTCAGGACCTCAGGGCCTCTGGGTCTCAGTGTCTCAGGGTCTCAGGGTCTCTGAGTCTCAATATCTCAGTGTCTCCGTGTCTCAGGGTCTCAGTGTCTCAGTGTCTCACTGTCTCAGGGTCTCAGTGTCTCAGGGTCTCAGTGTCTCACTGTCTCAGTGTCTCTGTGTTTCAGGGTATCAGTGTCTCAGGGTCTCAGGGTCTCTGTGTCTCAGGGTCTCAGGGTCTCAGGGCCTCTGGGACTCTGAGTCTCAATGTCTCAGTGTATCAGTGTCTCTGAATCTCAGTGTCTCAGGGTCTCAGGTCCTCTGGGTCTCAGGGACTCAGAGTCTCTGTGTCTCAGGGTCTCAGGGCCTCTGGGTCTCTGTGTCTCAGGGTCTCAGGGCCTCCGGGTCTCAGGTTCTCAGTGTCTCATTTTCTCAGGGTTTCTCGGCTTCCGGGTTTTCAGTGTCTCAGTGTCTCAGGGTCTCATGGTCACATTGTGTCAGTGTCTCAGGGTCTCAGTGTCTCAAGTCTCATTTTCTCAGTGTCTCAGAGTGTCAGGGACTCAGAGTTTCAGTGTCTCAGGGGCTCAGGGCCTCAGTGCCTCAGTGTCTCAGGGGCACCGGGCCTCAGTACTCAGTGTCTCAGTGTCTCAGGGCTCAGTGTCTCAGGGTCTCAGTGTCTCAGGGTCTCAGTCTCTCAAGGTCTCAGTGTCTCTGGGTCTCAGGGGTTCATGGTCACAGTCTCTCAGTGCCTCAGTGGCTCTGTGTCTCAGGGCTCAGTGTCTCAGGGTCTCAGTGTCTCTGTGTCTCAGGGCTCAGTGTCTCAGGGTCTCAGTGTCTCAGTGTCTCAGGGTCTCAGGGTCTCAGTGTCTCAGGGCTCAGTGTCTCAGGGCTCAGTGTCTCTGTGTCTCAGGGCTCAGTGTCTCAGGGTCTCAGGGTCTCAGGGTCTCAGTGTCGCACGGTCTCAGTGTCTCAGAGTCTCTGGGTCTCAGTTTGTCATGGTTTCAGGGTCTCTGTGTCTCAGGGTCTCAGGGTCTCTGGGTCACTGCGTGTCTGGGTCTCAGTGAATCTGGGTCTCAGTGCCTCAGGGTCTCTGGGTCTATGGCTCTCAGGAACTCTGGGTCTCTGGGTCTCAATGTCTCAGGCCCTCAGGGTTTCAGGGTCGCAACGTCTCTGTGCCTCAATGTCTCCGTCCCAGTGTCTCGGTGTCTCAGTGTCTCAGGGTCTCAGTGTCTCAGGGTCTCAGTGTCTCAGTGTCTCATGGTCTCAGGGTCTCAGGCTCTCTGGGTCTCAGGGTCTCTGTGTCTCAGGGTCTCCGGGTCTCAGGGTCTCTGTGTCTCAGGGTCTCCGGGTCTCAGGGTCTCTGCGTCTCTGGACTTTTGGGTCTCAGGGTCTCAGGGTCTCAGGGTCTCAGGGTCTCAGTCTCTCAAGGTCTCAGTGTCTCTGGGTCTCAGGGGCTCATGGTCACTGTCTCTCAGTGTCTCAGGGTCTCAGTGTCTCAGTGTATCAGGGTCTCAGTGTCTCAAGGTCTCTGGTTCCCAGGGTCGGACGGTCTCAGTGTGTCATTGTCTCAGGTTCTCAGTGTCTCATTTTCTTAGGGTCTCTGGGTCTCAGGATCTCAGTGTCTCAGTGTCTCAGGTCTCACGGTTACATTGTCTCAGTGTCTCTTGGTCTCAGGGTCTCAGCTTCTCAGGGTCTCTGGGTCTCAGTTTCTCAGTGTCTCAGAGTCTCAGGGACTCAGAGTCTCAGTGTCTCAGGGGCTCAGGGGCTCAGTGCCACTGTGTCTCAGGGTCTCAGTGCCTCAGTGTCTCAGTGTCTCAGTGTCTCCATGTTTCCGTGTCTCAGGGTCTCAGTGTCTCAGTGTCTCACTGTCTCAGGGTCTCAGTGTCTCAGGGTCTCAGTGTCTCACTGTCTCAGTGTCTCCGTGTCTCAGGGTCTCAGTGTCTCAGTGTCTCACTGTCTCAGGGTCTCAGTGTCTCACTGTCTCAGTGTCTCTGTGTTTCAGGGTATCAGTGTCTCAGGGTCTCAGGGTCTCTGTGTCTCAGGGTCTCAGGGTCTCAGGGCCTCTGGGACTCTGAGTCTCAATGTCTCAGTGTATCAGTGTCTCTGAATCTCAGTGTCTCAGGGTCTCAGGTCCTCTGGGTCTCAGGGACTCAGAGTCTCTGTGTTTCAGGGTCTCAGGGACTCTGTGTCTCTGTGTCTCAGGGTCTCAGGGTCTCACGGCCTCTGGGTCTCTGGGACTCAGGGTCTCAGTGTCTCAGGGTCTCTGGGTCTCTGGGTCTCTTGTCTCAGGGTCTCAGGACCTCAGGGCCTCTGGGTCTCAGTGTCTCAGGGTCTCAGGGTCTCTGAGTCTCAATATCTCAGTGTCTCTGTGTCTCAGGGTCTCAGTGTCTCAGTGTCTCACTGTCTCAGGGTCTCAGTGTCTCAGGGTCTCAGTGTCTCACTGTCTCAGTGTCTCTGTGTTTCAGGGTATCAGTGTCTCAGGGTCTCAGGGTCTCTGTGTCTCAGGGTCTCAGGGTCTCAGGGCCTCTGGGACTCTGAGTCTCAATGTCTCAGTGTATCAGTGTCTCTGAATCTCAGTGTCTCAGGGTCTCAGGTCCTCTGGGTCTCAGGGACTCAGAGTCTCTGTGTCTCAGGGTCTCAGGGCCTCTGGGTCTCTGTGTCTCAGGGTCTCAGGGCCTCCGGGTCTCAGGGTCTCAGTGTCTCAGGGTCTCAGGGTCTCAGGGCCTCTGGGTCTCAGGGTCTCTGTGTCTCAGGGCCTCTGGGTCTCTGTGTCTCAGGGTCTCAGGGCCTCTGGGTCTCGGTGTCTCTGAGTCTCAGTGTCTCAGTGTCTCAGGGCCTCTGGGTCACTGTGTCTCAGGGCCTCTGGGTCACTGTCTCTCAGGGTCTCAGGGCCTCTGGGTCTCAGAATCTCAAGGTCTCTGGGTCACTGTGTCTCAGGATCTCAGGGTCTCAGGGCCTCTGGGTCTCAGTGTCTCAGGGTCTCAGGGCCCCTGGGTCTCTGGGTCCCTGAGTCTCAATATCTCAGTGTCTCGGGGTCTCAGGGCCTCTGGGTCTCTGGGACTCAGGTTCTCAGGGTCTCAGGGCCTGTAAGTCTCAGGGTCTCAGGGTCTCAGTGTCTCAGGGTCTCAGGGTCTCTTGGTCTCTGTGTCTCAGGGTCTCTGTGTCTCAGGGTCTCAGGGCCTCTGGGTCTCTGGGCCTCAGTGTCTCAGGGTCTCAGGGACTCTGGGTCTCTGTGTCTCAGGGTCTCTGTGTCTCAGGGTCTCAGGGCCTCTGGGTCTCTGTGTCTCAGGGTCTCAGGGCCTCTGGGTCTCAGGGCCTCTGGGTCTCTGGGTCTCTGAGTCTCAATGTCTCAGTGCCTCTGGGTCTCTGTGTCTCAGGGCCTCTGGGTCTCTGTGCTCTACTGTCTCAGGGTCTCAGGGGCTCAGGTTCTCAGGGCCTCTGGGTCTCAGGGTCTCAGGGTCTCAGGGTCTCTGGGTCTCTGTGTCTAAGGGTCTCAGGGCCTCTGGGTCTTTGGGACTCAGTGTCTCAGGGTCTCAGGGACTCTGGGTCTCTGTGTCTCAGGCTCTCATGGCCTCTGGGTCTCTGTGTCTCAGGGTCTCTGGGCCTCTGGGTCTCTGTGTCTCAGGGTCTCAGGGCCTCTGTGTCTCAGGGTCTCAGGGCCTCTGGGTCTCTGCGACTCAGTGTCTCAGGGTCTCAGGGAATCTGGGTCTCTGTGTCTCAGGGTCTCTGTGTCTCTGGGTCTCACGGCCTCTGGGTCTCTGTGTCTCAGTGTCTCAGGGTCTCAGGGTCTCACGGCCTCTGGGTCTCAGGGTCTCAGTGTCTCTTGGTCTCAGGGTCTCTGGGTCTCAGTGTCTCAGGGTCTCAGGGACTCTGGGTCTCAGGGTCTCAGTGTCTCAGGGCCTCTGGGTCTCTGGGTCTCTGGGTCTCAGTGTCTCACAGTCTCAGGGTCTCCGGGCCTCTGGGTCTCTGGGTCTCAGTGTCTCAGTGTCTCCGGGTCTCAGGGTCTCTGGGTCTCTGGGTCTCTGAGTCTCAATGTCTCAGTGTCTCAGGTTCTCAGGGTCTCTGAGTCTCATTGTCTCAGGGTCTCAGGGCCTTTTGGTCTCTGGGTCTCTGAGTCTCAACGTCTCAGTGTCTCAGGTTCTCATGGCCTCTGGGTCTCTGTGTCTCAGTGTCTTAGGGTCTCAGGGTCTCTGCGTCTCTGGGTCTCAGGGTCTCAGGGCCTCTGGGTCTCTGTGTCTCAGGGACTCAGGGTCTCAGGGCCTCTGGGTCTCTGAGTCTCAATGTCTCAGTGTCTCAGTGTCTTAGGGCCTCTGGGTCTCTGTGTCTCAGTGTCTCAGGGTGTCAGGGCCTCTGGGTCTCCGGGTCTCAGTGTCTCAGGGTCTCACGGCCTCTGGGTCTCAGGGTCTCAGTGTCTCAGGGTCTCAGGGTCTCTGGGTCTCAGTGTCTCAGGGTCTCAGGTACTCTGGGTCTCAGGGTCTCAGTGTCTCAGGGCCTCTGGGTCTCTGGGTCTCAGTGCCTCAGGGTCTCTGGGCCTCTGGGTCTCTGGGTCTCTGGGTCTCTGAGGCTCAATGTCTCAGTGTCTCAGGGTCTCAGCGTCTCTGAGTCTCAGTGTCTCAGGGTCTCAGGGCCTCTGGGTCTCTGGGTCTCTGAGTCTCAATGTCTCAGTGTCTCAGGTTCTCAGGTTCTCAGGGCCTCTGGATCTCTGTGTCTCATGCCCTCCTGGTCTCTGGGACTCTGAGGCTCAATGTCTCAGTGTCTCAGGGTCTCAGGGCTTCTGGGTCTCTGTGTCTCAGGGTCTCAGGGCATCAGTGTCTCTGTGTCTCAGTGTCTCAGGGCCTCTGCGTCTCAGGGTCTCAGTGTCTCAGGGTCTCAGGGCCTCCAGGTCTCAGTGTCTCAGGGTCTCACGGCCTCAGGGCTTCTGGGTCTCTGGGTCACAGGGCCTCTGGGTCTCTGTGTCTCAATGTCTCAGCGTCTCAGGGTCTCAGGGCCTCTATGTCTCTGAGTCTCAATGTCTAAGTGTCTCAGTGTCTCAGGGCATCTGGATCTCTGTGTCTCATGTCCTCCTGGTCTCTGGGAATCTGAGGCTCAATGTCTCAGTGTCTCAGGGTCTCACGGGCTTCTGGGTTTCTGTGTCTCAGGGTCTCAGGGTCAGAGGGCGTCTGGGTCTCTGTGTCTCAGTGTCTCAGGGCCTCTGCGTCTCAGGGTCTCAGTGTCTCAGGGTCTCAGTGTCTCAGGGTCTCAGGGTCTCTGGGTCTCTGTGTCT
This sequence comes from Carcharhinus amblyrhynchos, assembly GCF_965287045.1. Classification (NCBI taxonomy): domain Eukaryota; kingdom Metazoa; phylum Chordata; class Chondrichthyes; order Carcharhiniformes; family Carcharhinidae; genus Carcharhinus; species Carcharhinus amblyrhynchos. The sequence goes on from NW_027649858.1 coordinate 529,481, forward strand.
CAGGGTTCAGGGCCTCTGGGTCTCTGGGGCTCAGTGTCTCAGGGTCTCAATGTCTCAGTGTCTCAGGTTCTCATGGCCTCTGGGTCTCTGTGTCTCAGTGTCTCAGGGTCTCAAGGTCTCTGTGTCTCTGGGCGTCAGTGTCTCAGGGTCTCATGGACTCAGGGTCTCTGTTTCTCAGGGTCTCTGTGTCTCAGGGTCTCAGGGCCTCTGGGTCTCAGGGCCTCTGGGTCTCTGTGTTCTAGTGTCTCAGGGTCTCAGGGTCTCAGGTTCTCAGGGCCTCTGGGTCTCAGGTTCTCAGGGTCTCAGGGTCTCTGTGTTCTAGTGTCTCAGGGTCTCAGGGTCTCAGGTTCTCAGGGCCTCTGGGTCTCAGGTTCTCAGGGTCTCAGGGTCTCTGTGTTCTAGTGTCTCAGGGTCTCAGGGTCTCAGGTTCTCAGGGCCTCTGGGTCTCAGGTTCTCAGGGTCTCAGGGTCTCAGGGCCTCTGGATCACAGGGTCTCAGTGTCTCAGGGTCTCAGTGTCACTGGGTCTCTGGGACTCAGTGCCTCAGGGTCTCAGGGGCTCTGTGTCTCTGTGTCTCAGGGTCTCAGGGCCTCTGGGTCTCTGTGTCTCAGGGTCTCAGGGCCTCTGGGTCTCTGTGTCTCAGGGTCTCAGGGCCTCTGGTTCTCTGTGTCTCAGTGTCTCAGGGTCTCAGGGTCTCTGGGTCTCTGTGTCTCAGGGTCTCTGTGTCTCAGGGTCTCAGGGCCTCTGGGTCTCTGGGCCTCAGTGTCTCAGGGTCTCAGGGACTCTGGGTCTCTGTGTCTCAGGGCCTCTGTGTCTCAGGGTCTCAGGGCCTCTGGGTCACTGTGTCTCAGGGTCTCAGGGCCTCTGGGTCTCAGGGTCTCTGAGTCTCAATGTCTCAGTGCCTCTGGGTCTCTGTGTCTCAGGGCCTCTGGGTCTCTGTGTTCTACTGTCTCAGGGTCTCAGGGTCTCAGGTTCTCAGGGCCTCTGGGTCTCAGGGTCTCAGTGTCTCAGGGTCACAGGGCCTCTGAGTCTCAGTGTCTCAGGGTCTCAGGGCCTCTGGGTCTCTGTGTCTCAGTGTCTCAGTGTCTCAAGGTCTCATTGCCTCTGGGTCTCAGGGACTCAGGGTCTCAGTGTCTCAGGGTCTCAGGGCCTCTGGGTCTCAGGGTCACATTGCCTCAGAGTCTCAGGGCCTCTGGGTCTCAGTGTCTCAGGGCCTCAGGGTCTCAGGGCCTCTGGGTCTCTCAGTGTCAGTATCTCAGTGTCTCAGGGTCTCAGGGCCTCCGGGTCTCAGGGTCTCAGTGTCTCAGTGTCTCTGTGTCTCTGTGTCTCAGTCTCTCAGGGTCTCTGGGTCTCAGGGTCTCTGTGTCCCATGGTCTCAGGGCCTCAGAGCCTCTGGGTCTCAGGGTCTCAGTGTCTCAGGGTCTCAGGGTCTCAGGGCCTCTGGGTATCTGTGTCTCAGGGTCTCAGGGCCTCAGGGTTACACGGCCTCAGGGACTCTGGGTCTCAGGGTCTCAGTGGCTCAGGGCCTCTGGGTCTCTGTGTCTCAGGGTCTCAGGGCCTCTGGGTCTCAGGGTCTCAGTGTCTCAGTCTCTCAGGGTCTCAGGGTCTCAGGGTCTCTGGGTCTCAGGGTCTCTGGGTCTCAGGGTCTCAGGGTCTCAGGGCCTCAGGGCCTCTGTGTCTCAGGGTCTCAGTGTTTCAGGGCCTCTGTGTCTCTGTGTCTCAGGGTCTCAGGGTCTTAGGGTCTCAGGGCCTCTGGGTTTCAGGGTGTCAGTGCCTCAGGGCCTGTCGGTCTCAGTGTCTCAGTCTCTCAGGGTCTCAGGGCCTCTGGGTCTCTGGGTCTCAATGTCTCAGTGTCTCAGGGTCTCAGGGCCTCTGGGTCTCAATGACTCAGGGTCTCATGGGCTCAGTGCCTCTAGGTCTCAGGGCCTCAGGGTCTCTGTGTCTCATTGTCTCAGGGTCTCAGGGCCCTTGGGTCTCTGTGTATCAGGATCTCCGGGCCTCTGGGTCTCAGTGACTCAGGGTCTCAGGGCCTATGGGTCTCTGTGTCTCTGAGTCTCAATGTTTCAGTGTCTCAGGGTCTCAGGGCCTCTGGGTTTCAGGGTCTCAGTGCCTCAGGGTCTCTGGGTCTCTGTGTCTCAGGGTCTCAGGGTCTCAGGGCCTCTGGGTCTCTGTGTCTCAGGGCCTCTGGGTCTCTGTGTCTCTGTGTCTCAGTGTCTCAGGGTCTCAGGGCCTCTATGTCTCAGGGTCTCAGGGCCTCAGGGTCTCTTGGTCTCAGTGTCTAAGGGTCTCAGGGCCTCTGGGTTTCTGGGTCTCTGTGTCTCAATGTCTCAGTGTCTCAGGGTCTCAGGGCCTCTGGGTCTCTGTGACTCTGTGTCTCAGTGTCTCAGGGTCTCAGGGCCTCTGGGTCCCAGGGTCTCAGGGCCTCTTGGTCTCAGGGTCTCAGTGTTTCAGGGCCTCTGGGTCTCTGTGTCTCAATGTCTCAGTATCTCATGGTCTCAGGGCCTCTGGGTCTCTGTGTCTCATTGTCTCAGGGTCTCAGGGCCTCAGGGCCTCTGAGTCTCAATGTCTCAGTGTCTCATGGTCTCAGGGCTTCTGGGTCTCTGTGTCTCAGGGCCCCTGGGTCTCCGGGTCTCAGTGTCTAAGGGTCTCAGGGCCTCTGGGTTTCTGGGTCTCTGAGTCTCAATGTCCCAGTGTCTCAGTCTCTCAGGGTCTCAGGGCCTCTGGGTCTCTGGGTCTCAATGTCCCAGTGTCTCAGGGTCTCAGGGCCTCTGTGTCTCAGGGTCTCAGGGCCTCTGGGTCTCTGGGTCTCAATGTCTCAGGGTCTCATGGGCTCAGTGCCTCTAGGTCTCACGGTCTCAGAGTCTCTGTGTCTCACTGTCTCAGGGTCTCAGGGCCCTTGGGTCTCTGTGTATCAGGGTCTCCGGGCCTCTGGGTCTCAGTGACTCAGGGTCTCAGGGCCTCTGTGTCTCAGGGTCTCAGGGCCTCAGGGTCTCAGGGTCTCAATGTCTCAGGGTCTCTGTGTCTCAGTGTCTCAGGGTCTCAGGGTCTCAGGGTCTCTGTGTCTCAATGTCTCAGCGTCTCCGGGTCTCAGGGTCTCAGGGCCTCTGGGTCTCTGGGTCACAGTGTCTCAGGGTCTCAGGGTCTCAGGGCCTCTGGGTCTCTGGGTCTCAGTGTCTCAGGGTCTCAGGGCCTCTGCGTTTCTGGGCCTCTGGGTCTCTGAGTCCCAGTGTCTCAGTCTCTCAGGGTCTCAGGGCCTCTGGGTCTCAATGTCCCAGTGTCTCAGTGTCTCAGGGCCTCTGTGTCTCAGGGTCTCAGGGCCTCTGGGTCTCTGGGTCTCAATGTCTCAGGGTCTCATGGGCTCAGTGCCTCTAGGTCTCAGGGTCTCAGGGTCTCTGTGTCTCACTGTCTCAGGGTCTCAGGGCCTCTGGGTCACTGTGTCTCAGGGTCTCAGGGTCTCTAGGTCTCAGGATCTCTGTGTCTCAGGGACTCAGGGTCTCAGGGCCTATGGGTCTCTGGGTCTCTGAGTCTCAATGTCTCAGGGTCTCAGGGTCACATTGGCTTTGGGTCGCTGTGTCTCTGAGTCTCAATGTTTCAGTGTCTCAGTGTCTCAGGGTCCCAGGGTCTCAGGGCCTATGGGTGTCAGTGTCTCAGTGTATCAGGGTCTCAGGGTATCTGCGTCTCTGTGTCTCGGTCTCAAGGCCTCTGGGTCTCAGGGTCTGAGTGTCTCAGGTTCTCACGGCCTCTGTGTCTCAGGGTCTCTGTGTCTCAGGGTCTCCGGGCCACTGGGTCTCTGAGTCTCAATGTCTCAGTGTCTCAGGGTCCCAGGGTCTCATGGCCTATGGGTGTCAGTGTCTCAGTTTATCAGGGTCTCAGGGCATCTGCGTCTCTGTGTCTCGGTCTCAAGGCCTCTGGGTCTCAGGGTCTGAGTGTCTCAGGTTCTCACAGCCTCTGGGTCTCAGGGTCTCTGTGTCTCAGGGCCTCTGGGTCTCTGGGTCTCAGTGTCTGAGGTTCTCAGGGCCTCTGGGTTTCTGGGTCTCTGAGTCTCAATGTCTCAGTGTCTCAGGCTCTCAGGGTCTCAGGGCCTCGGGGTCTCTGGGTCTCAATGTGTCAGTGTCTCAGGATCTCAGGGCCTCTGTGTCTCAGGGTCTCGGGGCCTCTGGGTCTCTGGATCTCAATGTCTCAAGGTCTCATGGGCTCAGTGCCTCTAGGTCTCAGGGTCTCAGGGCCTCTGGGTCTCAGGGCCTCTGGGTCTCTGTGTCTCATTGTCTCAGGGTCTCAGGGCCTCTGGGTTTCAGGGTCTCAGTGTCTCAGGGTCTCAGGGCCTCTGGGTCTCTGAGTCCCAATGTCTCAGGTTCTCAGGGTCTCAGGGCCTCTGGGTGTCAGGGTCTCAGTGTCTCAGGGCTTCAGGGCCCCTGAGTCTCAATGTCTCAGTGTCTCAGGGTCACAGGGCCTCTGGGTCTCAGTGTTTCAGGGCCTCTGGGTCTCAGAGTCTCAATGTCTCAGTGTCTCATGGTCTCAGGGCTTCTGGGTCTCTGTGTCTCAGGGCCTCTGGGTCTCTGGGTCTCAGTGTCTAAGGGTCTCAGGGCCTCTGGGTTTCTGGGTCTCTGAGTCTCAACGTCTCAGTGCCTCTGTGTCTCAGGGTCTCAGGGCCTGTGGGTCTCAGTGTCTCAGGGTCTCAGGGCCTCTGGGTCTCTGGGTCTCAGTGTCTCAGGGTCTCAGGGCCTCTGGGTTTCTGGGTCTCTGAGTCTCTTTGTCTCAGTGTCTCAGGGTCTCAGGGTCTCAGGGCCTGTGGGTCTCAGTGTCTCAGGGTCTCAGGGCCTCTGGGTCTCTGGGTCTCTGAGTCCCAGTGTCTCAGTGTCTCAGGGTCTCAGGGCCTCTGGGTCTCTGGGTCTCGGGGCCTCTGGGTCTCTGGGTCTCAATGTCTCAGGGTCTCATGGGCTCAGTGCCTCTAGGTCTCAGGGTCTCAGGGTCTCAGGGTCTCTGTGTCTCACTGTCTCAGGGTCTCAGGGCCTCTGGGTCACTGTGTCTCAGGGTCTCAGGGCCTCTGGGTCTCAGGGTCTCAGTGTCTCAGGGTCTCAGGGTCTCTGTGTCTCACTGTCTCAGGGTCTCAGGGCCTCTAGGTCACTGTGTCTCAGGGTCTCAGGGCCTCTGGGTCTCAGGGTCTCAGTGTCTCAGGATCTCAGGGTCTCTTTGTCTCAGGGTCTCAGGGTCTCAGGGCCTCTGGGTCACTGTGTCTCAGGGTCTCAGGGTCTCTGGGTCTCTGTGTCTCAGGGTCTCAGGGCCTCTGGGTCTCTGTGTCTCAGGGACTCAGTGTTTCAGGGCCTCAGGGCCTCTGGGTCTCTGTGTCTCAGGGACTCAGTGTTTCAGGGTCTCAGGGCCTCAGGGCCTCTGGGTCTCAGGGTCTCAGTGTCTCAGGGTCTCAGGGCCTCTGGGTCTCTGTGTCTCAGGGTCTCAGGGCCTCTGGGTCTCTGTGTCTCAGGGTCTCAGGGTCTCAGGGCCTCAGTGTCTCAGTGACTCAGGGCCTCTACGTCTCAGGGTCTCAGTGCCTCAGGGTCTCTGGGCCTCTGGGTCTCAGGGTCTCAGGGCCTCTGGGTCTCAGGGTCTCAGGGCCTCAGAGTCTCTTGGTCTCAGGGTCTCAGTGTTTCAGGGCTGATGGGTCTCTGAGCCTCAATGACTCAGGGTCTCAGTGTCACATGGCCTTTGGGTCGCTGGGTCTCTGAGTCTCAATGTTTCAGTGTCTCAGGGTCTCAGGGCCTCTGGGTCTCTGAGTCTCAATGTCTCAGTGTCTCAGGGTTCCAGGGTCTCAGGGCCTCTGGGTCTCAGAGTCTCTGGATCTCTTGTTCTCAGGGTTTCTGGGTCTCAGTGTATCAGTTTTCTCAGGGTCTCAGTGTCTCTGGGTCTCATGGTCACAGTCTCTCAGTGTCTCAGGGTCTCAGTGTCTCAGGGTCTCTGGTTCCCTGGGTCCCAGGGTCTCAGTGTCTCAGTGTGTCATTGTCTCAGGTTCTCAGTGTCTCATTTTCTCAGGGTCTCTCGGCTTCCGGGTTTTCAGTGTCTCAGTGTCTCAGGGTCTCATGGTCACATTGTGTCAGTGCCTCAGGGTCTCACTGTCTCAGGGTCTCAGTTTCTCAGTGTCTCAGAGTGTCAGGGACTCAGAGTTTCAGTGTCTCAGGGGCTCAGGGCCTCAGTGCCTCTGTGTCTCAGTGTCTCTGTGTCTCCAGGCTCAGTGTCTCTGTGTCTCAGTGTCTCAGGGTCTCAGTCTCTCAGTTTCTCAGGGTCTGTGGGTCTCAGGGTCTCCGTGTCTCAGTGTCGCAGTGTCTCAGTGTCTCAGGGTCTCAGTGTCTCAGGGTCCCAGGGTCTCAGTGTCTCAGTGTCTGAGGGTCTCAGGGTCTCTGTGTCGCTGTGTCTCAGGGTCTCTGGGTCTCAGGGTCTCAGTGTCTCAGGGGCTCAGGGCCTCAGTGCCTCAGTGTCTCAGGGGCACCGGGCCTCAGTACTCAGTGTCTCAGTGTCTCAGGGCTCAGTGTCTCATGGTCTCAGTGTCTCAGGGTCTCAGTCTCTCAAGGTCTCAGTGTCTCTGGGTCTCAGGGGTTCATGGTCACAGTCTCTCAGTGCCTCAGTGTCTCTGTGTCTCAGGGCTCAGTGTCTCAGGGTCTCAGTGTCTCTGTGTCTCAGGGCTCAGTGTCTCAGGGTCTCAGTGTCTCAGGGCTCAGTGTCTCTGTGTCTCAGGGCTCAGTGTCTCAGGGTCTCAGGGTCTCAGTGTCGCACGGTCTCAGTGTCTCAGAGTCTCTGGGTCTCAGTTTGTCATGGTTTCAGGGTCTCTGTGTCTCAGTGTCTCAGAGTCTCAGGGTCTCAGTGTCTCAGGGCGCAGTGTCTCAGGGCTCAGTGTCTCTGTGTCTCAGTGTCTCAGTGTCTCAGTGTCTCAGGGTCTCAGTGTCGCACGGTCTCAGTATCTCAGAGTCTCTGGGTCTCAGTTTGTCATGGTTTCAGGGTCTCTGTGTCTCAGGGTCTCAGGGTCTCTGGGTCACTGCGTGTCTGGGTCTCAGTGACTCTGGGTCTCAGTGCCTCAGGGTCTCTGGGTCTATGGCTCTCAGGGACTCTGGGTCTCTGGGTCTCAATGTCTCAGGCCCTCAGGGTTTCAGGGTCGCAACGTCTCTGTGCCTCAATGTCTCCGTCCCAGTGTCTCGGTGTCTCAGTGTCTCAGGGTCTCAGTGTCTCAGGGTCTCAGTGTCTCAGTGTCTCATGGTCTCAGGGTCTCAGGCTCTCTGGGTCTCAGGGTCTCTGTGTCTCAGGGTCTCCGGGTCTCAGGGTCTCTGTGTCTCAGGGTCTCCGGGTCTCAGGGTCTCTGCGTCTCTGGACTTTTGGGTCTCAGGGTCTCAGGGTCTCAGGGTCTCAGTCTCTCAAGGTCTCAGTGTCTCTGGGTCTCAGGGGCTCATGGTCACTGTCTCTCAGTGTCTCAGGGTCTCAGTGTCTCAGTGTATCAGGGTCTCAGTGTCTCAAGGTCTCTGGTTCCCAGGGTCGGACGGTCTCAGTGTGTCATTGTCTCAGGTTCTCAGTGTCTCATTTTCTTAGGGTCTCTGGGTCTCAGGATCTCAGTGTCTCAGTGTCTCAGGTCTCACGGTTACATTGTCTCAGTGTCTCTTGGTCTCAGGGTCTCAGCTTCTCAGGGTCTCTGGGTCTCAGTTTCTCAGTGTCTCAGAGTCTCAGGGACTCAGAGTCTCAGTGTCTCAGGGGCTCAGGGGCTCAGTGCCACTGTGTCTCAGGGTCTCAGTGCCTCAGTGTCTCAGTGTCTCAGTGTCTCCATGTCTCCGTGTCTCAGGGTCTCAGTGTCTCAGTGTCTCACTGTCTCAGGGTCTCAGTGTCTCAGGGTCTCAGTGTCTCACTGTCTCAGTGTCTCCGTGTCTCAGGGTCTCAGTGTCTCAGTGTCTCAGTGTCTCACTGTCTCAGGGTCTCAGTGTCTCAGGGTCTCAGTGTCTCACTGTCTCAGTGTCTCTGTGTTTCAGGGTATCAGTGTCTCAGGGTCTCAGGGTCTCTGTGTCTCAGGGTCTCAGGGTCTCAGGGCCTCTGGGACTCTGAGTCTCAATGTCTCAGTGTATCAGTGTCTCTGAATCTCAGTGTCTCAGGGTCTCAGGTCCTCTGGGTCTCAGGGACTCAGAGTCTCTGTGTTTCAGGGTCTCAGGGCCTCTGTGTCTCTGTGTCTCAGGGTCTCAGGTTCTCACGGCCTCTGGGTCTCTGCGACTCAGGGTCTCAGTGTCTCAGGGTCTCTGGGTCTCTGGGTCTCTTGTCTCAGGGTCTCAGGACCTCAGGGCCTCTGGGTCTCAGTGTCTCAGGGTCTCAGGGTCTCTGAGTCTCAATATCTCAGTGTCTCCGTGTCTCAGGGTCTCAGTGTCTCAGTGTCTCACTGTCTCAGGGTCTCAGTGTCTCAGGGTCTCAGTGTCTCACTGTCTCAGTGTCTCTGTGTTTCAGGGTATCAGTGTCTCAGGGTCTCAGGGTCTCTGTGTCTCAGGGTCTCAGGGTCTCAGGGCCTCTGGGACTCTGAGTCTCAATGTCTCAGGGCCTCTGGGTCTCTGTGTCTCAGGGTCTCAGGGCCTCTGGGTCTCGGTGTCTCTGAGTCTCAGTGTCTCAGGGCCTCTGGGTCACTGTGTCTCAGGGCCTCTGGGTCACTGTCTCTCAGGGTCTCAGGGCCTCTGGGTCTCAGAATCTCAAGGTCTCTGAGTCACTGTGTCTCAGGATCTCAGGGTCTCAGGGCCTCTGGGTCTCAGTGTCTCAGGGTCTCAGGGCCCCTGGGTCTCTGGGTCCCTGAGTCTCAATATCTCAGTGTCTCGGGGTCTCAGGGCCTCTGGGTCTCTGGGACTCAGGTTCTCAGGGTCTCAGGGCCTCTAAGTCTCAGGGTCTCAGGGTCTCAGTGTCTCAGGGTCTCAGGGTCTCTTGGTCTCTGTGTCTCAGGGTCTCTGGGTCTCAGGGTCTCAGGGCCTCTGGGTCTCTGGGCCTCAGTGTCTCAGGGTCTCAGGGACTCTGGGTCTCTGTGTCTCAGGGTCTCTGTGTCTCAGGGTCTCAGGGCCTCTGGGTCTCTGTGTCTCAGGGTCTCAGGGCCTCTGGGTCTCAGGGCCTCTGGGTCTCTGGGTCTCTGAGTCTCAATGTCTCAGTGCCTCTGGGTCTCTGTGTCTCAGGGCCTCTGGGTCTCTGTGCTCTACTGTCTCAGGGTCTCAGGGGCTCAGGTTCTCAGGGCCTCTGGGTCTCAGGGTCTCAGTGTCTCAGGGTCTCAGGGTCTCTGGGTCTCTGTGTCTAAGGGTCTCAGGGCCTCTGGGTCTTTGGGACTCAGTGTCTCAGGGTCTCAGGGACTCTGGGTCTCTGTGTCTCAGGCTCTCATGGCCTCTGGGTCTCTGTGTCTCAGGGTCTCTGGGCCTCTGGGTCTCTGTGTCTCAGGGTCTCAGGGCCTCTGTGTCTCAGGGTCTCAGGGCCTCTGGGTCTCTGCGACTCAGTGTCTCAGGGTCTCAGGGAATCTGGGTCTCTGTGTCTCAGGGTCTCTGTGTCTCTGGGTCTCAGGGCCTCTGGGTCTCTGTGTCTCAGTGTCTCAGGGTCTCAGGGTCTCACGGCCTCTGGGTCTCAGGGTCTCAGTGTCTCTTGGTCTCAGGGTCTCTGGGTCTCAGTGTCTCAGGGTCTCAGGGCCTCTGGGACTCTGAGTCTCAATGTCTCAGTGTATCAGTGTCTCTGAATCTCAGTGTCTCAGGGTCTCAGGTCCTCTGGGTCTCAGGGACTCAGAGTCTCTGTGTTTCAGGGTCTCAGGGCCTCTGTGTCTCTGTGTCTCAGGGTCTCAGGGTCTCACGGCCTCTGGGTCTCTGGGACTCAGGGTCTCAGTGTCTCTGGGTCTCTGGGTCTCTGGGTCTCTTGTCTCAGGGTCTCAGGACCTCAGGGCCTCTGGGTCTCAGTGTCTCAGGGTCTCAGGGTCTCTGGGTCTCTGAGTCTCAATATCTCAGTGTCTCCGTGTCTCAGGGTCTCAGTGTCTCAGTGTCTCACTGTCTCAGGGTCTCAGTGTCTCAGGGTCTCAGTGTCTCACTGTCTCAGTGTCTCTGTGTTTCAGGGTATCAGTGTCTCAGGGTCTCAGGGTCTCTGTGTCTCAGGGTCTCAGGGTCTCAGGGCCTCTGGGACTCTGAGTCTCAATGTCTCAGTGTATCAGTGTCTCTGAATCTCAGTGTCTCAGGGTCTCAGGTCCTCTGGGTCTCAGGGACTCAGAGTCTCTGTGTCTCAGGGTCTCAGGGCCTCTGGGTCTCTGTGTCTCAGGGTCTCAGGGCCTCCGGGTCTCAGGGTCTCAGTGTCTCAGGGTCTCAGGGTCTCAGGGCCTCTGGGTCTCAGGGTCTCTGTGTCTCAGGGCCTCTGGGTCTCTGTGTCTCAGGGTCTCAGGGCCTCTGGGTCTCGGTGTCTCTGAGTCTCAGTGTCTCAGTGTCTCAGGGCCTCTGGGTCACTGTGTCTCAGGGCCTCTGGGTCACTGTCTCTCAGGGTCTCAGGGCCTCTGGGTCTCAGAATCTCAAGGTCTCTGGGTCACTGTGTCTCAGGATCTCAGGGTCTCAGGGCCTCTGGGTCTCAGTGTCTCAGGGTCTCAGGGCCTCTGGGTCTCTGGGTCCCTGAGTCTCAATATCTCAGTGTCTCGGGGTCTCAGGGCCTCTGGGTCTCTGGGACTCAGGTTCTCAGGGTCTCAGGGCCTCTAAGTCTCAGGGTCTCAGTGTCTCAGGGTCTCAGGGTCTCTTGGTCTCTGTGTCTCAGGGTCTCTGGGTCTCAGGGTCTCAGGGCCTCTGGGTCTCTGGGCCTCAGTGTCTCAGGGTCTCAGGGACTCTGGGTCTCTGTGTCTCAGGGTCTCTGTGTCTCAGGGTCTCAGGGCCTCTGGGTCTCTGTGTCTCAGGGTCTCAGGGCCTCTGGGTCTCAGGGCCTCTGGGTCTCTGGGTCTCTGAGTCTCAATGTCTCAGTGCCTCTGGGTCTCTGTGTCTCAGGGCCTCTGGGTCTCTGTGCTCTACTGTCTCAGGGTCTCAGGGGCTCAGGTTCTCAGGGCCTCTGGGTCTCAGGGTCTCAGGGTCTCTGTGTCTAAGGGTCTCAGGGCCTCTGGGTCTTTGGGACTCAGTGTCTCAGGGTCTCAGGGACTCTGGGTCTCTGTGTCTCAGGCTCTCATGGCCTCTGGGTCTCTGTGTCTCAGGGTCTCTGGGCCTCTGGGTCTCTGTGTCTCAGGGTCTCAGGGCCTCTGTGTCTCAGGGTCTCAGGGCCTCTGGGTCTCTGCGACTCAGTGTCTCAGGGTCTCAGGGAATCTGGGTCTCTGTGTCTCAGGGTCTCTGTGTCTCTGGGTCTCAGGGCCTCTGGGTCTCTGTGTCTCAGTGTCTCAGGGTATCAGGGTCTCACGGCCTCTGGGTCTCAGGGTCTCAGTGTCTCTTGGTCTCAGGGTCCCTGGGTCTCAGTGTCTCAGGGTCTCAGGGACTCTGGGTCTCTGTTTCTCAGGGTCTCTGTGTCTCAGGGTCTCAGGGCCTCTGGGTCTCAGGGCCTCTGGGTCTCTGGGCCTCAGGGTCTCAGGGCCTCTGGGTATCTGTGTCTCAGGGTCTCAGGGCCTCAGGGTTACACGGCCTCAGGGACTCTGGGTCTCAGGGTCTCAGTGGCTCAGGGCCTCTGGGTCTCTGTGTCTCAGGGTCTCAGGGCCTCTGGGTCTCAGGGTCTCCGTGTCTCAGTCTCTCAGGGTCTCAGGGTCTCTGGGTCTCAGGGTCTCTGGGTCTCAGTGTCTTAGGGTCTCAGGGCCTCAGGGCCTCTGTGTCTCAGGGTCTCAGGGTTTCAGGGCCTCTGTGTCTCTGGGTCCCAGGGTCTCAGGGCCTCTGGGTCTCAATGACTCAGGGTCTCATGGGCTCAGTGCCTCTAGGTCTCAGGGCCTCAGGGTCTCTGTGTCTCATTGTCTCAGGGTCTCAGGGCCCTTGGGTCTCTGTGTATCAGGATCTCCGGGCCTCTGGGTCTCAGTGACTCAGGGTCTCAGGGCCTATGGGTCTCTGTGTCTCTGAGTCTCAATGTTTCAGTGTCTCAGGGTCTCAGGGCCTCTGGGTTTCAGGGTCTCAGTGCCTCAGGGTCTCTGGGTCTCTGTGTCTCTGGGTCCCAGGGTCTCAGGGCCTCTTGGTCTCAGGGTCTCAGTGTTTCAGGGCCTCTGGGTCTCTGTGTCTCAATGTCTCAGTATCTCATGGTCTCAGGGCCTCTGGGTCTCTGGGTCTCAGTGTCTAAGGGTCTCAGGGCCTCTGGGTTTCTGGGTCTCTGAGTCTCAATGTCTCAGTGTCTCAGGGTCTCAGGGTCTCAGGGTCTCAGGGCCTGTGGTTCTCAGTGTCTCAGGGTCTCAGGGCCTCTGGGTCTCTAGGTCTCAGTGTCTCAGGGTCTCAGGGCCTCTGCGTTTCTGGGTCTCTGGGTATCTGAGTTTCAATGTCTCAGTGTCTCAGGGTCTCAGGGACTCTGGGTCTCAGGGTCTCAGTGGCTCAGGGCCTCTGGGTCTCTGTGTCTCAGGGTCTCAGGGCCTCTGGGTCTCAGGGTCTCAGTGTCTCAGTCTCTCAGGGTCTCAGTGTCTCACTGTCTCAGTGTCTCCGTGTCTCAGGGTCTCAGTGTCTCAGTGTCTCACTGTCTCAGGGTCTCAGTGTCTCAGGGTCTCAGTGTCTCACTGTCTCAGTGTCTCTGTGTTTCAGGGTATCAGTGTCTCAGGGTCTCAGGGTCTCTGTGTCTCAGGGTCTCAGGGTCTCAGGGCCTCTGGGACTCTGAGTCTCAATGTCTCAGTGTATCAGTGTCTCTGAATCTCAGTGTCTCAGGGTCTCAGGTCCTCTGGGTCTCAGGGACTCAGAGTCTCTGTGTTTCAGGGTCTCAGGGCCTCTGTGTCTCTGTGTCTCAGGGTCTCAGGGTCTCACGGCCTCTGGGTCTCTGGGACTCAGTGTCTCAGGGTCTCAGGGTCTCTGGGTCTCTTGTCTCAGGGTCTCAGGACCTCAGGGCCTCTGGGTCTCAGTGTCTCAGGGTCTCAGGGTCTCTGGGTCTCTGAGTCTCAATATCTCAGTGTCTCCGTGTCTCAGGGTCTCAGTGTCTCAGTGTCTCACTGTCTCAGGGTCTCAGTGTCTCAGGGTCTCAGTGTCTCACTGTCTCAGTGTCTCTGTGTTTCAGGGTCTCAGGGTCTCAGGGTCTCAGGGTCTCTGTGTCTCAGGGTCTCAGGGTCTCAGGGCCTCTGGGACTCTGAGTCTCAATGTCTCAGTGTATCAGTGTCTCTGAATCTCAGTGTCTCAGGGTCTCAGGTCCTCTGGGTCTCAGGGACTCAGAGTCTCTGTGTCTCAGGGTCTCAGGGCCTCTGGGTCTCTGTGTCTCAGGGTCTCAGGGCCTCCGGGTCTCAGGGTCTCAGTGTCTCAGGGTCTCAGGGTCTCAGGGCCTCTGGGTCTCAGGGTCTCTGTGTCTCAGGGCCTCTGGGTCTCTGTGTCTCAGGGTCTCAGGGCCTCTGGGTCTCGGTGTCTCTGAGTCTCAGTGTCTCAGTGTCTCAGGGCCTCTGGGTCACTGTGTCTCAGGGCCTCTGGGTCACTGTCTCTCAGGGTCTCAGGGCCTCTGGGTCTCAGAATCTCAAGGTCTCTGGGTCACTGTGTCTCAGGATCTCAGGGTCTCAGGGCCTCTGGGTCTCAGTGTCTCAGGGTCTCAGGGCCTCTGGGTCTCTGGGTCCCTGAGTCTCAATATCTCAGTGTCTCGGGGTCTCAGGGCCTCTGGGTCTCTGGGACTCAGGTTCTCAGGGTCTCAGGGCCTCTAAGTCTCAGGGTCTCAGTGTCTCAGGGTCTCAGGGTCTCTTGGTCTCTGTGTCTCAGGGTCTCTGTGTCTCAGGGTCTCAGGGCCTCTGGGTCTCTGGGCCTCAGTGTCTCAGGGTCTCAGGGACTCTGGGTCTCTGTGTCTCAGGGTCTCTGTGTCTCAGGGTCTCAGGGCCTCTGGGTCTCTGTGTCTCAGGGTCTCAGGGCCTCTGGGTCTCAGGGCCTCTGGGTCTCTGGGTCTCTGAGTCTCAATGTCTCAGTGCCTCTGGGTCTCTGTGTCTCAGGGCCTCTGGGTCTCTGTGCTCTACTGTCTCAGGGTCTCAGGGCCTCTGGGTCTCAGGGTCTCAGTGTCTCAGGGTCTCAGGGTCTCTGGGTCTCTGTGTCTAAGGGTCTCAGGGCCTCTGGGTCTTTGGGACTCAGTGTCTCAGGGTCTCAGGGACTCTGGGTCTCTGTGCTTCAGGCTCTCATGGCCTCTGGGTCTCTGTGTCTCAGGGTCTCTGGGCCTCTGGGTCTCTGTGTCTCAGGGTCTCAGGGCCTCTGTGTCTCAGGGTCTCAGGGCCTCTGGGTCTCTGCGACTCAGTGTCTCAGGGTCTCAGGGAATCTGGGTGTCTGGGTCTCAGTGTCTCAGTGTCTCCGGGTCTCAGGGTCTCACGGCCTCTGGGTCTCAGGGTCTCAGTGTCTCTTGGTCTCAGGGTCTCTGGGTCTCAGTGTCTCAGGGTCTCAGGGACTCTGGGTCTCAGGGTCTCAGTGTCTCAGGGCCTCTGGGTCTCTGGGTCTCAGTGTCTCAGCGTCTCAGGGTCTCCGGGCCTCTGGGTCTCTGGGTCTCAGTGTCTCAGTGTCTCCGGGTCTCAGGGTCTCTGGGTCTCTGAGTCTCAATGTCTCAGTGTCTCAGGTTCTCAGGGTCTCTGAGTCTCATTGTCTCAGGGTCTCAGGGCCTTTGGGTCTCTGGGTCTCTGAGTCTCAATGTCTCAGTGTCTCAGGTTCTCATGGCCTCTGGGTCTCTGTGTCTCAGTATCTTAGGGTCTCAGGGTCTCTGCGTCTCTGGGTCTCAGGGTCTCAGGGCCTCTGGGTCTCTGTGTCTCAGGGACTCAGGGTCTCAGGGCCTCTGGGTCTCTGAGTCTCAATGTCTCAGTGTCTCAGTGTCTTAGGGCCTCTGGGTCTCTGTGTCTCAGTGTCTCAGGGTGTCAGGGCCTCTGGGTCTCCGGGTCTCAGTGTCTCAGGGTCTCACGGCCTCTGGGTCTCAGGGTCTCAGTGTCTCAGGGTCTCAGGGTCTCAGTGTCTCAGGGTGTCAGGGCCTCTGGGTCTCCGGGTCTCAGTGTCTCAGGGTCTCACGGCCTCTGGGTCTCAGGGTCTCAGTGTCTCAGGGTCTCAGGGTCTCTGGGTCTCAGTGTCTCAGGGTCTCAGGTACTCTGGGTCTCAGGGTCTCAGTGTCTCAGGGCCTCTGGGTCTCTGGGTCTCAGTGTCTCAGGGTCTCCGGGCCTCTGGGTCTCTGGGTCTCTGAGGCTCAATGTCTCAGTGTCTCAGGGTCTCAGCGTCTCTGAGTCTCAGTGTCTCAGGGTCTCAGGGCCTCTGGGTCTCTGGGTCTCTGAGTCTCAATGTCTCAGTGTCTCAGGTTCTCAGGTTCTCAGGGCCTCTGGATCTCTGTGTCTCATGCCCTCCAGGTCTCTGGGACCCTGAGGCTCAATGTCTCAGTGTCTCAGGGTCTCAGGGCTTCTGGGTCTCTGTGTCTCAGTGTCTCAGGGCCTCTGCGTCTCAGGGTCTCAGTGTCTCAGGGTCTCAGGGCCTCCAGGTCTCAGTGTCTCAGGGTCTCAGGGCTTCTGGGTCTCTGTGTCTCAGGGTCTCAGGGCATCAGTGTCTCTGTGTCTCAGGGTCTCAGGGCCTCTGCGTCTCAGGGTCTCAGTGTCTCAGGGTCTCAGGGCCTCCAGGTCTCAGTGTCTCAGGGTCTCAGGGCTTCTGGGTCTCTGTGTCTCAGGGTCTCAGGGCATCTGTGTCTCTGTGTCTCAGGGCCTCTGCGTCTCAGGGTCTCAGTGTCTCAGGGTCTCCGTGTCTCAGGGCCTGTGGGTCTCAGTGTCTCAGGGTCTCAGTGTCTCTGGGTCTCTGTGTCTCAGGGTCTCAGGGCATCTGGGTCTCTGTGTCTCAGGGTCTCAGGGTCTCAGGGACTCTGGGTCTCTGTGTCTCAGGGTCTCTGTGTCTCAGGGTCTCTGTGTCTCAGGGTCTCAGGGCCTCTGGGTCTCTGTGTCTCAGGGTCTCAGGGCCTCTGGGTCTCAGGGCCTCTGGGTCTCTGGGTCTCTGAGTCTCAATATCTCAGTGCCTCTGGGTCTCTGTGTCTCAGGGCCTGTGGGTCTCTGTGTTCTACTGTCTCAGGGTCTCAGGGTCTCAGGTTCTCAGGGCCTCTGGGTCTCAGAGTCTCAGCGTCTCAGGGTCTCAGGGTCTCTGGGACTCAGTGTCTCAGGGTCTCAGGGACTCTGGGTCTCTGTGTCTCAGGCTCTCATGGCCTCTGGGTCTCTGCGACTCAGTGTCTCAGGGTCTCAGGGACTCTGGGTCTCTGGGTCTCAGGGTCTCTGTGTCTCAGGGTCTCAGGGCCTCTGGGTCTCTGTGTCTCAGGGTCTCAGGGCCTCTGGGTCTCAATGTCTCAGTGTCTCAGGTTCTCATGGCCTCTGGGTCTCTGTGTCTCAGTGTCTCAGGGTCTCAGGGCCTCTGGGTCTCAGGGTCTCAGTGTCTCAGGGTCTCAGGGTCTCAGTGTCTCAGGGTCTCTGGGTCTCAGTGTCTCACTGTTTCAGGGTCTCAGTTTCTCACTGTCACACGGTCTCAGGGTCTCAGGGTCTCAGTTTCTCAGGGTCTCAGGGTCTCAGTGTCTCAGGGTCTCAGGGTCTCTGGGACTCAGTGTCTCAGGGTCTCAGGGACTCTGGGTCTCTGTGTCTCAGGCTCTCATGGCCTCTGGGTCTCTGCGACTCAGTGTCTCAGCGTCTCAGGGACTCTGGGTCTCTGTGTCTCAAGGTCTCAGGGCCTCTGGGTCTCTGTGTCTCATATGGTCTCAGGGCCTCTGGGTCTCAATGTCTCAGTGTCTCAGGTTCTCATGGCCTCTGGGTCTCTGTGTCTCAGTGTCTCAGGGTTTCAGGGCCTCTGGGTCTCAGGGTCTCAGGGTCTCAGTGTCTCAGGGTCTCTGGGTCTCAGTGTCTCACTGTTTCAGGGTCTCAGTTTCTCACTGTCACACGGTCTCAGGGTCTCAGGGTCTCAGTTTCTCAGGGTCTCTGGGTCTCTGTTTCTCAGGGTCTCAGGGTCACTGTGTCTCAGTGTCTCAGGGGCTCAGTGTCTGAGTGTCTCAGTGTCTCAGTCTCTCAGGACCTCAGGGTCTCAGAACAAAAGAACATAATAACATAAGAAATAGGAGCAGGAGTAGGCCATCTAGCCCTTCGAGCCTGCCCCGCCATTCAATAAGATCATGGCTGATCTGTCGTGGCTCAGTTCCACTTTCCCGCCCTCTCCCCATAACCCTTAATCCCCTCGCTAATCAAAAACCCATCAACCCGCGTCTTAAAAATATTTAGCGAGGCAGCCTCCACCACTTCAACGGGCAGAGAATTCCAGAGATTCACCACCCTTTGAGTGAAGAAGTTCCTCCTCAACTCCGTTCTAAACCGCCCCCCCCCCTTTATCTTGAGGCTGTGCACCCTAGTCCTACTGTCCTTTCTGAGCGGGAAGAGCCTCTCCACCTCTATCCTATCCATTCCATTCATCATCTTATATGTCTCAATGAGATCTCCCCTCATTCTTCTAAACTCTAACGAGTACAAGCCCAGTTTATTCAGCCTCTCCTCATAGCTCAATCCCCTCAACTCCGGTATCAGCCTAGTAAACCTCCTCTGCACTCCCTCCGAGGCCAAAATATCCTTGCGTAAGTACGGCGCCCAAAACTGCACACAGTACTCCAGCTGCGGCCTCACCAATGCCCTATACAGCCGCAGCAAGACCTCCCTACTTTTATATTCAATCCCCCTCGCTATGAAGGCCAGCATCCCATTCGCCTTCCTGACCACCTGCTGCACCTGCAGGCTGGGTTTTTGCGACTCATGCACAAGGACCCCGAGGTCCCTCTGCACCGTCGCCTGCTGCAGTTTTTCGCCACGTAAGTAATAATCCTTCCTACCATTATTCCTACCAAAGTGGACCACCTCGCACTTGCCAACATTAAATTCCATCTGCCATTTCCTGGCCCATTCGCCCAGCCTATCTAGATCCTTCTGTAGACTCTCACCACCCTCCGGGTCTCTGGGTCTCAGGGTCTCAGTGTCTCAGTGTCTCAGTATCTCAGTGTCTCAGGGTCTCTGGGTCTCAGTGTCTCAGGGTCTCATGGCCTCAGAGTCTCAGTGTCTCAATGTCTCAGGGTCTCTGGGTCCCTGGGTCTCAGAGTCTCTGGGTCTCTGGGACACTGGGTCTCGGTGTCTCAGTCTCTCAGTGTCTCAGGGTCTCAGTGTCTCAGGGTTTCTGGGTCTCTGGGTCTCAGGGTGTCTGGGTCATTGGGTCTCAGTCTCTCTGTGTCTCAGGATCTCAGGGTCTCTGGATCTCTGGGTTTCTGGGCTCTGGGTCTCTCAGTCTCTGGGTCTCTCGGTCTCTGTGTCTCAGTGTCTCAGTTTCTCAGGGTTTCTGGGTCTCTGTGAGTGAGTGCCTCAGTGTCTCAGTCTCTCAGGGTCTCTGGGTCTCAGGATCTCAGCGTCTCACTGTCTCAGGGTCTCAGTATCTCAGTGTTTCTGGGTCTCTGGGTTTCAGTGCCTTAGGGTCTCAGTGTCTTAGGGTCCTTGGGTCTCAGGGTCTCGGGGTCTCGGGGTCTCAGTGTCTCAGCGTCTCAGGGTCTCTGTGTCTCTGGGTCTCTGTGTCTCAGTGTCTCATGGTCTCTGGGTCTCAGTGTCTCTGTGTCTTTGGGTCTCTGGGACTGTGGGCCCCTTGGTCTCTGGGTCTCAAGGTCTCAGTGTCTCAGGGTCTTAGTTTCTCAGTGTCTCAGGGTCTCAGGGTCTCTGGGTCTCAGGGTCCCAGGGAATCAGTGTCTCAGTATCTCAGGTTCTCTGGGTCCCATGGTCACAGGGTCTCTGCGTCTCTGGGTCTCAGTGTCTCAGAGTCTCCACGTCTCAGTGTCTAAGTGTCTCAGTTTCTCAAGGTCTCAGGGTCTCAGAGTCTCAGTGTCTCACTGTCTCAGTGTCTCAGGGTCCCAGTGTCTCTGGGTCTCTGGGTCTCAGAGTCTCTGGGTCTCAGGGTCTCTGGGTCTCTGCCTCTCAGTGTCTCAGGATCTCTGGGTCTCTGTGTCTCAGTGTCTGACTGTCTCTGGCTCCCTGGATCTCGGTGTCTCTGGGTCACAGTGTCTCAGGGTCTCTCGATCTCAGTGTCTCAGGGTCTCAGGATCTCAGTGTCTCAGGGTTTTTGGTCCCTGGGTCTCAGAGTCTCTGGGTCTCTGGGACACTGGGTCTCAGTGTCTCAGTCTCTCCGTGTCTCAGGGTGTCTGGGTTTCCGTGTCTCTGGGTCTCAGGGTGTCTGTGTCATTTGGTCTCAGTGTCTCTGGGTCTCAGGATCTCAGGGTCTCTGGATCTCTGGGTTTCTGGGCCCTGGGTCTCTCGGTCTCTGGGTCTCTCGGTCTCTGGGTCTCTGTGGCTCAGTTTCTCAGGGTCTCGGGGTCTCTGTGATTCAGTGTCTCAGTGTTTCAGTCTCTCAGGGTCTCAGGGTCTCTGGGTCTCAGTGTCCCAGTGTCTCTGGGTCTCTGGTTCTCAGTGTCTCAGTGTCTCAGAATCTCAGTGTCTCAGTGACTCAGGATCTCAGTGACTCAGGGTCTCAGTGTCTCTGGGTCTCCGGGTCTCAGGGTCTGAGGGTCTCAGTGTCTCAGGATCTCAGGGTTTCAGTGTCTCAGTGTCACAGGGTCTCCGGGTCCCTGGGTCTCAGAATCTCTGGGTCTCTGCTTCTCAGTGTCTGAGGGTGTCATGGTCTCAGTGTGTCAGGGTCTCTGGATCTCTGGTCTCTGGGTCTCAGGGTGTCTGGGTCTCAGTGTCTCAATGTCTCAGTGTCTCAGGGTCTCAGGGGCTCTGGGTCTCTGGGTCTCAGGGTCCCAGGGAATCAGTGTCTCGTGGTCTCATGGTCTCAGTGTCTCAGGGTCTCAGTGTCTCAGGGTCTCAGTATCTCAGTGTCTCAATGTCTCAGGGTCTCTGTGTCTCTGGGTCTCAGTGTCTCAGGGTCTCAGTGTCTCATTGTCTCTGGGTCTCAGTCTCAATGTCTCAGTGCCTCAGGGGCTCAGGACCTCAGTGTCTCAGTTTCTCAAGATCTCAGGGTCTCAGAGTCTCAGTGTCTCACTGTCGCAGTGTCTCAGGGTCTCTGGGTCTCTGGGTTTCTGGGTCTCAGGTTCTCTGTGTCTCTGCGTCTCTGGGTCTCAGTGCCTCCGTGTCTCAGGGTCCCAGGGTCTCAGGGTCTCTGTGTCTCTGGTCTCAGTGTCTCAGGGTCTCTGGGTCTCTGTGTCTCAGTATCTCTCTGTCTCTGGCTCTCTGGATCTCAGTGTCTCTGTGTCTCAGGGACTCTGGGTCTTAGCGTCTCTGTATCTTTGAGTCTCTGGGTCTATGGGAATCAGTTTCTCAGGGTCTCTGGGTTCAGTATCTCAGTGTCTCAGGGTCTCATGGTCTCAGCGTCTTAGGTTCTCAGTGTCTCATGGTCTCAGGATCTCAGTGTCTCAATGTCTCGGGGTCTCTGGGTCCCTGAGTCTCAGAGTCTCTGGGTCTCTGGGACGCTGGGTCTCAGTGTCTCAGTCGCTCAGTGTCTCAGGGTGTCAGGGTATGTGGGTCATTTGGTCTCAGTGTCTCTGGATCTCAGGGTCTCTGGAACTCTGGGATTCTGGGCTCTGGGTCTGTCATAAGAACATAAGAAATAGGAGCAGGAGTAGGCCATCTATCCCTTCGAGCCTGCACCGCCATTCAATAAGATCATGGCTGATCTGTCGTGGCTCAGTTCCACTTTCCCGCCCTCTCCCCATAACCCTTAATCCCCTCTCTTATCAAAAACCCATCAACCCGCGTCTTAAAAATATTTAGCGAGGCAGCCTCCACCACTTCAACGGGCAGAGAATTCCAGAGATTCACCACCCTTTGAGTGAAGAAGTTTGTCTTCAACTCCGTTCTAAACCGCCCCCCTTTTATCTTGAGGCTGTGCCCCCTAGTCCTACTGTCTTTTTTGAGCGGGAAGAGTCTCTCCACCTCTATCCTATCCATCCCATTCATCATCTTATACGTCTCAATTACATCTCCCCTCATTCTTCTAAACTCTAACGAGTACAAGCCCAGTTTATTCAGCCTCTCCTCATAGCTCAACCCCCTCAACTCCGGTATCAGCCTAGTAAACCTCCTCTGCACTCCCTCCAAGGCCAAAATATCCTTGCGTAAGTACGGCACCCAAAACTGCACACAGTACTCCAGCTGCGGCCTCACCAATGCCCTATACAGCCGCAGCAAGACCTCCCTACTTTTATATTCAATCCCCCTCGCTATGAAGGCCAGCATCCCATTCGCCTTCCTGACCACCTGCTGCACCTGCAGGCTGGGTTTTTGCGACTCATGCACAAGGACCCCGAGGTCCCTCTGCACCGTCGCCTGCTGCAGTTTTTCGCCACGTAAGTAATAATCCTTCCTACCATTATTCCTACCAAAGTGGACCACCTCACACTTGCCAACATTAAATTCCATTTGCCATTTCCTGGCCCATTCGCCCAGCCTATCTAGATCCTTCTGTAGACTCTCCACACCCTCCGCACAATTTGCCGTTCCCCCAATCTTGGTGTCATCAGCAAATTTCGACACCATACATTCGGTTCCCTCCTCCAGATCATCTATATAAATGGTAAAAAGCTGAGGCCCCAGCACCGACCCCTGGGGCACTCCACTAGTCACCATCCGCCAATCCGAATAGCACCCATTGACCCCCACTCTCTGCCTCCTATTTGACAACCAATCCTCTATCCACGCTAACACCCTACCCCCAACTCCATGTCCCTCGACCTTCTGCAATAACCTCTTGTGAGGCACTTTGTCAAACGCCTTCTGAAAATCTAGAAAGACCACATCCACCGGCTCTCCTCTATCCACCGCCCTAGACACATAGAACATAGAACATAGAACATAGAACATTACAGCGCGGAACAGGCCCTTCGGCCCACAATGTTGCGCCGACCAGTCTTATTTTTAAAAAAAAAACATTGACCCACTAATCTAAACCACTCCTTTTTCGTCCATAAACCTATCCACCAATCTCTTAAACGCCCCCAAACTAGGCGCATTTACAACTGCAGCAGGCAGGGCATTCCAGTCCCTCACCACCCTCTGGGTAAAGAACCTGCCCCTGACATCCGTCCTATAACTACCACCCCTTAATTTAAAGCCATGCCCCCTCGTGCTAGATTTCTCCATCCGAGGAAACAGGCTATCACCATCCACCCTATCTAAACCTCTAATCATCTTATATGTTTCTATAAGATCCCCTCTTAGCCGCCTTCTTTCCAGTGAAAACAACCCCAAATCCCTCAGTCTCTCCTCATAGGACCTCCCCTGCATACCAGGCAACATCCTGGTAAACCTCCTCTGCACCCTCTCCAAAGCCTCCACATCCTTCCTGTAATGTGGGGACCAGAACTGCACACAGTACTCCAAGTGCGGCCGCACCAGAGTTGTGTACAGTTGCAACATGACGCTGTGACTCCTAAATTCAATCCCCCTACCAATAAACGCCAAGACACCGTATGCCTTCTTAACAACCTTATCTACTTGATTCCCAACTTTCAGGGATCTATGTACACATACACCTAGATCCCTCTGCTCCTCCACTCTATTCAAAGTCCTCCCGTTAGCCCTATACTCAACACATCTGTTATTCCTACCGAAATGGATTACCTCACACTTCTCCGCATTAAACTCCATCCGCCACCTCGCGGCCCAGCTCTGCAACCTGTCCAAGTCACCCTGCAAACTTCGACACCCTCATAGAACTCCAGTAAATTTGTCAGACACGACTTCCCTTTAATGAAACCATGCTGCGTCTGCTCTATCAAGCAATTCCCTTCAAGATGCCTCGCTATTTCCTGCTTAATGACGGATTCTAACATTTTACCTACCACAGACGTTAAACTAACCAGCCTATAATTCCCTGCCTTTTGCCTGGCACCCTTCTTAAACAACGGCGTAACATTAGCCGTTTTCCAATCTTCCGGCACTTCCCCGGAATCCAGCGACGTTTGGAAAATAACTACCAAGGCATCCACTATCACCTCCGCCATTTCTTTCAGAACCCTCAGATGCATTCCATCCGGTCCTGGGGACTTGTCCACAATCAGCCCCTCCAGTCTGTCGAGCACCGCCTTTCTAGTAACAGTAATGTCATTAAGACCCTCCAGTCCTACCACCTTTCCATCTCTAACACCCGGCAAATTATTCATGTCCTCCTCTGTGAAGACAGAAACAAAAAAGTTATTCAAGACCTCAGCCATATCCTCATCCCCTACCACTAGGTCCCCTTTCTCATCCTCTAAGGGTCCAACGTTCACCCTAGCCAGCCTCTTCCTTTTTATATATTTATAAAAACTCTTGCTATCCTTTTTTATATTAAGCGCTAGCCCAGCTTCATAGTTTCTCCTACCCTTCTTTATCAACTTCTTTGTCAATCTTTGTTGACATTTAAACCTCTCCCAATCCTCTTCTCGCCCACTACTCTTAGCTACTCTAAATTCCTCCGCTTTTAATTTAACACTTTCCTTCACCTCCTTCGTTATCCACGGCTTATTACCTCTCTTCCGACTATCCTTTTTGACCATTGGAATAAATTTCCGCTGAGCACCAAGAAAGATCTCCTTAAAGATCCTCCACTGCTCCTCAACAGACCCTCCCTCCAACGCGCTCCCCCAGTCAACATTCGCCAATTCTTCTCTCATCCTTCCGTACTCCCCTCTATTCAAACAGAGGACGCATGTCCGGGAACCCACTTTCTCCTCCTCCATCTGCACCAGAAACTCCACCATACAATGATCACTCTCCCCAAGAGGATCCTTCACCGCAAGGTCCCTAATTCTACCCGCCTCATTACATAACACCAGATCCAAGATAGCCCACTCCCTCGTAGGCTCCAACACACACTGTTCGAGGAAACTATCCCGGCAGCATTCCAAGAACCCTTCCTCGAGCCCCCTGCGTCCAACATGGGTCGACCAATCAATATGCAGATTGAAATCCCCCATAACTACGGCCGACCCATTCCTGCACGCCGCACTTATTTGCACGTTAACAGCCCGCCCCTCGGTCTCTGGGTCACAGTGTCTCAGTTTCTCAAGGTCTCTGCGTCTCTGTGAGTCAGTGTCTCAGTCTCTCATGGTCTCAGTGTCTCTGTGTCTCAGTGTCCCAGTGTCTCAGGGTCTCTGGTTCTCAGTGTCTCAGGGTCTCAGTATCTCAGTGTCTCAGTGACTCAGGGTCTCAGTGTCTCTGGGTCTCCGGGTCTCAGTGTCTCAGTGTGTCAGGGTCTCAGGGTTTCAGTGTCTCAGTGTCACAGGGTCTCTGGGTTCCTGGGTCTCAGAGTCTAGGTCTCTGCGTCTCAGTGTCTCAGGTTCTCATGGTCTCAGTGTCTCAGGGTTTCTGGGTCTCTGCTCTCTGGGTCTCAGGGTGTCTCGATCAATGGGTCTCAGTGTCTTTGGGTATCCGGGTCTCAGTGTCTCTGGGTCTGAGGGTTTCTGCGTCTTAGAGTCTCTGGGTCTCAAAGTCTCTGGATCTCAGGGTCTCTGTGACTCTGGTCTCAGTGTCTCAGGGTCCCTGGGTCTCAGGGTCTCTGGGTCTCTTGGTCGCTGGTTCTCAGTGTCTCTGGGTCTCTGGATCTCAGTGTCTCTGTGTCTCAGGGTCTCAGTGTCTCAGTGTCTCAGTGTCTCAGTGTCTCAGGGTCCCTGGGTCTCAGTGTCTCTGTGTCTTTGGGTGTCTGGGACTGTGGGCCTCTGGGTCTCAGGGTTTCAGTGTCTCAGGGTCTCAGTGTCTCAGGGTCTCAGGGTCTCTGTGTCTCAGGATCTCAGTGTCTCAGGGTCTCAGGGTCTCAGTGTCTCAGTGTCACAGGGTCTCTGGGTCCCTGGGTCTCAGAATCTGTGGGTCTCTGCGTCTCAGTGTCTCAGGGTCTCTGGGTCACAGTGTCTTATTGTCTCAGGGGCTCAGAGTCTCAGGGTCTCAGGGGCTCTGTGTCTCTGGGTCTCAGGGTCTCAGGGTCCCAGGTAATCAGTGTCTCAGGTTCTCTGGGTCCCATGGTCACAGGGTCTCTGCGTCCCTGGGTCTCTGGGTCTCAGTGTCTCAGGGTCTCCGGTTCTCAGTGTCTCAGGGTCTCAGGGTCTCTGTGTCTCTGTGTCTCTGGGTCTCAGTGTCCCTGGCTCTCTGGATCTCAGTGTCTCTGGGTCTCTGGGTCTCAGTGTCTCTGTGTCTTTGGGTCTCTGGGACTGTGGGCCTCTGGGGCTCTGGGTCACAGGGTCTCAGGGTCTCAGGGTCTCTGGGTCTCTGGGTCTCTGGGTCTCCGTGTCTCAGGATCCCAGTGTCTCAGGGTCTCAGGGTCTCAGGGGCTCTGGGTCTCTGCGTCTCAGGGTCCAAGGGAATCAATGTCTCAGTGTCTCAGGTTCTCTGGGTCCCATGGTCACAGCTTCTCTGCGTCTCTGGGTCTCTGGGACTCAGTGTCTCTGGGTCTCTGGGTCTCAGTGGCTCAGTGTATCTGGTTCTCAGTGTCTCAGTGTCTCAGGGTCTCAGGGTCTCTGTGTCTCTGGTTCTCAGTGTCTCAGTGTCTCAGGGTCTCAGGGTCTCATGGTCTCTGTGTCTCTGGCTCCCTGGATCTCGGTGTCTCTGGGTCTCTGGGTCTCAGTGTCTCAGGGTGTCTGGGTCTCAGTGTCACTGTGTCTTTGGGTCTCTGGGACTGTGGGCCTCTAGGTCTCTGGGTCTCAGGGTCTCAGTGTCTCAGGGTCTCAGGGTCTCTGGGTCTCAGGGTCTTTGGGTCTCTGGGTCTCCGTGTCTCAGTGTCTCAGGGTCTCAGGGGCTCTGGGTCTCTGTGTCTCAGGGTCCAAGGGAATCAATGTCTCAGTGTCTCTGGGTCCCATGGTCACAGGTTCTCTGCGTCTCTGGGTCTCTGGGACTCAGTGTCTCTGGGTCTCCGGGTCTCAGTGGCTCAGTGTTTCAAGGTTTCAGTGTCCCTGGGTCTCAGGATTTCTGCGTCTCAGGGTCTCTGGGTCTCAGGGTTTCTGGGTCTCAGGGTCTTGGTGTCTCTGGTTCTCAGTGTCTCAGTGTCTCAGGATCCCTGGGTCTCAGGGTCTCAGGGTCTGTGTCTCTCTGGGTCTCAGTGTCTCTGGCTCTCTGGATCTCAGCGTCTCTGTGTCTCTGGGCCTCAGTGTCTCAGTGTCTCACAGTCTCAGTGTCTCTGTGTCTTTGGGTTCTTGGACTGTGGGCCTCTGGGACTCTGGGTCTCAGTGTCTCAGTGTCTCAGTGTCTCAGGGTCTCATGGTCTCAATGTCTCGGGGTCTCAGTGTCTCAGTGTCTCTGCGTCTCAGTGCCTCAGAGTCTCAGGGTTTCAGGGTCTCAGGGGCTCTGGGTCTCTGGGTCTCAGTGTCTCAGGGTCTCATGGTCTCAATGTCTCAGGGTCTCAGTGTCTCAGGGTCTCAGGATCTCAATGTCTCAATGTCTCAGGGTCTCTGGGTCCCTGGGTCTCAGAGTCTCTGGGTCTCTGGGACACTGGGTCTCAGTGTCTCAGTTGCTCAGTGTCTCAGGGTGTCAGGGTTTCTGGGTCTCTGGGTCTCTGGATGTCTGTGTCATTTGGTCTCAGTGTCTCTGGGTCTCAGGATTTCAGGGTCTCTGGACCTCTGGGTTTCTGGGCTCTGGGTCTCTGGGTTTCTGGGTCTCAGTGTCTCAGTTTCTCAGGGTCTCTGGAGTCAGTGTCTCAGTCTCTCATGGTCTCTGGGTCTCAGTTTCTCAGGGTCTCAGGGTCTCTGTGTCTCAGTGTCTCAGGGCCTCAGGTTCTCAGAGTCTCTGGGTCAATGCGTGTCTGGGTCTCTGTGACTCTGTGTCTCAGGGTCTCAGGGTCTCAGTGTCTCAGGGTCTCAGTGTCTAAGGGTCTCTGGGTCTCAGGGTCTCTTGGTCTGTGGGTCTCACTGTCTCTGTGTCTCAGGGTCTCTGTTTCTCTGGGTCTCTGGGTCTCACTTTCTCAGGGTCCCTGGGTCTCAGTGTCTCAGAGATCAGGGTCTCAGGATCTCTGGGTCCCTGCGTGTCTGGGTCTCAGTTTTTCAGGGTCTCAGGGTCTCTGGATGTCTGGTTCTCTGGGTCTCTTGGTCTGTTGATCTCACTGTCTGTGTCACAGACTGTCTGAGTCACTGGGTAACTGGGTCTCAGTGTCACAGTGTCTCAGGTCTCTGGGTATCAGTGTCGCAGTGTCTCAGTGTCTCAGGGTGTCAGGGTCTCAGGGTCTCAATGTCTCAGGGTCTCAGTGTCTCATGTCTCAGTATCTCAGGGCCTCAGTGTCTCAGTTTCTCAGGGTCTCAGGGTCTCTGGGTCTCAGTGTTTCCGTGTCTCAGGGTCACAGTGTCTCTGTGTCTCACTGTCTCAATGTCTAAGTGTCTCAGTGTCTCAGGGTCTCTGGGTCTCAGTGTCTCATTGTCTCAGGATGTCAGGGTCTCAGGGTCTCAATGTCTCAGCGTCTCAGTGTCTCATGTCTCAGTGTCTCAGGGTCTCAGTGTCTCAGTTTCCCTGGGTCTCTGGGTCTCGGGGTCTCTGCGTCTCAGTGTCTCAGGGTCACAGTGTCTCTGTGTCTCACTGTCTCAATGTCTAAGTGTCTCAGGGTCTCTGGGTCTCTGGATCTCAGTGTCTCAGGGTCTCCGGGTCTCTGGGTCTCTGTGTCTTTGGGTCTCAGTGTCTCAGTGTCTCAGTGTCTCAGTGTCACAGGGTCTCAGTGTCTCAGTGTCTCAGGGTCTCTGGGTGTCTGGTTCTCTGGGTTTCAGGGTTTCTGAGTCTCTGGGTCTCAGTGTCTCAGGGTCTCAGTGTCTCTGGGTCTCAGTGTCAGAGGGTCTCTGGATACCTGGGTCTCAGAGCTCTGGGTCCCTGGGTCTCTGTGTCTCAGTGTCTCAGTGTCTCAGTGTCTCTGGGTCTCTGGGTCACTGGGTCACTGGGTCTCTGGGTCCCAGGGTCTCTCGGTCACAGTGTCCCTGGGTCTCAGCGTTTCAGTTTCTCTGGGTCTCTGTGTCTCAGGGTCTCTGGATCTCTGGGTCTCAGTATCTCATTTTCTCAGGCTCTCAGGGCCTCTGGGTCTCAGTTTCTCAGGGTATCTGTGTCTCAGTGACTCAGTGTCTCTTGGTCTCTGGGTCTGTGGATCTCATGGTCTCTGGGTCTCAGTGTCTCAGTGTCTCAGGATCTCTGTGTCTCAGTGTCTCGGTGTCTCAGTGTCTCAGTGTCTCAGGTTCTCAGGGTCTCAGTGTATCAGTGTCTCAGTGCCTCAGTGTCTCAGGGTCTCAAGGTCACTGGGTGTCTGGGTCTCTGGGTCTCAGTGTCTCTGGGTCTCTGTATGTCAGTGTCACAGTGTCTCGGGGTCTCTGTGTCTCAGTGTCTCAGGATCTCAGGGTCTCTGGGTCTCAGTGACTCAGTATCTCAGGGTCTCTGGGTCTCAGTGTCACAGAGTCTCTGGGTCTCCGTGTCTCAGTTTCTCAAATTCTCAGGTTCTCTGGTTGTCTGTGTCTCAGCGTCTCAGTGTCTGAAGGTCTCTGGGTCTCTGGGTCTCAATGTCTCAGTTTCTCAGGGCCTCTCTGCTTCTCTGGGTCTCAGGGTCTCTGGGTCTCAGTGTCTCTGGGTCACAGGGTCTTTGGGTCTCAATGTCTCAGGTTCTCTGGATCTCATTGTCTCTGTATCTCTGGGTTTCTGGGTCTCTGGTTGTCTCGGTTTCTGGGTCTCTGTGTCTCAGTGTCTCAGTGTCTCAGTTTCTCAGGTTCTCTGGGTCTCTGTGTCTCAGTGACACATCATCTCTAGGTCTCAGTGTCTCAGGGTCTCAGTGACTCAGGGTCTCAGTGTCTCAGGGTCTCTGTGTCTCAGTGTCTCAGAGTCTCATGGCCTCAGTGTCTCAGGGTCTCAGGGTCTCAGTGTCATAGGGTCTCTGAGTACCAGGGTCTCAGAGTCTTTGTGTCTCTGGATCTCTGTGTCTCTGAGTCTCAGTGTCTCAGTCTCTCAGTGTCTCAGGGTCTCATGGTCTCAGTGCCTCAGGGTTTCTCGGTCTCTGGTCTCTGGGTCTCAGGGTGTCGGGGTCATTGGGTCTCAGGGTCTCAGGGTCTCTGGGTCTCAGGGTCTCATGTCTCAGTGTCTCAAGGTCTCAGGGTCTCTGGGTCTCTGGTTCTCAGTGTCTCAGTGCCTCAGAGTCTCTGGGTCCCAGGGTCTTTGGGTCTCTGTTTCTCAGAGTCTCTGGGTCTCTGTGTCTCTGGCTCTCATTGTCTCAGTTTCTCAGGGTCTCTTTGTATCTGGGTCTCAGTGTTTCAGTGTCTCTGGGTATCTGGGTCTCAGTTTCTCAGGGTCTCAGTGTCCCTGGGTCTCTGTGTCTCAGTGTCTCAATGACTCAGGGTCTCAGGGTCTCAGTGTCTCACGGTCTCAGTGTCTCAGGGTCTCTGGGATTCAATGTCTCAGTGTCTCAGTGTCTCAGGGTCTCTGAGATTCAGTGCCTCAGTGTCTCAGTGTCTGAGTGTCTCAGGTTCTCAGGGTCTCTGTGTATCAGTGTCTAATGGTCTCAGTGCGTCAGTGTCTCAGGGTCACTGGGTGTCTGAGTCTCAGGGTCTCAGTTTCTCTGTGTCTCAGTGTCACAGTGTCTCAGGGTCTCAGTGTCTCAGTATCTCAGGGTCTCTGTGTCTCAGTGCCTCAGGGTCTCTGAGTCTCAATGTCTCAGGGTCTCTGGGTCTTTGGGTTTCTAGGTTTCTGGGTCTCTCAGTCTCTGGGCCTCAGTGTCTCAGTTTCTCAGGGTCTCTGGGAGTCAGTGTCTCTGGTTCTCATGGTCTCATTGTCTCAGGGTCTCAGTGTCTCAGTGTCCAGGGCCTCAGTGTCTCAGTCTCTCAGTGACTCAGGGTCTCATGGTCTCAGTGTCTCTGTTCTCTCGGTCTCAGGGTATCTGGGTCATTGGTTCTCAGTGTTTCTGGGTCTCAGTGTCTCAGTTTCTCTGGGTCTCTGGGTCTCTGGGAGTCAGTGTCTCTGGTTCTCAGGGTCTCAGTGTCTCAGGTTCTCTGGGTCTCCGGGTCTCCGGGTCTCTGTTTCTCTGGGTCTCAGTGTCTCAGTGTCCAGGGTCTCAGAGTCTCAGTCTCTCAGTGTCTCAGTGTCTCATGGTCTCAGCATCTCAGGGTCTCTGATCTCAGGGTTCAGGGTGTCTGGGTCATTGGTTCTCAGTGTCTCTGGGTCTCAGGGTCTCTGGGTCTCAGGGCCTCTGGGTCTCTGGTTCTCAGTGACTCAGTGTCTCTGGATCTCTGGGTCGCAGGGTCTCTGGGTCCCTGGGTCTCAGGGTCTCTGGGTCTCAGTGTCTCTGGGTCTCAGTGTCTCAGTTTCTCAGTGTCTCAGTGTCTCTGGGTATCTGGGTCTCAGTTTCTAAGGGTCTCAGTGTCCCTGGGTCTCTGTGTCTCAGCGCCTCAGGGTCTCTGGGTCTTAGGGTCTCAGTGTCTCAGTGTCTCAAGGTCTCTGGGTCTCTGGGTTTCAGTGTCTCAGTTTCTCAGGGTCTCTGGGTCTCTGTCTCAGTGGCTCAGGGTCTCAGGGTCTCTGGGTCTCTGGGTCTCTGGGTCTCTGTGTCTCTGTGCCTCAGGGTCTCAGTGTCTCTTGGTCTCTGGATCTCTGGGTCTCAGTGCCATGGTTCTCTGGGTCTCAATGGCTCAGGGTCTCAGGGTCACAGGGTCTCTGGGTCTCTGTGTTTCTGGTTGTCTGTGTCTCAGGGTCTCAGTGTCTCTTGGTCTCTGGGTCTCAATGTCTCGGTTTCTCGGTGTCTCAGTGTCTCGGTTCTCAGCGTCGCTGTGTATCAGTGCCTCATGGTCTCAGTGTCTCAGGGTCTCGGTGTCTCAGTGTCGCAGTGTCTCAGGGTCTCAGTGTCTCAGTATCTCAGGGCCTCTGGATCTCAGTGTCTCAGGGTCTCTGGGTCTCTGGGAGTCAGTGACTCTGGTTCTCAGGGTTTCAGTGTCTCAGGGTCTCTGGATCTCCAGGTCTCAGGGTCTCTGTTTCTCTGGGTCTCAGTGTCTCAGTTCTCAGCGTCTCAAGGTCACTGGGTGTCTGGGTCTCAGTGTCTCAGGGTCTCTGGGTCTCTGGGTTCCTGGGTCTCTGGGTCTCTCAGTCTCTGGGTCTCAGTTTCTCAGGGTCTCAAGGTCTTTGGGAGTCAGTGACTGTGGTTCTAAGGGTTTCAGTGTCTCAGGGTCTCTGGGTCTCCGGGTCTCAGGGTCTCTGTTTCTCTGGGCCTCAGGGTCAAAGTGTCTCTGGGTCTCCGAGTTTCTGGGTCTCAGGGTCTGGCGGTCCCAGTGTCTCTGGGTCTCAGGGTTTCAGTGTCTCAGGGTCTCTGTTTCTCTGGGTCTCAGTGTCTCTGGGTCTCAGGGTCAAAGTGTCTCGGGGTCTCAGGGTTTCTGGGTCTCAGGGTCTCGGGGTTTCAGGGCCTCTGGTTCTCAGTGACTCAGTGTCTCAGAGTCTCTGGATCTCTGGGTCTCTGGGTCTCAGTGTCCAGTGACTCAGGGTCTCAGTTTCTCAGGGTCTCTTTGTCCCAGTGTCTCAGTGTCTCTGTGTATCTGTGTCTCAGTTTCTCTGGGTCTCAGTGTCCCTGTGTCTCTGTCTCTCAGTGACTCAGGGTTTCAGGGCCATTGGGTGTCTGAGTCTGTGGGTTTCAGGGTCTCAGGGTCTCTGTCTCTCTGGCTCTCTGGGTCTCTGGGTCTCAATTCCTCATTGTCTCTGAGTAACTGGGTCTCTGGGTCTCAGACTCTCTTTGTCTCAGTGTTTCAGTGTCTCAGGATGTCTGTGTCTCAGGGTCTCTGGATCTCTGGCTCGCTGGGTCTCTTGGTCTGTGGGCTTCACTGTCTCTGTGTCTCAGGGTCTCTGTGTCTCTGGGTCTCTGGGCCTCAGTTTTTCAGGGTCTCAGGGTCACTGTGTCTCAGTGTCTCAATGTCTTAGTGTCTCAGGGTCTCAGTGTCTCAGTTTCTGAGTGTCTCAGTGTCTCAGGATCTCAGGGTCTCTGGGTCTCAGTTCTCTGGGTCTCAGAGTCTCAGTGTCTCAAGGTCTCTGCATCACAGTGTCTCAGGGTCTCAGTTTTGCAGTGTCTCAGTGTTTCAGGGTCTCAGTGTTTCATGTCTCAGTATCTCAGGGTCTCAGGGTCTACAGGCCGCAGTTCCTCAGTGCTTCAGGGTCTCTGGGTCTCAGTTTCTCAGTATCTCAGGGACTCAGTGTCTCAGTGTATCTGTGGCTCAGGGTCACTGTGCCTCAGTGTCTCAGGGTCTCAGCGTCTCAGTGTCTCACTGTGTCAGTGTCTCAGGGGCTCAGTGTCTCACTGTCGCAGTTTCTCAGGGTCTCAGAGTCTCAGTGTGTCAGTGTCTCATTGTCTCAGTATCTCACTGTCTCACGGTCTCAGGGTGTCTGGGTCTCAAGGTCTCTGGGTTCATGGTCTCTGTTTCTCAGATTCTCAGGGTCCCTGGGTCTCTGGGTCTCAGTTTCTCAGGGTGTCAGGGTCTCTGGGTCTCCGCGTGTCTGGGTCTCAGTGACTCAGGGTTTCAGGGTCTCTGGATCTCTGGTTCTCTGGGTCTCCTGGTCTGTGGGTCTCACTGTCTCTGTGTCTCAGGGTCTCTGTGTCTCTGGGTCTCAGTTTCTCAGGGTCCCTGCGTCGCTGTGTCTCAGTGTCTCAGGGTCTCAGTGCCTCAGTGTCTCAGGGTCTTACTGTCTCAGTGTCCCAGGGTCTCAGGGTCTCAGTGTCTCCGTGTCTCAGTGTCTCAGGGTTTCTGGGTCTCTTGGTCTCCGGGTCACAGTTTCTCAGGGTCTCTGTGTCTCAGTGTCTCAGGGTCTCAGTGTCTCAGGGTCTCCGGCTCTCAGTGTCTCAGTATCTCAGGGACTCATGGTCTCAGTGTCTCAGCTATCAGTGTCTCAGGGTCTCAGTCTCTCACTGTCTCAGTGTCTCAGGGTCTCAGTGTCTCAGTGTATTCATAAGGTTCACCATGGAAGGCTTCTGCAGAAAATGCAGATGTATGGGATTGAGGGTAATCTAGGAAATTGGATCAGGAATTGGCTAGCAGATAGGAGACAGAGGGTGGTGGTTGATGGTAAATATTCATCATGGAGTTCGGTTACGAGTGGTGTGCCTCAGGGATCTGTTTTGGGGCCACTGCTGTTTGTAATTTTTATTAATGATCTGGATGAGGGTATAGTTGGGTGGATTAGTAAATTTGCTGATGACAAAGTCGGAGGTGTGGTAGATTGTGAGGAAGGGTGTCATAGTTTGCAGGAAGACTTGGACAGGTTGCAGAGCTGGGCCGCGAGGTGGCGGATGGAGTTTAATGCGGAGAAGTGTGAGGTAATTCCCTTTGGTAGGAATAACAGATGTGTTGAGTATAGGGCCAACGGGAGGACTTTGAATAGTGTGGATGAACAGAGGGATCTAGGTGTATGTGTACATAGATCCCTGAAAGTTGGGAATCAAGTAGATAAGGTTGTTAAGAAGGCATACGGTGTCTTGGCGTTTATTGGTAGGGGGATTGAATTTAGGAGTCGCAGCGTCATGTTGCAACTGTACAAAACTCTGGTGCGGCCGCACTTGGAGTATTGTGTGCAGTTCTGGTCCCCACATTACAGGAAGGATGTGGAGGCTTTGGAGAGGGTGCAGAGGAGGTTTACCAGGATGTTGCCTGGTATGGAGGGGAGGTCCTATGAGGAGAGACTGAGGGATTTGGGGTTGTTTTCGCTGGAAAGAAGGCGGCTAAGAGGGGAGCTTATTGAAACATATAAGATGATTAGAGGTTTAGATAGGGTGGACAGTGATAGCCTTTTCCCTCGGATGGAGAAAGCTAGCACGAGGGGGCATGGCTTTAAATTAAGGGGGGGTAGTTACAGGACGGATGTCAGGGGTAGGTTCTTTACCCAGAGGGTGGTGAGGGATTGGAATGCCCTGCCTGCTGCAGTTGTAAATGCGCCTAGTTTGGGGGCGTTTAAGAGATCCGTGGATAGGTTTATGGATGGAAAGGGATTGGTTTAGGTTAGAGGGTCATTGCTTTTTAACTGGTCGGCGCAACATCGTGGGCCGAAGGGCCTGTTCTGCGCTGTAATGTTCTATGATCTATGAGACCCTGAGACACAGAGACACAGAGACCCAGGGAAACAGAGACCCTGAGACCCGGAAACCTGGAGACCCTGAGACCCAGAGACCCTGAGACACTGAGACCCTGAGAACCAGAGACACCGAGAACCAATGACCCAGACACCCTGAGACCCAGAGACCCTGAGACACTGAGAGACTGAGACCATGAGAACCTGAGACACTGAGAGACTGAGACACTGGACACGAAGACACTGAGACCCAGAGAAACAGAGACCCTGAGACCCGGAGACCCAGAGATCCTGAGACACTGAGACCCAGAGACCGAGAGACCCAGAGACCCTGAGACATTGAGACTCGGAGTCCCTGAGACCCAGAGACACTGAGACACTGAGACCCAGACACCCAGTGACCTTGAGACCCTGAGACACTGATACACTGAGACCCTGAGAAACTGAGACACTGAGACACCGAGACACTGAGACACTGAGACCCAGAGACCTTGAGACACTGAGACCCAGAGACCTAGAGACCCTGAGACACTGAGACACTGAAACCCTGAGACAATGAAAAACTGAGACCAGAGACCATGAGACCCTGACGAACTGAGACCCTTAGACACTGAGAGGCTGAGACCCTGAGATCCTGAGACACTGAGACCCAGAGACTCAGAGACCCTGAAACCCAGAGAACCAGACACCCAGAGACCCTGAGACCCAGAGACACTGAGACACTTAGACACTGAGACACTGAGACCCTGAGACAATGAGTCCCAGAGACCCTGGGACACTGAGACCCTGAGACACTTAGACACTGAGACCCTGTGAAACTGTAACCCAGAGTCCCAGAGAACCGGAGACAATGAGAATCAGAGAACCTGAGACCCTGATATACTGAGACATGAGACACTTAGACCCTGAGACATTGAGACCCTGAGACACGGAGACCTTGAGACCCAGAGAGGCTGAGACATTGAGACCCTCCGACACTGAGACACTTAGACACTGCAAACCTGAAACCCTGAGACCCTGAGACTCTGAGACCCTGAGACCCTGAGACCCAGAGACACTGAGACAGTGAGACCCAGAGACCCTGAGACCCAGAGACACTGAGACTGTGAGACCTTGAGAAACTGAGACACTGAGATCCTGAGCCCCTGAGACACTGAGACCCAGAGACAAAGAGACCCAGAGACACTGAGACCCTGAGACAGTGAGACTCTGAGACCGTGAGACCTTGAGTCACTGAGACACTGAGACCTGGAGACCCTGAGGCGCTGAGACCCAGAGAGGCAGAGACCCTGTGACCATGGGACCCAGAGAACCTGAGACACTGATTCCCAGGGACCCTGAGACCCAGAGACCCTGACACACTGGGACACTGACTCCAGGGACCCTGAGACCCAGAGACCCTGAGACACTGAGACCCTGAAACACTGAGACACTGAGAACCTGGGACACTGAGACCCTGAGACACTGAGACCCAATTACCCAGAGACCCAATTACCCAGAGACACAGAGAGTCTGAGACACAGAGACAGTGAGATCAACAGACCAAGAGACCCAGAGAAACCAGACATCCAGAGACCCTGAGACCCTGAGACACTGAGACCAAACACGCAGGGACCCAGAGATCCTGAGACCCTGAGACCCTGAGACACTGAGACACTGAGACCCAGCGACACAGAGACCCATAGACCTTGAGAAACTGAAACCCAGAGACCTAGAGAAAAAGAGACCCTGAGACATAGAGACAGTGAGACCACAGACCAAGAAACCCAGAGAACCAGAGATCCAGAGACCCTGAGACACAGAGACCCAGAGACACCGAGACACTGAGACCCTGAGTCCCTGAGCCACTGAGACCCTGATTCCTGAGCCACTGAGACACTGAGACCCTGAGACACTCAGACACTGAGAACCTGAAACCCTGAGACACTGAGACCCTGAGACACTGAGACATTGTAGCACTGAGACACTGAGACACAGAGACCCTGTTTCCCTGAGACACTGAGAACTGAGACACTGAGACCCAAAGACACAGAGACCCAGACACCCGGAGACCCTGTGACACTGAGGCACTGAGACCCAGAGACCCTGAGACACAGAGACCCTGAGACACTTAGACACTGAGACACTGCGACACTGAGACCCTGTGAAACTGTGACCCAGAGACACGAAGACACTGAGAAACTGAGACCCTGAGATACTGAGACATGAGAGACTGCGACACTGAGACCCAGAGACCCTGAGACCCTGAGACCCAGAGAGGCTGAGACACTGAGACACTGAGGCCCTCCGACACTGAGACACTGCAAACCTGAAACCCTGAGTCCCTGAGACCCTGAGACACTGAGACCCTGAGACAGTGAGACCCAGAGACGCAGAGACCCTGTGACCATGGGACCCAGAGAAACTGAGACACTGAGACACTGATTCCCAGGGACCCTGAGACACAGAGACCCTGAGACACTAAGACACTGATTCCCAGGGACCCTGAGACCCAGAGACCCTGAGACACTGAGACACTGATTCCCAGGGACCCGGAGACCCAGAGACCCTGAGACACTGAGAACCTGAGACACTGAGACCCTGAAAAAATGAGACACTGAGACAGTGAGACACTGAGTCCCTGAGACACTGAGAGTTGAGACTCTGAGACCCTGATTCCCTTGGACACTGAGACACTGAGACACTGAGACCCTGAGACACTGATACACAGAAACACTAAGACCCTGAGAAAATGTGACCCAGAGACCTCAGAACCTGAGACACTGCGACACTGAGACCCTGAGACCCTGGGACACTGAGACACAGTGACCCTGAGACACTGAGACACTGTGACACTGAGACCCAGTTACCCAGAGACACAGAGAATCTGAGACACAGAGACAGTGAGATCAACAGACCACGAGACCCCCAGAGAACCAGACATCCAGAGACTCTGAGACACTGAGACCCAGACACAGAGGGACCCAGAAATCCTGAGACCCTGAGAAACTGAGACTCTGAGACACTGAAACCCAGAGACACAGAGACCCAGAGACACTGAGAAACTGAGACCCAGAGGAACAGAGACCCTGAGACACAGAGACAGTGAGACCCACAGACCATGAGACCCAGAGAACCAGAGATCCAGAGACCATGAGACACTGAGACACTGAGAACCTGAGAGACTGAGATGCTGAGACAGTGAAACACTGAGACCCTGAGACACTGAGACACTGAGATCCTGAGACATGAGACAATGCGACACTGAGACTCTGAGACCCTGAGAACCTGAGACACTGAGACCGTGAAACACTGAGACCCTGAGACACTGAGACACTGAGACCCTGAGGCACTGAGACACTGAGAACCTGAGACACTGAGTCACTGAGACACTGAGATCCTGAGACACTGAGACCCACAGTCCCAGAGACCCTGAGACCCAGAGACCCTGAGGCCCAGACACCCAGTGACCCTGAGTCCCTGAGACACTGACACATTGAGACCATGAGACACTGATACACTGACACCCTGAGAACCTGAGACTCTGAGATACCGAGACATTGAGACACTGAGACCCAGAGACCCTGAGACAATGAGACACTGAGGCCCTGAGACTCTGAGACACTGAGACCCAGAGACAATGAGACCATGAGACCCAGAGACCCGGTCACCCTGAGACCCTGAGACCCAGAGACCCAGAGTCCTTGAGACAATGAGACCCTGTGACACTGAGACACTGAGACACTGTGACACTGAGACACTGAGACCCTGAAAAACTGAGACACTTAGACCCAGAGACCCAGAGACACTGAGACACTGATACCCTGAGACCCTGAGACCCAGAGAGCTTGAGTCACTGAGATACTGAGACACACTGACCTAGGGACACTGAGACCCTGAGAAACTGAGACCCAGATATCCAGAGTCACTGAGACCCAGAGACAAAGAGACCCTGACAAACTGAGACACTGAGACCCAAAGACCCAGAGGCTCTGAGACACTGAGACACTGAGAACCAGAGGCCCAGAGACACTGAGACACTGATACCCTGAGACCCTGAGACCCAGAGAGCTTGAGTCACTGAGATACTGAGACACACTGACCTAGGGACACTGAGACCCTGAGAAACTGAGACCCAGATACCCAGAGACCCTGAGAAACTGAGACACTGAGACCCAGAGACCCAGAAACCCTGAGACCCAGAGACACTGAGAACCAGAGACCCAGTGACCCTGAGACCCAGAGACCAGAGACCCAGCGACCAGAGACCATGAAACCCTGAGACACTGAGACCATGAGACCATGAGACCCTGAGACACTGAGACCCAGAGACCCAGAGACTGTGAAACCTAGGGACCCAGAGAACCTTTGACACTGAGACCCTGAGACACTGAGACACAAAGACCCTGAGACCCCAAGACCCTCAAACACTGAGGCACTGAGACCCTGAGACCCTGAGGCACAGAGACAAAGAGACCCAGAGGCCCTGAGACCCTGAGACCCTGAGACACTGAGACACAGAGACACTGAGACACAGAACCTCAGAGACCCTGAGACCCTGAGATCCTGAGACACTGAGGCACAGAGTCCCAGAGACCCTGAGACAAT
Source organism: Carcharhinus amblyrhynchos (assembly GCF_965287045.1). Lineage (NCBI taxonomy): Eukaryota > Metazoa > Chordata > Chondrichthyes > Carcharhiniformes > Carcharhinidae > Carcharhinus > Carcharhinus amblyrhynchos. Next base: position 568,127 of record NW_027649858.1, read on the forward strand.
GAGGTACTGAGACACAGAGACCCAGAGGCCCTGAGACCCTGAGACACTGAGACCCTGAGACACTGAGACTCTGAGGCACAGAGACCCGGAGACCCGGAGACCCGGAGACAGTGAGACATTGAGACTCAGAGAACCAGAGACCCAAAGACCCAGAGGCCCTGAGACACTGAGACCCAGAGACCCAGTGAACCATAGACCCAGAGACCCTGAGACACAGAGATCCAGAGACACTGAGACCCTGAGACACACAGACCCTTAGACACATAGACCTTGAGACACAGACCCTGAGACCCTGAGTCCCTGTGACATGGAGACACTGAGACCCTCAGTCCCTGAGAAACTGAAACCCAGAGACCGAGGCATACACAGACCCAGAGACCCTGAGACACTGACATCCAGAGACCCAGAGACCTAGTAACCCAGAGACCCAGAGAGACTAAGTCCCTGAGATTCTGAGACACTGAGATCCAGAGACCCAGTGACACTGAGTCACTGAGTCACAGAGACCAAGAGACCCTGAGACTCGGAGACACTGAGAGACTGGGACCCTGACACCCTGAGACACTGAGACCCGGAGACCCAGAGACACTGAGACCCTGAGACCCAGAGATCCTGAGACACTGAGACCCAGAGACCCTGAGACACTGAGACCTAGTGACCCAGAGTACCAGAAACACAGAGACCAGGGGACCCTGTGACCCTGACACAGTGACACACTGAGACAGTGAGACACGGAGACCCAGAGACCCAGTGACGCAAAGGCCCTGAGACCCTGAGACAGTGAGATACTGAGACAATGAGACACTGAGACACTAAGACACTGAGACTCTGAGACACTGAGACATTGAGTCCCTGAGACCCTGAGAAACTGAGACCCAGAGACCCTGAGACGCTGAGAAACTGAGGCCCGTCGACCCTGAGACCCTGAGATACTGAGACTTGCAATACTGAGACCCTGAGACCCTGAGACGCTGAGAAACTGAGGCCCGTAGACCCTGAGACCCTGAGATACTGAGACATGCGACACTGAAACCCTGAGACCCTGAGACACTGAGACCCTGAGACATGAGACCCTGAGACACTGAGACCCAGAGACCCTGAGACACTGAGACCCTGAGACCTAGAGACCCTGAGAACCAGAGACCCTGAGACCCTGAGATATTGAGTCACTGAGACCCTGTGAGACTGGGACACTGAGACACTGAGAACCTGAGACACTGAGACACTGCAACCCTGAAACCCTGAGACCCAGAGACCCAGAGACCCTGCGACCCAGAGACCTTGAGGCACTGAGACACTGAGACAGTGAGACACTGAGACATTGGGACCCTGAGATCTTGAGAAACTGAGACACTGAGGTCTTGAGCGCCTGAGACACTGAGTGTCTGAGACCCTGAGACAATGAGACACTGAGACCCTAAGACACTGAAACACTGAGACACTGAGACACAGAGACCCAGAGATGCAGAGACCCTGTGACCATGGGACCCTGAGAACCTGAGACCCAGAGACACTGAGACCCAGGGATCCTGAGACCCAGGGACCATGAGACCCTGAGACACTGAGGCACTGCAACAAAGAGACACTGAGACACAGAGACCCAGTTACTCAGAGACAATGAGACACTGAGACGCAGAGACAATGACACACCGAGACCCAGAGACCCAGAGACACAGAGACCCAGAGAGCCAGAGAGACAGAGACCCTGAGACCCTGAGACCCTGAAACCCAGAGACTCAGACACACAGTGACCCTGAGACCCTGAGTCACTGAGACACTGAGACACAGAGACCCAGGGACACTGAGACCCTGAGAAACGGAGAGACAGAGACACTGAGACCCAGAGACAAAGAAACCCAGAGACATTGGGACCCAGAGATCCAGAGACTCTGAGACACTGAGTCTCTGAGAACCAGAGACCCAGAGACCCTGAGACCCAGAAACCCTGAGACCTAGAGACACTGAGACCCTGAGACCCAAAGACACTGAGAACCAATGAACCAGACACCCTGAGACCCAGAGACCAGAGACCCTGAGACACTGAGAGACTGAGACACTGAGACCCTGGACACTGCGACACTGAGACCAGAGAAGCAGCGACCCTGAGACCTGAAGACCCAGGGACCCTGAGAGACTGAGACCCTGAGAACCAGAGATACAGAGAACCAGAGACCCTGAGAAACTGAGACACTGAGACCCAGAGACCTTGAGACACTGAGACCCTGAGACACTGAGACCCCGAGGCCCTGATACCCAGAGACCCAGAGACCTGGAGACACTGAGACCCTGAGACACTGAGTCACTGAGACCCCGAGGCCCTGTGACCCTGAGAAACTGAGACCCTGATACCCAGAGACACAGAGACCTTGAGATCCAGAGACCCTGAGACACTGAGCCACAGAGACCCAGGGACACTGAGACCCTGAGAAACTGAGACCCAGAGACCCTGAGACACTAAGACACTGAGACCCAGAGACAAAGAGACCCAGAGACCCTGAGAAACAGAGACCCAGAGACCGTGGGACCCAGAGACCCTGAGACTACGAGACACTGAGACACTGAGAACCAGAAACCCTGAGACCCAGAGACCCAGAGACACTGAGAGCCTGAGACCCAGAGTCACTGAGACACAATGACCCTGACACCCTGAGACCCAGAGACCGGAGATCCAGAAACCGTGAGGCACTGAGACCATGAGACACTGAGAGACTGAGACAACGAAATGCAGAAACCCAGAGACCCAGAGACTCTGAGACCCAGGCACCCAGAGACCCAGAGACCCAGAGACACTGAGACACTGAGACCCTGAGACCCTGAGACACTGAGACCATGGGATCCTGAGACACTGAGTCCATGAGACTCTGAAACACTAAGACCGAGAGACCCAGAGACCCTAGACCCTGAGACCCAGAGACCCTGAGGCCCTGAGTCACTGAGACACTGAGACACACAGACCCAGGGACACTGAGACACTGAGAAACTGAGACCCAGATACCCAGAGACACTGAGACACTGAGACAAAGAGACCCTGAGAAACTGAGACACTGAGACCCAGAGACACAGAGACCCAGAGGCCCTGAGACCCAGAGACCCAGAGACGCTGGGACACAGAGACCCAGAGATCCTGAGAAACTGAGACACTGTGGCCCAGATACCGAGAGACCTTGAGACACTGAGACCCTGAGACACTGAGACCCAGAGGCCCTGAGACCCTGAAAAACTGATACAATGTGACCATGAGATGCTGAGATCCAGAGATCCTGAGACACTGAGTCATTAAGACACTGAGACACAGAGACCCAGGGACACTGAGACCTTGAGAAACTGAGACCCTGAGACACAGAAAGACGGAGACACTGAGACCCAGAGACCTCGAGACCTTGAGATCCTGAGAAACTGAGATCCTGAATCCCTGAGACACAGAGACACTGAGACCCAGAGACTCAGAGACACTCAGTCCCTGAGAAACTGAGACACAGAGACCCAGGCACACACAGACCCAGAGACCCTGAGACACTGACATCCAGAGACCCAGTGACCCAGAGACCTAGTAACCCAGAGACCCAGAGACACTGAGACACTGAGTCACAGAGACCCAGAGTCCCTGAGAAACTGAGACACTGAGACCCTGAGACATTGAGACCCTGAGACCCAGAGACCCTGAGACACTGAGACCCAGTGACCCAGAGTCCCAGAAACACAGAGACCAGGGGACCCGGCGACCCTGACACAGTGACACACTGAGATAGTGAGACACTGAGACCCCGAGACCCAGTGACGCAGAGCCCAGAGACCCAGAGGCCCTGAGACACTGAGACACTGAGACCCGGAGACCTAGAGACACAGAGACCCTGAGACACTGATATACAAAGAATCTGTAACACTGAGACCAGAGACCCAAAGACCCTGAAACCCTGAGACACTGAGACCACAGACCCAGAGACATAGAGACACTGAGACCCAGCAACCCTGAGAACCAGCGACCCTGAGAACCAGAGACCCAGAGACCTAGAGACACTGAGAAACTGAGACCCAGAGTCCCAGAGGCCCTGATACCCAGAGACACAGAGACACAGAGAGCCAGAGACCCTGAGACACTGAGACCCAGATACCCAGAGACAATGAAACACTGAGAAACAGAGACTCAGACACCCTGAGAAACTGAGACCCTGAGAACTTGAGACACTGAGACATTGAGACCCTGAGACACTGAGACACTGAGACCCAGTGACCCAGAGTCCCAGAGACCCAGAGACCCAGAGACCACGGGACCCAGAGACCCTGACACAGTGACACACTGAGACAATGTGACACAGAGACCCAGTGATGCAAAGGCCCATAGACCCAGAGACCCTGAGACACAGACACCAGACACCCGGAGACCCCGAGGCACTATGACCCTGAGACACTGAGGACCAATAACCCAGGCACCCTGAGACACAGAGACCAGAGACCCTGAGACACTGAGACCATGAGACACTGAGACCATGAGACCCTGAGACACTGAGACACAGAGACCCAGGGACACTGAGACCCTGAGAAACTGAGACCCAGATACCCAGAGGCACTGAGACCCAGAGACAAAGAGACCCTGAGTATCTGAGACACCAAGACCCAGAGACACAGAGACCCAGTGACCCTGTGAACAGAGACCCAGAGACCCTGGGACCCAGAGACCCAGAGAGACTGAGACACTGAGACACTGAGAACCAGAGACCCAGTGTCCCGGAGACCCAGAGACCCTAAGACCCAAAAACCCTGAGACCCCGAGACCCTGAGACCCTGAGTCACTGTGTCACTGAGACACAGAGACCCAGGGACACTGAGACCCTGAGAAACTGAGACCCAGATACCCAGAGACACGGAGACACAGAGACAAAGAGACCCTGAGTATCTGAGACACCAAGACCCAGAGACACAGAGACGCAGTGACCCTGAGAACAGAGACCCAGAGACCCTGGGACCCAGAGACCCAGAGACACTGAGTCACTGAGACACTGAGAACCAGAGACCCAGAGTCCCGGAGACCGAGAGACCCTGAGTCCCAAAAACCCTGAGACCCAGAGACACAGTGACCCTGAGACCCAGAGACACTGAGACCCAATGACCCCGACACCCTGAGACCCAGAGACCAGAGACCCAGAAACCCTGAGGCACTGAGACCATGAGACACTGAGAGACTGACACACTGAGACGCAGGGACCTAGAGATCCAGAGACCCAGAGACTCTGAGACCCAGGCACCCAGAGACCCTGTGACACGGAGACACTGAGACCCAGAGACCCTGAGACACTGAGACACTGCGACCCTGAGACACTGAAGCCATGACACTCAGAAACACTGAGACCAAGACGCCCAGAGACCCTAGACCCTGAGATGCTGAGACCCAGAGACACTGAGGCCCTGAGTCACTGAGACACTGAGACACAGAGACCCAGGGACACTGAGACCCTGAGAAACTGAGACCCAGATACCCAGAAACACTGAGACACTGAGACCCAGAGACAAAGAGACCCTGAGAAACTGAGACACTGAGACCCAGAGACACTGAGGCCCAGAGACCCTGAGACCCAGAGATCCAGAGACTCTGAGACACTGAGACCCTGAGACCCAGAGACACTGAGAACCAATGACCCAGATACCCTGTGACACAGAGACCAGAGACCATGAGACACTGAGACCATGAGACCCTGAGACACTGAGACACAGAGACACTGAGACCCAGAGACCCAGAGACCCTGACAAACTGAGACACTGAGACACAGAGACCGAGAAACCCAGAGACCCAGAGACCCTGAGACATTGAGACTCAGAGACCCTGAGACCCTGAGACACTGTGACACTGAGACCAATAGACCCTGAGACACTGAGACACTGAGACCATGAGACACTGAAACAAAGAGACCTTGAGAACCTGAGACACTGAGACACTGAGACACCGAGACCCTGAGACACTGAGACCCAGAGACCCAGAGACCAAGAGACACTGAGACACAGACACCCAGAGACACAGAGACCCAGAGACCCTGTGACCCTGAGACTCTGAGCCACTGAGACACAGAGACCCAGAGACCCTGAGAAATTTAGACACAGAGGTCCAGAGACCCAGAGACCTTGAGACACTGAGACACTGAGACCCAGAGGCCCTGAGACCCTGAAAAACTGACACAATGTGACCCTGAGACCCAGAGACCCTGAGACACTAAGTCACTAAGACACTGAGACACAGAGACCCAGGGACACTGAGGCCCAAAGAAACTGAGACCCTGAGACACAGAAACACGGAGACACTGAGACCCAGAGACCTCGAGACCTAGAGATCCTGAGAAACTGAGACCCTGAGTCCCTGAGACACAGAGACACTGAGACCCAGAGACTCAGAGACCCTCAGTCCCTGAGAAACTGAGAAACAGAGACCCAGGTTCACACAGACCCAGAGACCCTGAGGCACTGACATCCAGAGACTCAGAGACCTAGTAACCCAGAGACCCAGAGACCCAGAGACACTGAGACACTGAGACCAGAGACCCAAAGTCCCTGAAACCCTGAGACACTGAGACCCTGAGACCCAGAGACCCAGAGACACTGAGACCCTGAGTCTCTGAGACCCAGAGATCCTGAGAACCAGAGACCCAGAGACCTAGAGACCCTGAGAAACTGAGACCCAGAGTCCCAGAGGCCCTGATACCCAGAGACCCAGAGACACAGGGACACTGAGACCCAGAGACCCAGAGACCCTGAGACACTGAAAGCCAGAAAAACAGAGACCCAGAGACAATGAGACACTGAGATACAGAGAACCAGACACCCTGAGAAACTGAGACACTGAGACACTGAGACATTGAGACACTGACACCCAGAGACCCTGAAACGCTAAGACACTGAGACCCAATGACCCAGAATCCCAGAGACCCAGAGACCACGGGACACAGAGACCCTGACACAGTGACACACTGAGACAGTGTGACCCAGAGACCCAGAGACCCACTGAGGCAAAGGCCCAGAGACCCAGAAACCATGAGACTCTGAGACCCTGAGACAATGAAAAACTGAGACCCTGAGACACAGAGACCAGAGACCCTGAGACCCCGAGGCGCTGTGACCCTGAGACATTGAGAACCAATGACCCAGACACCCTGAGACACAGAGACCCGAGACCCTGAGACACTGCGACCATGACACCCTGAGAAACTGAGACCCGGAGACACTGAGACACTGAGACCAGAGGCCCTGAGACCGAGAGACCCAGAGACCTAGAGAACCAGAGACACTGACTCCCAGAGACCAAGAGACCCTGAGAAAAAGAGACCCAGAGACCCTGAGACACTGACACCCAGAGACCCTGAGAAACTGAGACCCTGAGACCCTGAGACACTGAGACACTGAGACCCTCAGACACTTGTGACACTGAGACCCAGAGTCCCAGAGACCCAGAGACCACAGAACCCAGAGACCCTGACACAGTGACACACTGAGACAGTGTGAAACAGACACCCAGACACACAGTGACGCAAAGGCCCAGAGACCCTGAGATACTGAGACATGCAACACTGAGACCCTGAGACACTGAAACCATGAGACACTTAGACCCAGAGACACTTAGACCCAGAGACCTTGAGACCCTGAAACATTGAGAAACTGAGACCCTGTGAGACTGGGACACTGAGACACTGAGAACCTGAGACACTGAGACACTGCAACCCTGAAACCCTGAGACACTGAGACCCAGAGACCCAGAGACCTTGAGGCACTGAGACAGTGAGACACTGAGACATTGGGACCCTGAGATCTTGAGAAACTGAGACACTGAGTCTCTGAGACCCTGAGACAATGAGACACTGAGACCCTAAGACACTGAGACACTGAGAGCGGAGACCGTGAGACACTGAGACCCAGAGACCCAGAGACGCTGAGACAGTGAGACAATGAGAGACTGGGACCCTGGGACCCTGAGACCTTGAGAAACTAAGCCACTGAGGTCCTGAGCCCCTGAGACACTGAGACACTGAGACCCTGAGACACTGAGACCCTGAGACACTGAGACCCGAAGACCCTGAGACACTGAGACACAGAGACCCAGAGACGCAGAGACCCTGTGACCATGAGACCCTGAGGACCTGAGACCCAGAGACACTGAGACCCAGGGATCCTGAGACCCTGAGACACTGAGGCACTGCGACAAAGAGACACTGAGACACAGTTACTCAGAGACAATGAGACACTGAGACCCAGAGACCCAGAGACTCAGAGACTCAGACACACAGTGACCCTGAGACCCTGAGTCACTGAGACACTGAGACACAGAGACCCAGGAACACTGAGACCCTGAGAAACTGAGACACAGAGACACTGAGACCCAGAGACAAAGTGACCCAGGGACCCTGGGACCCAGAGATCCAGAGATCCAGAGACTCTGAGACACTGAGACCCAGAGACCATGAGACCCAGAGACCCTGAGACCCAGAAACCCTGAGACCCAGAGACACTGAGACCCTGAGACCCAGAGACACTGAGAACCAATGACCCAGACACCCTGAGACCAGAGACCCTGAGACACGGAGACCATGAGACCCTGAGACATTGAGAGACTGAGACACTGAGACCCTGGACACTGAGACACTGAGACCCTGAGACCTGGAGACCCAGGGACCCTGAGACACTGAGACACTGAGAAACAGAGACACAGAGAACCAGAGACCCTGAGAAACTGAGACACTGAGACCCAGAGACCTTGAGACACTGAGACCCTGAGACACTGAGACCCAGAGGCCCTGTGACCCTGAGAAACTGAGACCCTGATACCCAGAGACGCAGAGACCTTGAGACCCTGAGACCCTGAGTCAGTGAGACACTGAGACACAGAGACCCAGAGACACTGAGACCCTGAGAAATTGAGACCCAGATACCCAGAGACACTGAGACCCAGAGACAAAGAGACCCAGAGACCCTGAGAAACAGAGACCGTGGGACCCAGAGACCCTGAGACTACGAGACACTGAGACACTGAGAACCAGAGACCCTGAGACTACGAGACACTGAGACACTGAGGACCAGAGACCCTGAGACCCAGAAACCCTGAGACACTGAGACCATGAGAGACTGAGACACTGAGACGCAGAGACCCAGAGATCCAGAGACACTGAGACTCTGAGAAACAGGCACGCAGAAACCCTGTGACACTGAGACACTGAGACCCTGAGACCCTGAGACACTGAGACCATGAGACCCTGAGACACTGAGGCCATGAGACTCTGAAACACTGAGACCAAGAGACCCAGAGACACTAGACCCTGAGACCCAGAGACCGTGAGACCCAGAAACCCTGAGAACGAGAGACACAGTGACCCTGCGACCCAGAGTCACTGAGACACAATGACCCTGACACCCTGAGACCCAGGGACCGGAGACCCAGAAACCCTGAGGCACTGAAACCATGAGACACTGAGAGACTGAGACACTGAGACGAAGAGACCCAGAGATCCAGAGACCCAGAGACTCTGAGAAACAGGCACCCAGAGACCCTGTGACACTGAGACCCTGAGACACTGAGACCATGAGACCCAGAGATACAGAGACCCAGAGACTCTGAGAAACAGGCACCCAGAGACCCTGTGACACTGAGACACTGAAACCCTGAGACACTGAGACCATGAGACCCTGACACAGTGACACACTGAGATAGTGAGACACGGAGACCCAGAGACCCAGTGACACACAGGCCCAGAGACCCTGAGACCCTGAAACCCTGAGACAATTAAAAACTGAGACCAGAGACACAGAAACCCTGAGACATTGAGACACAGAGACCCTGAGACCCAGAGACCCCGAGACTCTGAGACCCTGAGGGACTGATACAATGAGACACAGTGACCCACAGACACTGAGACCCTGAGAAACTGAGACCCTGAGACTCTGAGACACTGAGACCCTGAGACACTGAGACACTGAGACCCGGAGACCCAGAGACACAGAGACCCTGAGGCCCTGAGACACTGAGATACAGAGAAACAGTGACACTGAGACCAGAGACCCAAAGACCCTGAAACCCTGTGACACTGAGACCCAGAGACCCTGACAACCAGAGACCTTGAGACCCTGAGAAACTGAGACCCAGAGTCCCAGAGGCCCTGATACCCAGAGACCCAGAGACACAGAGACACTGAGACCCAGAGACCCTGAGACACTGAGAGCCAGAAACCCAGAGACCCAGAGACAATGAGACACTGAGAACCAGAGACCCAGTGACCCTGAGACACTGAGACCCAGAGACCCAGACACCCTGAGAAACTGAGACCCTGAGACACTGAGACACAGAGACCCTGAGACCCTGAGAACAAGAGTCCCAGAGACCCTGTGACACTGAGACACTGAGAAACTGAGACACTGAGACCCAAAGTCACAGAGACCGAGAGACCCAGAGACCCTGAGACACTTAGGCACTGAGACACTGAGACCCTGAGACCCAGAGACACTGAGAACCAATGACCCAGACACCCTGAGACCCAGAGACCAGAGACCCTGAGACACTGAGACCATGAGACCCTGAGACACTGAGAGACTGAGACACTGAGAACCTGGACAATGAGGCACTGAGACCCAGAGAAACAGAGACCCTGAGACCCGGAAACCCAGAGACACTGAGACACTGCGACACTGATACCCAGAGACCCAGAGACCCTGAGACCCAGAGAGGCTGAGACACTGAGACACTGAGACACTGAGACACTGAGACCCTGAGACAGAGAGCCACTAAGACAGTGAGACACTGAGACTCTGAGACCGTGAGACGTTGAAACACTGAGGCCCTGAACCCCGAGACACCGAGACACTGAGACTCCGAGACTCTGAGACAATGAGACGCGGAGACCCTGAGACACTGAGACCCAGAGACGCAGAGACCCTGTGACCATGGGACCCAGAGAACCTGAGACACTGAGACACTGATTCCCAGGGACATCTGAGACCCAGAGACTCAGAGACCCTGAGACCCTGAGACACTGGGACACTGAGACCGTGAAACACTGTGACACTGAGGCAGTGAGACACTGAGACCCTGAGAAACTCAGAGCTGAGACTCTGAGACCCTGATTCCCTGAGACACTGAGAGACTGAGACCCTGAGACACTGATAGACAGGGACCCTGAGATCCTGAGAAAACGTGACCCAGAGACCCAGAGACCCTGAGTCCCTGAGACACTGAGACACTGCGACACTGAGACCCTGAGACTCTGGGACACTGAGACACTGAGACCCTGAGACACTGAGACCCTGAGACCCTGAGACACTGTGACACAGAGACCCAGTTACCCAGAGGCACAGAGACTCTGAGACACAGAGACAGTGAGATCAACAGACCAAGAGACTCAAGAACCAAACATCCTGAGACCCTGAGTCCCTGAGTCTCTGAGACACTGAGACCCAGAGACCCTGAGAAACTGAGACCCAGCGACCCAGAGAAAAAGAGACCCTGAGACACAGAGACAGTGAGACCCACAGACCAAGCGACCCACAGAACCAGAGACCCTGAGATACAGAGACTCAGAGACCCTTAGACACTGAGACACAGAGACACTGAGACACTGAGACATTGAGACACTGCAACCCTGAAACCCTCAGACCCTGAGACCCAGAGACACTGAGACACTGAGACCCTGAAACACTGAGACACTGAGACAGTGAGACACTGAGACCCTGAGACACTGAGAGCTGAGACACTGAGACCCTCAGACACTGAGACCCTCAGACACAGAGAGACTGAGACCCTGAGACACAGAGGCACTGAGGCCCTGAGACACTGAGACCCAGAGTAAATGAGACACTGAGAACCTGAGACAATGATACACTGAGACACTGAGACCCTGGGACCCAGGGAACCAGAGACCCGGAGACACTGAGACCCTCAGACACTGAGACACTGAGACACTGAGACCCTGAGACACTGAGAGACTGTGACCATGAGACCCTGAGACCCTAAGACACTGAGACCCTGAGAGACTGAGACCCTGAGACACTGCAACACTGAGACCCAGAAACCCTGAGGACGAGAAAGCCAGAGACCCTGAGACACTGAGACCCTGTGACCCTGAGACACTGAGACACTGAGACCCTGTGACCCTGAGACACTGAGACACTGAGGCCCTGAGACACAGAGACAGAGACACAGAGAACCAGACATGCAGTGACCCAGAGTCCCTGAGAACCTGAGACACTGATACACAGAGACACTGAAACCCTGAGAAACTGAGACCCAGAGACACTGAGAAGCTGAGACCCAGAGACCTTGAGAAGCAGAGACCCTGAGACCAAGAGAACCTGAGACCCTGAGACACTGAGACCCTGAGACATTGAGGCCCTGCAACCCTGAAACCCTGAGACCCTGAGAAAATGAGACACTGAGACCCTGAGAAACTGAGACCCTGAGAAACTCAGACTCTGAGACACTGAAACACTGAAACACTGAAACACTGAGGCACAGAGACCCTGAGACCCTGACTACCAGAGGTTCAGAGACCCTGAGACCCTGAGACACTGAGACACTGAGACCCTGAGACACAGAGACCCAGACATGCAATGACCCAGAGAATCTGAGAACCTTAGACCCTGAGACACTGAGACACTGAAACACAGAGACCCTGAGACCCTGAGAAACTCAGCCCCAGAGACCCTGAGAAGCAGAGACCCTGAAACCAAGAGAACCTGAGACCCTGAGACACTGAGACCCTGAGACACTGAGACACTGAGAACCTGAGACATTGAGACACTGCAACCCTGAAACCCTGAGACCCTGAGACCCAGAGACCCTGAGAAAATGAGACACTGAGACCCTGAGAAACTGAGACTCTGAGACACTGAGACCCAGGGACCCTGAGAACTAGAGATCCGGAGACCCAGTGACCCTGACACACTGTGACACTGAGACCCTGAGACACTGAGACACTGAGCCACTGAGACACTGAGACCCTGAGACCCTGAAACACTGAGACACTGAGAAGCTGAGACCCTGAGACACTGAGACCCAGGGACCCAGAGACCAAGAGACACTGAGACCCTGAGGCACAGACACCTAGAGACCCAGAGACCCTGTGATCCTGAGCCACTGAGACCCAGAGACCCTGAGGCACTGAGACCCAGAGACCAAGTGACACTGAGACCCTGAGACATAGAGACCCAGAGACCCAGAGACCCTGTGACCCTGAGACCCTGAGCCACTGAGACACAGAGACCCAGAGACCCTGAAAACCGGAGACGCAGAGATCCAGAGAACCTGAGACACTAAGACCCTGAGAACCAGAGACACTGACTCCCAGAGACCCTGAGAAACTGAGACACTGAGACCCAGAAACACTGAGAACCAATGACCCAGACACCCTGAGACCCAGAGACCAGAGACCCTGAGATACTGAGACACTGAGACCCTGAGACATTGTGAAACTGAGACACAGGGAACCTGAGACCCTGAGACCCAGGCACCCAGTGACCCTGAGAACCTGACACACTGAGACCATGAGACACTGATACACAGAGACCCTGAGAACCTGAGACACTCAGACACCGAGACACTGAGGCGCTGAATCCCAGACACCCTGAGACCCTGAGACCCTAAGACACAGAGATCCGGACGCCCTGAGACCCTGTGAAACTGAGGCACTGAGACCCAGAGACTGAGAGAACCAGAGACCCAGAAACCCAGAGAGACAGAGACACTGAGATCCTGAGACCCTGAGACATTGAGACCCAGAGACCCTGAGACCCAGAAACCCAGAGACACTGAGATCCTGAGACCCAGAGACCCTGTGACCCAGAGACACTGAGACCCAGAGACCCAGAGACCCTCAGACCCAGAGAAGCAGAGAGACCCTGAGAAACTGAGACATTGAGACCCAGAGACTCAGAGACCTTCAGACACTGAGACGCTGAGGCCCTGAGACACTGAGTCACAGACAACCAGAGAACCTGAGAATTTGAGAAACTGAGACACGAAGACCCAGAGACTCTGTGACACTGAGACCCAGAGACCCTGAGATACTGAGTCACTGAGACCCAGAGACCTAGAGACCCTGAGACACTGAGACCCTGAGACACTTAGACATTGAGACAGTGAGACACAGAGACACTTTGACCCTGAAAAACTGAGATATGAGACGCTGAGACGCTGAGACATTGAGACCCTGAGACCCTGACACCCTGAGACACTGAGACCCAGAGACCCAGAGACACTGAGACCCTGAGACACTTAGACATTGAGACAGTGAGACACAGAGACACTGTGACCCTGAGACACGGAGACACTGAGACCCAGAGACGCTGAGACCCTGAGAAACTGAGACACTGAGACCCTGAGATACTGAGACATTGAGACCCTGAGACCCTGACACCCTGAGACACTGAGACACTGCGACACTGATACCCAGAGACCTGAGACACTTTGACACTGAGACCCAGTCACCCAGAGACTCAGAGAGTCTGAGACACAGAGACAGTGAGATCAACAGACCAAGAGACCCAGAGAACCAGACATCCAGAGACCCGGAGACCCTGAAAAACTGAGGCCCAGACACGTAAGGGCCCAGAGACCCTGAGACCCTGAGTCTCTGAGACACTGAGACCCAGAGACCCTGAGAAAGTGAGACCCAGAGACCCAGAGAAACAGAGATCCTGAGACGCAGAGACAGTGAGACCCACACACCAAGAGACAGAGGCCCTGAGATACAGAGACACAGAGACCCAGAGACCCTTATACACTGAGACACTGAGACCCTGAGACACGAAGACATTGAGACACTAGAACCCTGAAACCCTCAGACACTGAGAACCTGAGACCCAGAGACCCAGTGACACTGAGACCCTGAGACACTGAGTACTGAGACAGTGAGACATTGAGACCCTGAGACACTGAGAGCTGAGACTCTGAGACCCTGAGACACTGAGACACAGAGAGACTGAGACCCTGAGACACTGAGACCCTTGGACACTGATACACTGAGAATCTGAGACCCTGAGACACTGAGACACAGAGAGACTGAGACCCTGAGACACTGAGACCCTTGGACACTGATACACTGAGACCCTGAGACACTGAGACCCTGAGACACAGAGACCCTGAGACAGTGAGACAGTGAGACCCTGAAACACTGAAACTCTGAGTCCCTTAGACTCTGAGACACTGAGAAACTCAGACTCTGAGACACTGAGACACTGTGATCCTGTGACTCTGAGACACTGAGACACTGAGACCCTGAGACACAGAGACACAGAGACCCAGGCATGCAGTGACCTTGAGTCCCTGAGAACCTGAGACACTGAGACACTGAGACACAGAGACCCTGAGACCATGAGAAACTGAGACCCAGAGACCCTGAGGAGCAGAGACCCTGAGACCAAGAGAACCTGAGACCCTGAGACCCTGCGACCCTGCGACACTGAGACACTGAGACCCTGAGACATTGAGACACTGCAACCCTGAAACCCTGAGACCCTATGACCCAGAGACCCAGAGACCCTGAGAAAATGAGACACGGAGACACTGAGACCCAGAGACACTGAGACCCTGAGAAACTCAGACTCTGAGACACTGAGACCCAGAGACCCTGAGAACTAGAAATCCTGAGACCCTGACACCCTGAGACACTGAGGCCTTGAGACACTGAGACACTGAGACTCAGAGACCCTGAGAAACTGAGACCCAGAGGCCCTGAGAAGCAGAGATCCTGAGACCAAGACAACCTGAGACCCAGTGACCCTGAAACACTGAGACACTGAGAGCTGAGACTCTGAGACCCTGATTCCCTGAGACCCTGAGACACTGAGACCCTGAGACACTGATACACAGAGACCCTGAGACACTGAGACTCTGAGACCCTGAGACCCTGAGATAGTGAGGCCCTGAGACAGTGAGACACTGAGACCCTGAGACCCTGAGACACGGAGACACGGAGACACTGAGCCCCTGAGACCCTGAGACACGGAGACACTGAGGCCCTAAGACATTGAGATCCTGAGACACAGAGGCACTGAGCCCCTGAGCCCCTGAGACACTGAGACACTGAGACCCAGAGACCGTGAGAAAATGAGACACTGAGAACCTGAGACAATGACACACTGAGACACTGAGATCGTGGGACCCAGGGAACCAGAGACCCTGAGGCACTGAGACCCTGAGAGACTGTGACCCTGAGACACTGAGAGACTGTGACCATGAGACCCTGAGAAAAAGAGACACGGAGACCCTGAGAGACTGAGACCCTGAGACACTGAGACACTGATATACTGAGACCCAGAAACCCTGAGAACGAGAGATCCAGAGACCCTGACACCCTGAGACACTGAGACACTGAGACCCTGAGACACTGAGACCCTGAGACACAGAGACACAGAGACCCAGACACGCAGTGACCCAGAGTCCCTGAGGCACTGAGACCCTGAGACACAGAGACACAGAGACCCAGACACGCAGTGACCCAGAGTCCCTGAGACACTGAGACACAGAGACCCTGAGAAACTGAGGCCCAGAGACCCAGAGACCTTGAGAAGCAGAGACCCTGGGACCAAGAGAACCTGGGACACTGAGACACTGAGACCTTGCAACACTGAGACACTGAGATCCTGAGACATTGAGACACTGCAACCCTGAAACTCTGAGACACTGAGACCTTGAGACCCAGGGACCCAGAGACCCTGAGAAATTGAGACACTGAGACCCTGAGACACTGAGACCCTGAGAAACTGAGACACTGAGACCCAGAGACCCTGAGAACTAGAGATCCTGAGACCCAGAGACCCTGACACCCTGAGACACTGAGACCCAAAAACCCTGAGGCCGTGAGACACTGAGACCCTGAAGCACTGAAACACTGAGACACTGAGAAGCTGAGACGCTGCGACAGTGAGACACAGAAGCACAGAGACCCTGAGACCCAGAGTACCAGAGATGCAGAGACCCTGAGACCCTGAGACACAGAGACCCAGACACGCAGTGACCCAGAGACCCTGAGTAACTGAGACCCGGAGAAGCAGAGACCCTGAGACCAAGACAACCTGAGACCCTGACACACTGAGACACTGAGACATTGAGACTCTGAGACCCTGAGACACAGAGACAATGAAACACTGAGACCCTGAGACACTGAGACACTGATTCCCTGGGACCCTGAGACCCAGAGACCCAGAGCCCCTGAGACCCTGAGACCCGGACACACTGAGACACAGAGACAATGAGTCCCAGAGACCCTGAGACAATGAGATCCAGAGAGCCAGAGACACTGTGACCGAGAGACCCAGAGACACAGAGACCCGGCGACCCTGAGAAACTGAGACCCAGGGACCCTGAGACCCTGAGCCGCAGAAACCCTGAGACCCAGAGACACTGAGACCCTGAGACCCAAAGACACTGAGACCCATTGACCCAGACACCCTGAGGCCCAGAGGCCAGAGACCCAGAAACCCTGAGACACTGAGACCATGAGATCCTGAGACACTGAGACGCAGAGACCCAGAGACTCTGCGGCCCAGGGACCCAGAGACCCTGTGACACTGAGACACTGAAACCCTGAGACCCCGAGACACTGAGACACTGAGACCCTGAGACACTGAGACCCTGAGTCACTGAGACACTGAGAACCAGAGCCCCTGAGACACTGGGACACCGAGACACTGAGACCCAGAGACCCAGAGCCCAGAAACCCAGAATTCCAGAGACCCTGAGATCCTGAGATCCAGAGACACTGAGACCAATTGACCCAGACGCCCTGAGACCCAGAGACCCAGAAACCCTGACACCCTGAGACACTGAGAGACTGAGACACTGAGACCCAATATCCCAGAGACCCTGAGACTCTGAAACCCAGGGACCCAGAGACCGTGAGACATTGAGACACTGAGATCCTGAGAACCTGAGTCCCTGAGACACTGAGACCCAGAGACCCAGAGACCCTGAGACATTGCGACACTGAGACGATGAGTCACTGAGACATTGAGATACTGAGAACCTGAGACACTGTGATACTGAACCCAGAGACCCTGAGAAACTGATTCCCATAGACCCAGATACCCAAAGACACAGACACACTAAGGCACAGAGTCTCTGAGTCCCAGAGACCCAGAAAAACTGAGACACAGAGACCCCGAGACCCTGAGACACTGAGACGCAGAGACCCAGAGACCCTGAGACCCAGAAACACAGAGGCACAGAGACCCTGAGGCATGGCGACACTGAGACCATGAGTCACTGAGACACTGAGATACTGATATCCTGAGACACTGTGATACTGAACCCAGAGACCCTGAGAAACTGATTCCCATAGACCCAGAGAGCCAAAGACACCGAGACACTAAGGCACAGGGTCCCTGAGTCCCAGAGACCCAGAGAAACTGAGACACAGAGACCCCGAGACCCTGAGACGCAGAGACCCAGAGACCCTGAGACCCTGAGACACAGAGACCCCGAGACCCTGAGACCCGGAGACACTGAGAACCAGAGACGCAGAGACCCAGAGACCCTGGGACCCAGAGACCCAGAGACACTGAGACCCTGAGACACTAAGACACTGAGGCAGTGAGACACTGAGACTAAGAGACCCTGAGACCTTGAGAAGCTGAGACACTGAGGTCCTGAGCCCCTGAGACACTGAGACATTGACACTCTGAGACCCTGAGACACTGAGACCCGGAGACCCTGAGACATTGAGTCCCAGAGACCCAGAGGCCCACAGTCCCAGAGACCCAAAGACACAGTGACACTGAGACACAGAGACCCAGAGACTCTGAGGCACTGAGACACTGAGACCCAGAGACCCTGAGACCCAGAGACACTGAGACCCAATGACCCCGACAACCTGAGACCCAGAGACCAGAGACTGAGAAACCCTGAGGCACTGAGACCATGAGACCCTGAGTCACTGAGAGACTGAGACACTGAGACCCAGTGTCCCAGAGACCCAGAGATTCTGAGACCCAGGGACCCAGGGACCCAGAGACCCTAAGACACTGAGATCCTGAGACCCTGAGACCCTGAGACCATGAGACCCTGAGACACTGAGACCCAGAGACCCTGAGACACTGAGACACTGAGAAACTGAGACCCTGAGACACTGAGCCCCAGAGACCCAGAGGCCCACAGTCCAAGAGACCCAAAGACACAGAGACACTGTGACCCAGAGACATTGAGAGACTGAGACCCAGAGACCCAGAGACGCTGAGATCCAGAGAGCCATAGACACTGAGTCCCAGAGGTCCAGAGACCATGAGACCCTCAGACCCTGAGACCCAGGGACCCTGAGACACTGAGACACCGAGAACCAGAGACACAGAGACCCTGAGACCCAGAAACCCTGAGACCCAGAGACCCTGAGACCCAGAGACCCTGAGACGCAGAAACCCTGAGACCCAGAAACACTGAGACCCTGAGACACTGAGACCCTGAGACACTGAGCCACTGAGACCAGGAGACCCAGAGACACTGAGTCCCAGAGACCCAGAGTCGCAGAGAAACTGTGACCATGGGACCCAGAGAACCTGAGACACTGAGACATTGATTCCCTTTGACCCTGAGACCCAGAGACCCAGAGCCCCTGAGACCCTGAGACCCTGAGACACTGGGATCCTGAGACACTGAGACCCAGAGACACTGAGACCCAGAGACCCTGAGACACTGAGACCCTGAGACCCAGAGACCCAGAGGCCCACAGTCCCAGAGACCCAAAGACACAGTGACACTGAGACCCAGTGGCAATGAGACACTGAGACACAGAGGCACTGAGACCCAGAGACACTGAGATCCAGAGAGCCAGGGACACTGAGACCCAGAGACCCAGAAACACAGAGACACAGAGACCCTGAAACACTGAGACTCTGAGACACTGAGACTCTGAGACACTGAGACTCAGAGACACTGAGAAACTGAGACACTGAGACTCTGAGACACTGAGACACTGAGACACAGAGACACAGATACACTAAGACACTGAGACCCCGAGACACTGAGACTCTGAGTCCCTGAGACTCTGAGAAACTGAGACCCAGAGACACTGAGACGCTGAGAAACTGAGACCCGTAGACCCTGAGACACTGAGACCCTGAGACCCAGAGACCCTGAGACACTGAGACCCTGCGAGACTGGGACACTGAGACACTGAGAACCTGAGACACTGAGACACAGAGACCCAGAGACGCAGAGACCTGTGACCATGAGACCCTGAGAACCTGAGACCCAGAGACACTGAGACCCAGGGATCCTGAGACCCTGAGACCCTGAGACACTGAGGCACTGAGACAAAGAGACACTGAGACACAGAGACCCAGTTACTAAGAGACAATGAGAAAATGAGACACTGACACCCAGAGACCCAGAGACCCAGAGAGTCAGAGACCCTGAGACCCTGAGACACTAAGACACTGAGGCAGTGAGACACTGAGACTAAGAGACCCTGAGACCTTGAGAAACTGAGACACTGAGGTTCTGAGCCCTGAGACACTGAGACATTGACACTCTGAGACGCTGAGGCACTGAGACCGGAGACCCTGAGACATGGAGTCCCAGAGACCCAGAGGCCCACAGTCCCAGAGACCCAAAGACACAGTGACACTGAGACCCAGAGACCCTCAGACACTGATACACAGAGACCCTGAGACCCAGAGACCCTGAGACACTGATAACCAGAGACCCAGAGACACTGAGATCCAGAGAGCCAGAGACACTGAGACCCAGAGACAC